>NW_020653993.1:4415638-4501622 GCF_003589595.1 Hyposmocoma kahamanoa
CAATTATTTTTTGTGAAATTACTCTACTCGTTTGTTATAATTATTAATACAAAGATAAGTAAGTAGATTAGAAGTTTCATTTCATATAACATACATATCTAAAATTGATTTCATAATTAGAACTCAATTTTAATCATTTAAACCTCCGAACTTGCAGGAGGCCTGTGCGCAACTATGAGATGTTAAGAGGGTGTTAATTGCATTACCCGCGAAGGGGTTGGTCCCATCCATGAATATAAACAACTTTTACAATGAGACCCCTCTGGAAACCCCTCAATAATGAAATCTACGAGTCTGTCCTATAAATTATTGTCAAGTGATTATGAATGTAGAGCGGTGTTAGCCTAGTAGAAAAGTGGCACCCATCGGCTATAACCACATAGAGACGATATATCATTTAATTAATTGAAAACTATTCTGCTAAATTATAACTGTGATAACTGCGCTCCGATTGGCTAATCCGAATTCGAAACAATTGACGGGTGTCGTCAATTGTTTCACTTTAACTCGACCAGTTTATCTTGAGCCTTGCTATATTGGACGAATATTGTAAAATTACATATTTAACATTTAATTACTGATGAAACGTGATTCCGTTTCTTTTGTAATTAGATGTTTTGCTGTTTTTGTCACACCAACGAATGAAAATGCCCTCCATAGTTAGAGATATTATCTTTATTACAATAAATACAGAAAATATTTGGAATATACGAAGACACAAGTACACACAGGTCAGTTGTTGGCGCTATATTATTTCAGCTTTCTAATTTGTGATTTCAGTGCAAACGAGAGTTGACATTTAAAAGTGATGTAAGGCCCATTTGCCTGATGAGTTGCCAGGAATGGATGACCTTTATTTCGTCTCTATTTCTGGTTCTAAACCTCATGGTGGCACCTATTATATTATATTTTCTAATAATTTCTCATTGCATACTTTCTGTAAGAAATGTTTTCACTGGCTCTTGTCTAGGCAAACCTTGGAGGTAGTCATTGTAATGTACTAATATCCACACTCATGATTTTTGTGCTAAGTTTTTTAGAACTGAAATGATATTGAGGTTAGTTCTTCTTTTTTAGAACATAGCAAGTTGTAGCAAAATACCAGTGGCGCTGAGAAACACTGCCCTTTCTCAAACGCTCTGATCTTTTTATCTCCCACCACTGTTGTGTGTTACTAAGCTCTGTGTAAAGTAGCTTATATTTATTTATTGATGTATAGATATATTAAATATAGATAGATATATAAGCGATTTCATATTATCACTACCTTCTCATATTCAGATTAATTTATAAGTTACGTATATTTAATTATGTGTGTGTTTAATAGCAACACCTCTCACTAACGGTGAAGGAGACCTGTGTCCAGAAGTGAAACGTAAAAATGAAATAATTGATTTTCACGATTTCACAGGAAACCCCCATAGCCAATATGCTGTTCGTAGTAATGGGTGGATTCGCCCCCCCGGGTGTAGTACAATAAAGGCAACGTATATTTATGTCCCCAAAGATTTCTTTATCCATAGATACCCACGCACCATCGATTCTTCCATCTTTACGAGAGGCTCTGGCGCTATAATGCGGTATTGAAAAGCCTTTATTACGCGAAAATGCGGGTTAGGATTGTTCTATGTAAATATTTTGTAGGGTACATGTACCTCAAGTTACTGCGTTATGTACCAAGAGAGAATTTTACCATAGCATAAAAAGACAAGCATAGTAAACCCATGTATGATGTGTATATACAAAATGTTGTTTCAAAAGTCAAGGTCAAATAATAATTTATTCCATAGGTAAAGTTTTTACACTTGAAAACGTCATTTTTTAAGCTACTGCTCGTTCACTGTGCCGACTTCCCTGAGAAGCATGAGCAAGAAACTCTAGGGATTGCTCTTTTCAAATAAACTTAAATGCTATATAGAACACACTTTGAAACATTTGTGTGGAATCTAGACTCATGTTGTCTCACTCATACATCTTTATCTAACACGTAGTCTACAATTTTGTAACATGACTTTTCTATTCAAATACTTTTAAAGTAAGTTTTAACATAAAAAAAATTAAATGGTAATATATGTATATGCCCCGGAATCTTATTGCAAAAACGTATTCAGTTCCCCGTTAAGAATCGTTAACTTTAGTTAAACGAAATCGTGGTACCATGTGTGTATTTAGTTCTAAGGTTAGTATTATGGATATCTTCTTTCTTAACGAACATATGTATATTTTTACGGGCATACAAAATATTTGAGTAAATGTACTGTGATGCCATAGTCATGGAAACTTTTCTCTAAGAGAAACCCGAAAACCTAAACGGTGCACAGAACGAATCACTGTTTGTGGATCACATTATACTGTAATAATTATAATTTGCCACTGTATAGTCTGTCGTACAAAATTGTGAAGTAATTTACGCGATCAATAGTGACAACGGCACAGGACTCTCAGATAAGTCGAAGATGAGAAAACTTGAAATACATACATATATAGGCCACAGGGTGATGCTCGTATGAAATATTGGCCTGTAGCGGTGTTAAGTCGCAACGAGTGGAGGAAGGGACAAGGGGCTTTTGCCTTGCAGTAGGATTGAATGGCAGAAAAACGAAATGAAACCTAACTGCCTCTGTGGCCGAACTGGACTGCCACGCAGAGGTCCCGGGTTCGATTTTCAGTCCGGGAGAAATATTCGTATGGCCTAAATTTATAATTTGTGGTTATCTATGAGTGTGTCCATGGCACCCGCGATACAGGGTTTCCTTAGTGCGGGGCTGTGAGTGTGGTGATTTTTTTTTTAATCGCGAATATTTGGACGTAGTTAAACTAAATGGATCTAATGCACATCCAGCCACTTTCGAGATATGGCAGTATAAAGTTTAAAAGTGTTTCTCACATTTGTTTTATTTTCAAAACTTATAATATCATGTAACTGTATAGATATTTATTTATGTTTATATGTTGGATTTTTTTTGCTGACCTAAGAAAGCAAAAAATTAATATTGGCGATAATTTTGTGGATTGTATCCTTTTTAAATATTTATTGAATTGATATTCAACTATTTTTTTGTGAAATTACTCCACTAGTTTGTTATAATTAGTAATACAAAAATCGAACACTCCGAAAAAAATCCTTTGATCCGGCCGGATACAAACCGACGTCCTCTAGCATACCGCGCCAGACGCTATACCACTCCACTCCTTGACTTACTAGCCGCGGAACGAACCAGTGGATCTCACGAATTTTTCTATGTGCTTGTTGTTGTGTCTTTGTACTTGGTTTTTCAACAATTTTGTAGTCGTAGTGCCATCTAAGAGAAATCAATGAAAGTATTTCGTCACCCAGTTAGATATCTTTACAGCTACCAGACCCGGCCCAGCTGGATCATTTTTGCTTAACTACGTCCATTTGTCAATCCGGAACATGTAACGGGTCCGAAACGTTACATTGGTGTGTTTGAAAAAACAAATATACTCCATTTAGACCGAAAAAATAATGATTAGTATTTGTTCTTGTCCACGTCGGCGATGCCGGAATGTCTTGGACTCTTTTGTAAAGGACTGGCCAGATGTCCAAAATCGAGAGCAATGGGAGGTCTTTGCCCAGACTTATAAAAACATTGTTCTTGTGTGCAATAAAGTATAGTTTGTATGGTAAGTAGTTCCATCTTCTGTTTGTAACAATCGCGAAAGCCTAAGAACTCGATACACGAGAGAAAACGAGAATGAGAGTTATAATGTGATCTCCATATTTAATAAAGCAAGCTATAACTTATTACAAATTGATTATGTAACCTGTCGTCGTTCTTTTTAATTTACTATGACTAATTTGATTTTATTGCAAAATTTTTCGGCTTAACGCCGCCGTGTTATGTAAAATTATTTAAAATCCTATTTCTGTAAATTTACCTACTGTTTTACGGCTTTTATGGTGTTGGGATTGTAGCGATAGTTGAGTATATCGATAATAATAATAAAAGCGTTAAATGTCGATATAGTAAAATTGTATTTTAGATTTAAAGTAACAACTGCATTTTATTTTCTGTTACTCTCAGCACGTTACATATTTCGAGTGACCCGGTAAAACAGTGTGTGAATTTCCATGAAATGAGTTATTCAACTCATTAACGTCAAAGCTGATCATACTTCTTCTCATTTTAGAAACAGCTACATATTTGCTTTTAGAGTTCCGTCACTCAATACCAGATGGCGCTATGACCAAATAGTTCTTATAAGAATTAATTTAAAGCCAGGAATCCTATGGACACCAGTGAGAGCTTTGTCGCACGATTTTGTTCAAAGAAACATAGCTACATGGCTTTGGCAGAAAATAGAGCTTGTTTATTCCATTTATATTCCTTTTATCTTCTTCTTCTTGTTGTATCGATGGCATACACTATACTATTGTGGTCCAAAACTCTATCACGCCATCCGCGTTACTAGTAGCCGTCATTAAATCCTCAATCGTTCAGATATTAGGGCATACTCGGCATGATGTGAGGTGGGCCGTCGTTTGAATCGCACCGCACAAACAATCTAGGTTAGAACTACCCGAAAATCCCAACCTGAATAAATTGATCTTACATCGGCCAACTCTAGTCCGGCCAACTCTAGATATATAAAATCTAAGCGTCTTCCTTCTGGATTCGAAATGCCTTGGTCGATGTGGAAATCTCTAAATAGGCTTGGGGCAGAGTCTAGAGCACGTAAAGAATCCAGAAGGAAGACGCTTAGATTTTATATATCGATACCGTAAGAAATGTCTGCAATATTATACGGTCGCAAATTAATAACGGTCGATATTATCGATATGGACTACTTAACATCACTTTTGTATTTTCTTATCGAAATATCTGTAATTCACAGGAAATCAAACATGAGATACATCAATTTATAAAAATAAATATTTTTTTTTAATCTAAATATTTCGCTCTCATAATTAGGACTTTATCTTAATTTGAATCTTTGACGCTTAAATTTCAAAAAGAAGCAAAACTATCCAACTGTCGCCCATATTTTCTTTTTTATGCAAACTCGTAGAATTAATTTGACATGTATATTAATATGGCTATGGCTTCTAGTAATTAACAATTTTTGTTAATCGATTCCTTTTGATCATCGTTAAATAAATTAAAGAAAGAGATAGCAAAATAACAGGTTTTTGTGCAAATCACTACCATATCACCGCTTTTGACTCCAATGATGGAAAAAGGTTTATCTAAAACTACGAAATTTTGTATAATCACTTGTTCCACAGACGGACAACATAGTATAAAAAGAGTTATTTCTGCTAAATTGATGTTGACTATATCATTGAAAATAAGTGTTTTAATCCAGATCAGTATTTTTTTTTGTTAATAGTACTACATACACTATTTTGCACCGTTAGTGTAATAAGGTCACATCTGCAAAACAACAACTTTTCAGGAGAGAGGTCTAAATATTCTACGAACGAAATTAATTTTGGTAACAGTAGATCTCCTTGTAAAAGAGCCCGTCCAGGGAAGTACTCCCACCAATGTGAGCATTACTGCGTTCCGGTGTTGAAGGGTAAGGGTGCTGGTGAAATTACAGGCTCACTTTAACTGCCTCCGTGGTCGAACGGTTACCATGCCGGACTGCCACGCAGAGATCCCAGGTTCGATTCCCGGGCCGGGAGAAATATTTGTATGACCTACATTTATTTCTCTCGTGAGTTTGGGTGTAATTTGTGGTTGTCTATGTGTGTGCCCATGGCACCCGCGACACAGGGTTTCCCTAGTGCGGGGCTATGTTGAGTGTGTGCGTTATTATATTATTATATATTATACGGGACTTGTCAGTTTGTGCCTCGGAGTGCCCCTCAGGTCTTTGCGATTTATATCATCAGGCGCACGACTCGTCCGTCCCATCGCTTGATTAAATAGAAGAAAAATGTTGATAACTTTTTATGCTTAAATAAGAGAGAGAGAGATCTCGTTTGTACGTTACTAAACAGACATAAAGTTCATAATGCTTTGTACAATTTAGTTTAGCGACAATTAAAATTGAACCATAATTTTACTGTTATGAATTTTAATCCGTTTTTACATAGTTTTATTTTACTAAATCCTCGTGTATTTGTTATGAACTTATATGACGATCGTTAACGGAGACACAATATTTCTGATAGTGTGTAATGACAGTAATGTATATTTATTAACCGACTTCGAAAAAGGAAGAGGTTCCTATTGGACTGTAATTTTTGTGTGTGTGTATGTCATGCGATAACTCCGACATTTGGGAACCGATTTCGATGATTCTTTTTTGTTGAAGAAAATATTAAACGTGGCAAATGATGGGACACTCTTCGTTAATCGATTTCAATAAAACTTAGTACATTGTAATTCCAATGAAAGTAAAATATTAAGGTGATCTAGAGCTGATTTGATGGCACAGATGAGAGGACCTGTGCATTGCAGCTACCTTGTATTTGGGCTCACATTATTGTTCTTTTTCTTTCAGGTGTCATTGAGGAGACCACGGTGACGAACACAGCAAAAGCGGAGCTTACTTTGAGGTTGGTTTTTTAAATAAAAAAGTTATAATTATTATTGTAACAACAATAACTTTAACACGCAATTAGTTCTATCGCACCATCGCTAGATGGCAATAGCTATATCCTGAAACGCGCTATCATTTTGTTAACTTTAATAGTATAAGTCAACTCATTATGTTTTGTATTATCAATGAAATTAATGAACGGATGAATGCTTTCTACCCCTATAGCATTTGTATGGCACTAAAAGGCTCTCAAGTTATTGCGACATTTTAGTCTTTACTTACTGCTATTTTAGCTTCGGCACTGAACCTAGCGCTTTCACGTCAGTGAGACACCTGTTTGGGCCCTAGCCGCTATCGAGTATATAACCAGAAATAGACACGAAATAGGGGCCATATATTCCTGGTAACACATTAGCGATACAGCTCTTATAAATATCAATTCTCGTTTGCACTGAAATATAGACAGGCCAACTACTGACCTGTGTGTACGTCTCCGTATATTCCAAAAAAATATTCTGTATTTACTGTCATAAAGATAATATCTCTAACAATGCTATGCTGTTCTATTCGTTGGTGTGGGAAAAACAGCTAAACATCTAGTTACAAAACAAATGGAATCACATTTCATCGGTAATTAAATATTAAATACGTAATTTTGCAATTTTCGTCCATTATAGCAAAGCTCAAGTTAACTGGTCGATTTGAAGTGAAACAATTGACGACACCCATTGACCACACCCGACAATTGTTTCGAACTCGGGCTAGCCAATCGGAGCGCAGTTGTCATAGTAATATAGATATGACCATTGACTTACTGTAAGTCAATGGATATGATAGAATAGTTTTCAAGCAAATTAAATGATATTTCGTCTCTATTTCTGGTTATATACTCGATGCTAGCCGCATAAACATTTTATTTTTGCCTTTTATTTAATACTCCCTCTGCTCACCACTCTACATTATTTATATCTTAGTGTGTGTAAACTACAACTATAACTCTGAATTTAAATTTTAATCAAAGGGGAGACTTACCGTTATCCGAAGTATAAAATCTCCAATATCACGCTAATGGAATCCAGTAGCGTTCAAAAGTGCGTTGACCTCATCGAAAAATGGAACACACTTTGTGAATTTGAATGAGTTACATTGTTAAAGTCGTTTTAATAAATGTTTAATGAAACGCTTGAATTAATTTCAAATTCTGTTCATGCGGCTATAAATTAAATTTGTGAATAATTTGTTAAACGTTCTCTATGTGGCGGTATGCTACTCACTTATATAGGAGCTAACGCTAATCAGGCGGCAACCTCGGTGTTTTCCTAGCGCGACGTTCACCTAGTGCGAATTTTTATAATCTTATCGTATAAAGATCATCAAAATTATGTGAAAAATATTTCATTCAATTTGACCAACTTAAGCAGCTCCAATTTTTTTCCCATACAAATTCAAATTTAAATTCCAAATTCCATTTATTTGCCACACACATACACAAAAAAACATAAAACATACAAATGAAAAAGCGAAAATATAAATAGTAATTAAAAACACAAAATTATATCTATGGTCGCAGATATGCGGCGAGGATTCTGAGCTCAGAATATGCTGTGTAAACCTTGGTTTGCGCCACACTGATTTTCAGCCTGAAGCTCCCTGGCAGAAGCTGAGGTCTCACGTTTGTGTAACAGATAATCTAGTAGGAGGAGCGCGAAAGTAGCAAAGAAAACAAAATAATAATTATAATTTACACAATAAAACCGATAGCGGTTGTCAATTTTCAAACAGAAGATAACATTTCCTTAAATGGTAAAAAGCAGAATAAAAAGAAGAACGAAAAAGAATTAAAAAAAATGTTTGAAGGGAAACAAAAAAAACAAAAGCACAACACCTATCCCAAACAGATACTTACAAAACATGTCTGATATACAATGAAATGTTCCTCACTAGAAACTGAAAAAAAGCTAATATTACAATTACTAAAGCGACATCTCTTGTTAGCCGCTGGTTGCTTAAAAGTACCTGCCTCAGTGAATAAAAACTTTCATAGAATTTCCCAGATGGCGCTATGGTAAAAATCATTAAAAACAAAAAAACAAGATCTGCAACAAGCACATAGAAATATTCGTAAGGTCCGGTAGTTTCTTTCCTTACACAGACCGAAGGAATTTTTCTTAATGTTCGATCTTTGTATTAATAATTATAACAAACTAGTGGAGTAATAACACACAAAAAATAATTGAACATAATGATAGTCAAATATCGTGATATTCAAACTTAAAAATTTGTGGACAACAGAACACAGTAAAATTTGTTTTTATGAAAACAAGGACCCTAATTATTCCTAAAAAAAAATCCTTGTTCCACTGATGGTTTCTATCTTTCTATTTATAGCTGGTTTGCAGAATTCAAACGCGGTCGTGTGAATTTCGGTGACAAATTTCGTGATGGTCGTCCGTCCATTGCTGTGAACAACAAAATCAACAATGCTGTGCGCCGTGTGATCAAAACAGACAGACGTGTGACATACCATGAGAGTCGGGCATCTTTAGGCATAGGCATGAGTCAAATATAATCAATACTACACAAACATTTGGGTGTGAAAAAGCTGTGCTCTCGGTGGATCCCACACAATTTGACTGAGGCTCAAAAAACGGATCGCGTCATTTGGTGCAATGCCATGCTTACCAGATTAAACGAAGGAGAGTCAAATTTAGTGTGGGACATAGTAATAGGTAACGAAATATGGATTTATAGTTACGATCCCAAAATAAAGCAGCAATCGAGCGTATGGGTCTTTCGAGATGAGCCGAAACCAACCAAAGTGGCGCGCGTGCAAAGTGCCTTTAAGCGGATGATTGCTTCTTTTTTTTAATAAAACTAGACACGTAGCTATTGTTGCTTTGGAGAATCGTTGTACTGTGAATAGTGATTGGTACACGATCATTTGTTTGCCGGAAGTTATTGACAAACTCAAATGATTTTTTTAAGGTGAACAACGTTGACCTTATGAGCCATCTTGCGTACACTCCCGACAATTTTTTTTTTTTTTTGACGGGGGGAAATATTTATGGATACCCCTGAGCCCAGGGAGACTCAGGGGTTATGTGGGGACTCTCCCTCCAGACTGGAGGGCCTACCCCACTAAAACCCCCCCGGGTTTCCCTCTCGCCGGTTGAGTCGGCGCCGTGGGATCAGTGAACATTCACCACGACGCCGCCCGGGTACAGTTCCGACCTGGCACATTGTGACTTTCATTTATTTCCAAAAATTAAGAACCAGTTACGCAGCGATTTTCATCACCTGAAGAGGCTTTCGAAGAGTATGAAAAATAGGTTTCAGAGATTGTCACGGAGGAGTGGCATAAATGTTTTCAAAATTGGTGCATTCGTATGAAAAGTGCATTAACGCTAACGCAGAATATTTTGAGAAACAATAAATTTATTTTTGACCATTTATAGTATTTGTTTCTTGTTCATTCCGGAATCTTATAGTGCATCTCACGCACTATGATGTATATTTGTGTACTGTAACAGTTACTTTGTAGTTTTACTTACTGCTTTTGTTTATTTTGTGTTTCTGCGTTGCAATTCAAATCGTAGCCTTTTTGTACTTAGCTAAGCCCTTATCTACAAGTTTTTACACTTGCCATGTGCAGCTATTTTGTATACACCCCTAAACACCAGTTCACAAAAATAGATTAAAAAAACTCTACCCATCCGGGTTCCGAACAAATATACAGAGCGGTTCAAATGAATTCGGTACCAATAGTATTCTTTTTTTGACATGAGAAATTTTATTTACATTTTTTTTTGCCGTCAAAAATATGTTGCCCTCTCCATTGTGTCACAGTTGATTGACGTGGCGTATACTTTTTTCCACTTTAGGTACTTTTTTGTTCGGAACTTGTGTTTTAGATTTTGTTAAATAAATTTCTTTTTTTCTAAAACTTATATATTGTTTATTAATTTGATTTTAAGTAAAGAATTCAAAAAGTGTTGATAGACATCTCTTTGTTACTTATATATAATGTATTTATACGTATTTTAATAGCAGTAGAGCTTCTTCTGGAAGAGTTCATCCAGAGAAGTGCTGCCTCCATATCTATTTCTGCCGCCAAGGGGTAATTCTCAGAATACTGCGTTCCGGTTTTTAACTGTACGGCTTCTGGTGAAATTACTATCACTTGAGACTTATCAACTTGTTGTTGATGTGTTCCTCTGGTCCTTGTGATTAAAAGTCTCAAATTCACTTAAGAGGCAATGTATACTCTTTTATAATAAGATTCCGATTGATATTTCAAATTTGCCATTTACGAGGTCTAAAGCTATTGTGAAACAAAAATTTTATACTAAAGGTTATTACTATACAACTTTACCTATTTAGCTCTTTCAGGTATTCTCGATGTAAGAGATGTTTAAATGAAATATTGTGATGATAAATGTATTCAAAAGTATATTTACAAGTTGAGAGTTTCTTGCTTACAGTTTCTTGTTTCTCTACTTCTCTCATTCTTCTCAGGGGAATCTGCCTTACAAATGAGTAGTAGAGTTTAATCAGTATGGCGATTGCGAGTGTAATTTGCTTACCCATGATATAAAGATTACATGACTTTAACTTTAAAGCTCAGAGGGCACTGCGACATATAAGTCGCTTACCACCAGGCGCACTACTTGTCCTGACACTCGTTAAGTTACACAGTACTTATTAATCTAATTATTTGTTTACACCTATTTTTCGTGTCCCAAATTTCTATCCTAAGTCTACATACTCGTGAGTTCAAAAAGATCAAATGTACCACTCTTGTTCACATATTTATATATATAGGAGCCAGGAAAAATCTTAATAGCGCGATTCAGGATTTACATAAACTACTACTATCGCCATCTATTTTCAACAAAACAAACTAAACGTGTTTGCTTATCAGATTTTACGCATTATCAACTGAACGCTAACGAAAAGGTTTCTTTTTTGTGAAAACAAGTATTAATGTAAATAAAGAATATGTTTACACAGCAAACTAAACTCATACTCGTGAACGCTAAGGTTGCCTGGAAGACATTGCTACATATCAATAAGGTCGCCTGTTGCACACCATTTTATTCTTTCAATAAACGTATATATTCACGATTTCAAATTACGTTTTACAATATTGTGATTGTATGTCATGAATATGAATTTTTCGTCTCTCAATATTTCCCATTTATTTTTGTTTCTTTTTTAGTTTGGAGCATGGTGAGTAAATATTAAACTACAGACATTCGATATTCGTGCATTGGATAACTGTAAAAATTTAAACCTGTGTTTTAAAGTCTCATTTGAATACAAACTAATAACTACAACATTTAAAAATGCGCCTACAAGATTTTTATGTTTTGATGCCCAAACAGCAGGGGGTAGCCACCGGAATACTCTCCAATCAATATGTTAATACAAAAATTTATAACATTTATCTTCGAAATAGAGTATCTATCATAAACACGGTGAAAGAATATTTAGTAAGAAATACCGCATAATTTATTGGTTAACGCACAATCAGGATTTTGGTCTATGATTCTGATAAATCATGTAAGGTGACTTTAGAAATGTGTTTTGGTACATAAATAAAAAAAAGATTTGTTGGGATAAGTATTTGTAAACACTTGAAGGTGAAACGCGATTTTATAGTATGAATTAGAACACAGCCGAAAAGCAATTTCTTAATCCGCTTATAAACAATAACAGCGTTTACAGTACATTAAATATTAGAATATCGTTGGCTAAATTCGTAAACCTCGTAACCTCTATTAATTTTAGCCGTGGGGCGACGGCTTAAGAATACATTGTCGCCTCCCCATACATGCCCGTGGGGGTCGTAAGAGGCGACCGAGGGCGTCACAAGTGTCCATCTGCTTAGCGTTGTGGTAGGCTTTGTGCCGACTGGATAGCGACCACAGTACACACGGCGGAAAACCCTCCACAGTGAAACGCTTTTGCGAATCGCGTTCAGGGATCAGTTGGTGTACATCCAGTGCACGTGGAGTTTTCGGCGCGGTATCTGGGAGGACTGAGGCGGATATTCGCCATGTCACTTGTTGGGGGATATCTAGTTGACCTGCCGCCCAGGGAGACCCGTAGAAACGGTTGTCCGCTGGCCGCCCGCGGTACAGTACAGGGGCCCAATAGGGACTAACTACCCCTAGAGGCTGCCCCACCATGCCGCGCATAATCTTGGGGTAGGTCGTCGTGCCGGTTAGTGACCGGAATATGGGGTCCCGGCGGCATATCCCGGGGGGGTACGGGGGCCCTTCCGTTCGGCGGGTCAGCCGGCTATCCTTCAAAAGATCAATGGCATGTATTGCAGTTCCCCTCGTTTTTCTTCTTCGGTGCGGTGCCGAAGGCTTCACCTCTTCACACTACCGTCCTTCTTACCCACCATGACAGCGCAACATAAGAATGCAGATCGTTCAGCGGTGCCTAATCCCCCCACCGCGTTTATTATTGAGTTCGCTAACATCCGCGGACTCCACTCCAACCTCAAAGCTGTCCACCATCACCTCGAGACAGCCCGGCCTGCCCTGCTTTTCCTGACGGAGACGCAGATCCGCCGTCCGAATGATATGAGTTACTTGAACTACCCCGGCTACTCGCTTGAGGAAAACTTTCAGGCCAAAGCCGGGGTATGTGTATATATTCGTTCGGATGTGTGCTGTCGCCGTCTGCGCTGCCTGGAGGACCCCTCCTTTTCCACTATGTGGGTGCTCGTAGAATCTAGTTGTTCAGCTAGAGTCTTCGCGTGCTTATATAGATCCCACAGTGGAGATGCGGAGACAACTAGGCTCTTTGACCAACTGAGCCAGGCGACTCTTGACGCGCAGGCGCAGTTCCCATCTGCGGAGATGGTCGTGTTGGGGGACTTTAATGCTCACCATGAATCATGGTTAAGTTCCCTCAAGACTGACCATGCAGGAAGAACTGCCCACGCTTTCGCTCTCACGCATGACTTGACCCAACTGGTAACCCAGCCCACCCGGGTTCCAGACATATCGGATCATGCACCCTCTTTGCTTGACCTTCTGCTCGCGAGTCACCCTACCTACTATACAGTATCAGTCAGCGCCCCCCTGGGAAGTTCTGATCACTGTTTGGTTGGGTGTAAGGTTTCCCAAATGCCTCCAACTAAGCTGAAGGAGGTCACTCGTCGCATTTGGCACTACTCGTCGGCGGATTGGGATGGTATGCGCGACTACTTTGCGTCCATCCCTTGGTTGCAGCACTGCTTTGCGGGAAAGGATGCCTCAGCAGCTGCCGATGCTGTTGTCGATGAGATTGGAACGGCTATGGATTACTACATACCGTCTTCCAGTGTCATCGCCAATCGCAGAGGACGCCCTTGGTTCAATCGCGAATGCATGGACGCTGTTAGTGAGAAACAGGCTGCATATCGTGGTTGGATCAGGGGTTGTGTAACAAAGGATCCCAACCTTGCGTCCCTTAAAGCAGCCTATAACAAAGCAACCAAGTCTTGCAGGAGGGCTTACATAAGAGCGGATGCCCAGCGCGTTTCACGGATTGGCCAGAAGCTGGTAGCCCATCCCACCGGTAGCCGTGCCTACTGGAGCCTGGCCAAAGCCGTGCAGTCCAATTTTTGTCGTTCGTCGCTGCCGCCTTTGAGGTATCCCGATGGATTTTTGGCCTATGGCCCCGAAGAGAAAGCCAATTTATTGGCCGACCTTTTTGGGGCTAACTCGCGTATTCACGACCAAGATGCGCAACCGCCGTCAATTCCCCACTGCGGAGTCACAATGCCTGATATAGTTATCAGACAATGTGATGTCCGCAAGGAATTGCAGACTCTTGACGTGCGGAAAGCCTATGGTCCGGATGGGATACCTCCTATCGTCCTTAAAAGGTGTGCGGCGGAGTTGTCTCCCGTACTGACGCGCTTATACCGCCTCTCATACCAATCTGGTAACGTGCCCCTAGCTTGGAGGGAGGCCAACGTGCAACCTATCCCCAAGAAAGGAGATCGGTCTGATCCGACAAACTATCGCCCAATAGCTGTCACTTCAGTGCTCTGCAAAGTGATGGAGCGGATTCTAAATATCCAGATAATCCGGCACCTGGAACGTCACTCCATTCTTAATGATCGGCAGTATGGGTTTCGGCCGAACCGATCAACGGGTGACGTTCTAGCGTATCTAATGCACCTCTGGGGTGAAGCTATCGACAAACAGGGCGAAACCTTAGCGATAAGTCTGGATATTGCTAAGGCCTTTGATCGGGTCTGGCACCGTGGTCTCCTCTCCAAGCTTCCGGCATATGGTCTTCCCGGCCGCCTTTGTGAGTGGATCTCCGGCTTTCTGCGCGAGCGAAGATTGCGTGTCCTTGTTGACGGAGGCACTTCGCGGCTCGTGACAGTTAATGCTGGGGTGCCACAGGGCTCAGTGCTGTCGCCCACGCTGTTCCTTCTGCATATCAATGACTTGTTGCCTTTTGGCAACATTCATTGCTATGCAGATGATAGCACAGTGCACGGTTGCTATTATAAGCAATCGTCAAGCACCCGGGAGGACCCTGAGAGAAACCGGGAAAAACTTGTCGCTGAGCTCAACCATGTTTTGGAGCATATATCGTCGTGGGGCTCCCGAAACTTGGTTGAGTTCAACGCCAAGAAAACCCAGGTGTGCGCGTTCAGCTCCAAAAAATCCCCATTCCTTCCACTTCCCCATCTTCAGGGTACAACGCTGACGCTGCAGGACAGGCTCAGTCTACTGGGGATGAGCATCCGGAAGGACATGAGCAACAAAGATTACATCGAGAGCGTCATCTGTACCGCGTCGCGCAAGCTTGGCATCCTGAACAAGGTGCACCGATTTTTTACTCCAGAGCTGCGATACCTGTTGTATAAAGCTCAGGTCCGAAGCAGCATGGAGTACTGTTCGCACCTTTGGGACGGCTCTGCCAAGTACTTGCTCGATGCCCTAGATGGACTGCAGCGCTACGCCTTCCGTGTTGTCAACGATCCTCATGTAACTGAGCATGCGGAGTCGTTACAGCTTCGCAGAGATATAGCGTCTCTTAGCGTATTCTATCGTCTGTACCACGGTGAGTGCTCTGAAGAGTTATTCAACCTTGTCCCTTCCTCTCCTTTCCATCAGCGGACCACCCGTGCCGGACTGCGTTGCCACAGTTGGACGGTCAGTTCAATACCGTCCCGCACTAAAAAGTTTGGCAATTCGTTTTTATGCCGAACCATCAAATTGTGGAACCAACTCCCGGCGCATGTATTCCCTCCCCTCTATAACATCGGGTCCTTCAAACGTAGTGTGAAGAAGCATTTGGCCAGACCGGCAAAATGATAGTGACGGAGTGAAGATATTTGTGTTTTCCATCCGTTACTCTCATCTCTGGACTGTATTCGCACTTTCCATCAGGCGCGGTGCAGTCATTTTGCCGAGTCACAATAAAAAAAAAAAATAAATAAAATAAAATAAAGTGAATGTGCGCATGCCATCGAGTATATAACCAGAAATAGAGACGAAATAAGGGCCATCCATCCCTCCGGCAAATGGTCCTTATATCACTTTTAAATATCAACTCTCGTTTGCGCTGAAATCACAAATTAGAAAGCTGAAATAGTACAGCGCTAATAACTGACCTGTGTGTACGTCTCCGTATATTCCAAAAATGTTCTGTATTTATTGTGAGATAACATCTCTAGCAATATGGGGCTGTTCCATTCGGTGGTGTGGGAAAAACAGCAAAACATTTAATTACACAACAAACGGAATCACATTTCATCGGTAATTAAATATTTAATATGTAATTTTTAAACTATCGTCCATTATAGCAAAGCTCAAGTTAAACTGGTCATTTTGAAGTGAAACGATTGACGACACCCGCCAATTGTTTCGAATTCGGGCTGGCCAATCGGAGCGCAGTTGACGTAATGATTTGGCAGAATAATTTTCAAACAAATTAAATGACATTTCTTTTCCATTTCTGGCTATATACTCGATGGCTCGAGCATATCCTTTTTGATACATTTTATAGTTTTTATTCCTTTTAAATTTGTATTTTTTTGACGTTTTGTTTTCGATATTCAGTTGTTGTTTAAAAATCGCTGGAATTTCTCCAGTTCATTCCCAAAGGACTGTTTAATTATTTCACCCGTCTCCCTCTTCCTAAAACTACGTAGGTAAGCGTTTTGTCAACAGTGAAGTTTCGAGTAGACGAAAAAACAGAATTACTAAATACTTTATAACCAGAAAAGGGTTCACAAATTATATCTAAGTTTTTGTTGCCCATACTCCGCTTGTAGTAGTAGCGGTAGAGCTCCCTGTGAAAGAGATCGTCCAGGGAAGGTTATCTATTTCTGCTGCTAAGCAGTAATGTGAGTGTGTTGGTGAAATTACAGGTACATGGGACGTATGAACTTAGTCTCAGGGAGACTTACCACCAGGCTCACGACGAAAAAAAGTGATTTTGTTCAAAAACAGAGTTACGAGGAAATCCTGTGTCGTGGGTGCCATAGACACACACAAATTACACCCAAACTCACGAGATAAATAACTGTAGGCCATACAATTGTTTCTCCCGCCCCGAGAATCGAACCCGGGACTTCTGCATGGTAAACCAGCATCGTAGCCGTTCGGCCACAGAGGCAGTTAAATTCAGTATTAATTCCATATAATAATATAATAATGTCTTGCCAACATGCTTGTATAAAAAAAAGTACGGATATAACTGTTTCATAACGAATTAGTAACAAAAGCATATGCATTTTAAAGAAAAAAATTAGTTAAAACTTCTTTTGCTGTTAGAAAGTTCAATGGCACTGCTATATACTTAGATCACGTCATACAAATACGCCGTAACATACGTGTTCACCGTATTGTCTTAATGTAACGTCCACAAACGTATGCGTTTAAATCACTGAATTTTGCCAGTATGTATAAATAAATACAGATTAAGCACAAAAGAAAAAACATAACATGATTCTCATGGTTTCCAGTCAGAACCAACAAGAGGTATTAAGTTATTTGGAAGGAAAAATATAACGACTATGCGTAAAGTTATACATTGACAATAATAATAAATAAATAATGTAAATAGTGCATCTAAAATAACCTTTTTGATAGTAAGTGCATGAGCGACTGTGAATATAATTACAGCTGTAGGAGTAAATTGTGACTGTAAAGAGGTTATAATGTCGTAATGTATTCAGTATATAATATAATTATACACATAATGTGAATAAATAAAAGCAACAACAACATTCGATGCTAGACAAACTACGTTAAAGAATAAAAACACACTACACAGATTTTTGAAGTGAGAGTAGGTGTTGCCGTGAGGGCGAGTTCCCACTATGTCGTCACGTTTTATTATCGTTGATCGATTGTCGTGTCTAGCCTGTTCCCATATCACGACTATCTGTCGTGGACGACTTTTTATTGTTGAACGACTGTCGTGACTAGCTGTTGCCACTAGACCGTGCCGACAATTTATCGTTCCACGACAGCCTCCTTGTCGTTTGCACGACAGAATCGTTTGATGCACTGCAATCGCTTGTATGTTCTTTTGGAAGCCGGTAGTGTGTGTTCGCTCGAAATGGATGACGATGAAATTTTAATAATGTATTACTTTTTTAAACTGCGGAAGAGGAAGCAAACAAAGAAAAGAAAATGTAACGTGACGTATAAAATAAAACGTGACGACAATAGGAGCTGCGACAATATGTCGTCACGTTTTTTTATCGTCTGACGACTGTCGTTCTAGCTGTCCCCACTGTGACGACAGTTTGTCGTTGTAACGATAAAAAATCGTGAACGACAGTTAATCGTGTCGTGCTATATGTGAACAACTTCATTTACATATACAAGCCACGACACTGTAAACTGCACGACAATCTGTCGTCACGACATAATGGGAACGCGCCCTTACAGTGCTTTGAATTTGGGTTTGGATGTCACGTTGCAAGGTGGTGAAATGTTATTCCAGCACTTTGAGGCCGAGTGTGTTGATACTTCTTTAATGGAGAAGCAAATGGCGATAACTACACAGAAAGCATTTCAAATTACACTGTAAACTAGTAGAACTTTTTTTGGGATCCTTATAGCGAAACGGAGTACCCCGTACTTTGATATTTAATTTTAGGTTAAACGCCGTTTCCGTTTATTAAATGCTGTCAGCTAGACCAGGGTGTAATGCTATTGACCACAGCAAACGGACAGTTTCACCGGTGACGTCGTTGCCGCAATATAGTCATGCTCACCACGTCCAAACAGCTCAAAATGCATTTGAACTGCTATATTACAGCAATGAAACCGGAATGTAGCTCGAATGACCACGCACTAAAGTACACATTCAAGCAACATGCATAAGTAAAACCTCCAACTATGTACTATGTACTCGTTACTGCATACTATACAAGTAACACAGCACGAAGTGGAATGTTTTGTCGTGTTTTATAGTTTCCACACGTTGGACATTGGCAAGGTCAAAGTGAACGACATCTTATAATATGAGTCCGTGGTTATACTCAGCGGGTGAAAATCATATGAATAAAATATAAACCATAGTGAAATAAAAGTTTTACACCAAAGGTAAGTACGTATTTAGATGACAGGAAACTAATAATAGAATAGGTTTATTTTTAACCGACATCAAAAAAAGGAGGAGGTTTTCAATTCGGACTGTACGCTCTTTTTGTGTGTACGTTACGCGATAATAATTTGGGAACCGATTTTGATGATTCTTTTTTTGTTGTTGAAAAGAGGGCACCTCAGAAGTGGTAACATTTAAATTTGAAGAAAACATTGCACTAGGGGATGAATGACTTTTAAGGTCGGTTTTTTTAGTACTCTCTACGAGATTATAGTTATTTCCAGATGCTTCTAAAAAAATTTGTATAGTATGTTAGTAGCAATCGAGCTCAGAGCTCTTCCATCGAAGTATTATCAGTAATGTGAGCATGTTACTGCGTTCCGGTCTTGAAAGGTAAGGGTGCTCATGAAATTACAGGCACATGGGTGCCAAGTCCCACTTATGTCTCAAGGTGACGGGCGCAGTGATAATAGCCACAGATCTTTGCGATTTAGTGCTCTGAGTGGTACTGCAATTGTCATGGACAGGCGTGTCGCTGTTGGCTGAATAAAAAAAAAATATGCTTCACCACCTGGTAACGTCAGATAGTTTGTCTGAGCTCGCACGTCCTCACCTTTCGCACCATTTTATTAAATTAAATATCCGCATCTCCGCCCTGCATTGAGCCGCGTGCGCAAGCAATTACATGGTGGCGTTATTGGTGGTCGGCCGCAAGTGAAGTGGTGAAAGAAGACGAGCTCTACGATGTTTCGGGCATAAAGGTTGGTGGTAGCACGGCTTCCATTCCTTTTACTTGCGAGCTCACCCTTTCCAGCACCCTTGGAAAACGTGTGAAGTACGCAACCCGCATTTAGTGGGAGGAAGGAGACTGTATTTATTAGTAGGAAGTCTCATGAATTTGATGATGATTTCACTGTAGGCACTGCAACTACTATGGTGACAGGCGGGTCGCTTAAAACCAGGCATACGACTTGTTCGTCCCTGCCCCTAGAGCTCCGTAATCATTCTTATGATAGAAATCTGCCTTACGAATGTGTAGTGTTTAATGTTTAATCATTATGATGATTTGCTGTGCAATTAGCCTGAGCCTTAGCTGTAAAATATAGTTATTTAATTGGATATTATGTTTTATTTTAGAAGAAAATATATCCTTCTGGAACTTTCAAAATATATTTTCGCAAATGAAAAAGGAAAATACGTCGGCACCTATTATTAAACTACATGTAACGGCAGCGGACGTCTAAATTGACCCGTCGTAATGGAATTTCCCTGCCTGCTAGGAACCAATGATTGTCAAAGGAAATGTTCGATATTCATTTCATTTTGTCGCTTTGCCAATCTACATTTACTACTGATTTTAGATTAACGGAATATGAGTTATTGAGTAAATTTATCGATGATTTTTTGTCGATAAAAATGTAGTGGTAGAAAAAACACTGTTTCTGTTTTTGCGCCCAGTGGTAACGTACGCCTATCCACTTTAAATTGCAAAGATCTGAGGGGCAGTCCCATTGCGACCGTCATTCTGAGACATAAGATGACAAGTCCCATGTGCCTGTAATATCACCAGCGCCCTTACCCTTCAAAATCAGAACACAGTAATGTTGACATTACTGCTTGGCGGCAGAAATCGGTAAAGTGGCAGTACTTTCTTGGACGAAATCTTTCACAAGGGGCTCTACAGCTACTGTTATAATAAAAAAAGAAAAACCATGATGTCGAAAAAGGTTTACAACCTTTGAAGACGTGAATTCTCCAACCTGCCTTGAGTCAACATGGCGGCCAATAACCGACAATGACTCCTTATAATAGGAGACATATGAACAACAGTGGGAAGTATAATGGATCGTGATGATGTCAGATAAAGTAGTTTTGAATTTGAAATCTCCACCTATTAAGTTTCACATTTATGTATAACTTAAATTGGTGACAGAAAGAAATCAGTGTCCAATTTTTTATCTATCAAATATAAATACAAGAATTTTTATCCACTCTCAACATTCATGCATTAAATGATTTCTCATCTCAATAAAAAAAAGATTTTTATTTCTCTATTTTAAAAGAACAAATGTGTTCAACATGTCCACACTCTATTTACCCTAATAATATCTAAAAAAAACGGTACAGCAATAAAATTTGGAATAGATTCGTTCGAACCCCTCATCAAAACCAGTTCGTATACTACACAACACAAGTTTAGTTTATACAATTTAAATAAGTTATTCTAATATGAACTATATAGCTTTTTGGAGAGATTTAAACCTACACGACAAATATTGGCAATTTTATTTTAACTTAACATGCGAGCTTGGGCCCTTGCGCCGGAGAAATAAGAATGAATATTGTATAAAGACGTAGACAGGTGGTAAATCAGGTATTTTATCGAGTGTCCGATTAAACGGATGCCTACTACATCCGTTCCCAGAAGGATTGAGGTAGAAAAAAAACAATAAAAAGAGATACACAGAGGCGTGCCGGGAGAAGAACAAATATTTTAAAGTGTGGCAAATTGTTCTTTCGATTCGACGGATTCTACCTCAATTCTAAATTTTATAATTGACAATATTTGTTTAGAACAGTAATCATTAAGCGAATAGGTTAAATAATAAACCGACTTTTAAAAATTAAGAGGTTCTCAATTCGTCTGTTTTATTTTTGTTTTTTTTCTGTCGTGCGCCTGATGGTAAGCGACACGCCCGTCCATAACAGTTGTGCCACTCAGAACTTTAAATCTTAAAGATTCAACGAGCTCTTTCACAAGGAGCTCTACTGCAGCTATGTGAATGTTACTCCAACATTTTGTGAACCTATTTCGATGATCCTTTGTTTTGTTAGAAAGGAGATATCTCTATAGTGGTTCTACTCAAATTTGAAGATAATATTCCACCTCTAAGGGTGTCAAATTAGGAGATGGATTCGGTATATTGAATTACACCCACTTTCCGATAACCGTTTTCAAACAATTTTTGCCATATAGATGTACCTTATTCCAATGAAAATAAAACACACCGAGAACGGTTTAAAAATTAAATTATCTCAATTAAAACTGAATTAAAAATATTTTCATCATCATCATCTGCAAGTCTACCTCACTCACTGTTGCGTATTGGCCTCCCGATATTTGCATCACCCCTTACGATCTTGCTCTAGCCTCACACATATACGACTCGTCACACGTTTTTGTGTAACCGTTTCTTGGTTCATCTTTCGCCTTAGGGCGCCTTCAAAATAGACGCTTATTTACGGTGGCACCACTGTGGCAATGCGCCCATGATGCGAGTAGTACTATAGTATAAAGTATAAGGTAACTAAGTAAAAGTAAACAAACTTCAGCTGCCACTTACAAACAAAGCAAATGTAGTTGTAATGGCGTCGGGTTAATCGATCAAATATAATATTTAGTAGTAAGTTTCATACGTCTTATTACTACCGTACTCTTTGATTTCGTCGCATGTTATTCTCTGTCTATCTTTTTAAAGACTCTAAATTTTTTATGAATAAGCTGAAACTTCTAGTTTCATTTCGTATAGCAAATAACAGTAGAGGTATGATTTTTTTTCTTAAGAAGAATACTTTAAATCGCTCTCTATATTTTCAAATGCACGTTGGACGATTTACCTCTGCATTGTCGAAATATCAACTTAATTAGTGTCTGTATAAATTTTAAATATTTTTGTACCCATCATTATTAATATGATTGAGGCAATTAATAGATCTTAATATTATTATACAAAGTGATATTTACACCTACAGTTGCTCTAGTTTTATTACCAAAAAGATTTGTACATAGTAACTATAGTCTTCATTTAGACAGGTAAAATACAATAAAAGCTTAAATACTAGAAACGAAAACTAGGATTTAATTATATGAACAAAAGTGGGTCCTCGCGGCAAGGTACCCAAGATGCTGGCAGCGTTCCCCCTTTGTATTGCTATGCTAATATGTAGGGCTAAGTAACTTAGATAGTTAGCCCTTAGATTTTCCGAACAGTCTAAGAATTTTTCCTAAGTATTCGAAATGTGTATTAATAATTATAACAAACTAGCGAAGTAATTTCACAAAAAATAATTGAATATCAATTCAATATAAATTTAAATACAGTTAATAGCCACATCTTTAGCCAGGGCTGGCAGCTGTAAAGTTACCTAACCGGGTGACGAAATAGATGTCTCATAGATGGCGCTACGGCTAAAAAGTCGTTGAAAAATCAAATACAAAGATCCAACAACAAGCACATACAAAAATTCGTGAAGTCCGCTGATGTGTTCCGTGACTTAGTTGGCATAGCGTCTGGCACAGCTTGCTAGAAGACGTCGGTTCGAATCCGGCCGAATCGAAGGAATTTTTTCTAAGTATTCTTTATCTACCTTTCATTATCTTTATCTATATCTTTGTATTAATAATTATAACAAACTAGTGGAGTAATTTTCCAAAAAATAATTTAATATCAATTCAATACAAATTTAAGTCTATTTTTTCGACTGCAAAGGGTGCAAATAGGTAGTCGAAGCCGAGGTCCTGGTACTTATTACTCGTTAGTCTTTCCGCTAGCTCCTCTGCGAAGTTAGCCCTCTTGCTGATGTGCTAGAGATGGGACGGGGTAAGTGTGTCGTCACACACGTGGCGTTCCACACCAGTGCCCGTCCCGTACTACAAGGGATGAATGTCATTCCGTCTGTGCATTTGCCATCATTGGATTTTCATAGTTAATTATTACTCGATGTTATATTCGAATGTCATCTTTAACAAAACTATTCCATGGATGTAAAGAAGTAACTAACAGTGAAAAAATATAAACCAATATCAACCACAGGTTGTCAAAACAAAGGTATAATTTTAAACTTACAATTCTCGAAAATATTTTTAACTATTTACCTTTAACAGGATGATTGCGGGATTAAGCTTGAATTTTGAAGCATTACGACTCTTGATAATACGTGTAATTGGAAATGTTAAAGAAATAAAACGTTTCTTTGTAAACGAAATTGTATAGTAATTAGATTTAATAACATGGTTTGTGAATGGAGTTCGGTTGTTTGAAGAAAGCCTACTTGTTTTTGTTTGCTCAAAAGATAATAATGATTATAACAGAACGGGCATGAATACTTTTATTGACCCTAGTTTCGTTAGTTTACTGGATATTGTCTATGGGTGTGTCCATGGCACCCGTGTAGTAAGAGTAATGCTACGGTGCAGCATGGTTTTAAGTTCAAGTCCCACCGGGTCGAAGAAATTTTTCTATGTGTTTGATCTTTGTATTAATAATGATAACAAAACTAGTGGAATTCATCATCTCAGCCCTTTAACACCCTCTGCTGGGAATAAAATTCAATAATACATTAACATATCGTGTTAGCTGTCAAAAACACATTCACTATAGCATAGAATTCATTTACTACAACGAACTCAACACAAAAATACAGAGAGAAAAAAAAGACAAAGCAAAAATAAATAAACAAAAATAACAAAAAAACGAAGCAACTATATCAAATTATAACTAGACATCACAATTCGAATAAACGTCATTGTGTGCGGCGATGACGAATGCAAAAGTATTAACAGCAGAGATCCTAGTGAACGAGTTCGTCCAGGGTAGTACTGCCACGTTACCTATTTCTGCCGCTTTACTTTATTCAGGTTTTGAAGGGTAAGGGTGCTGGTGCTATTACAGGCACATAGGACTTCTCAACTTAAGTCTCAGGGTGACGGGCACAGTGGTAGTGCCCATCAGATCTTTGCAATTTAAACTCTGAGTATCATTGTTACTGTTATAGACAGGCGTTTAGCTTACCATCGGGAGCACGTCTTGTTCGTCCTGTCTCTTGATGTTATAACAAAAAAAAATCCACTCTAGTATTGTTACAGCCGAGTAAAGAATGCGACGCTGATTTCGGTGGACCTTAAAACCGAGTGTATATTGGACGTGTGAGTAACATATAAAATAAAATAAATACGAAATTTTTCTGTAATTTGAAGTTGATGAATTTCTAAAACATCCTTACTAGAAGAGCCTATCTATGTGAAACAGAAAATACTGGGTTGGGGTTTTTTTTTTGTATCTCCTATGGTTTCAGATTTCACCATAACACCATAACAGTATAAGTTAAAAAAAAACACACTGTGTACAGTGTAACAACGGTGCTCCACTACCACTCGTTGGGAAATCTAATGATGTGACTAATCAGAAACATTTGTCAGTAAATTCTATGAGTAAAATTTTAAAAATTGAGCCCTTATTATACTTCGTATTTTTTTTAGAATTAGAAAAATTGTAAACAAAGAAGCAGTGAACATAAACCTTTTTCTTCAGACAAAAAATTAAAGCAAAGGAAAAATTGTGACAAATAATATTTGCAAATTTTAACGACATGACAGTAATGTTATTATTTCATAAAAAGTTTCCGTTTAGGTACTGTTTAGAACCTCTGTTTCTTTAAATACTTTGAAGTGCAAAAGTTTGTAAAGACAGAACATTTTCATTTAATCTTTAGTATTTGCTAGAAGTAAAAAAGCGTAATTCTTAAGCTTTTGTTTTTTATTTTTTTTATTAAATTGTTTAGCTATCAAAATCACTGAATGAAATTGAGCCTGCTAAAAGACCCACAATTCCTTCTGTACAATGCCAGTAAACGAAGTATGACAGAACTGCTATTAATAATTTATATGTTCAAGAATTGAATAACCTCATAATACAATTCTAATTGTATTGAACGTACGTATATATTCAGTATTTGACAATAAACAACAACAGAAAACCAGATACAAATAGCGGCCTGGCTGGCAGCGAGAAGAATAGGAAATTATTCCAATGCCTTTTATTACTTTCGGTGTTTGAGTTTACATAAAGTTGTTAGTAGGCAGTTTACAAAAAAGTTTTACTGAACGTATTCTGTACATGATTGAAAATAAAACCAGCTTGGCTTAAAATAAAATGTTCAAATAAACCCATGAAGGGCCGACGATTTGACAAAATTTGACTAGTCTCATATAGGTATATATGTCTATTATATCACCAGCATCCCTACTTTATAAAACCGGAACGCAGTAATGTTCACATTACAGCTTGATGGCAGTACTTCCTTGAATGAATTCTTTCACAAGGAGCTGTTGTATCTATTTATAACACTTTAGGCATTGTAGCGAATCGCAGCAGTGAGTCGCTACAAATCTCTTTTGTATATATTTTATAGTCTTTTTATATTTAAATTCTAAATTTAAATGTAATTGTTTTTGGCGCCTTTTTTACTATTGTTTTCGGTTTTAGATTGATAGTTGGACGTGTTTTTGTAGTAAATTAATAAACTGTACGAACATTTGCTTTGGTCTTGCTCACTCTTTGTTAGTACTCACCCGAAACCATTGATACAATCTTAGTACCAAACCTTTATTGAAATTGCTTCCACGAAAATTTAATAAAAATTGAATATTCAAGAAAAACGAAACTTTCTACAAATAATCAACAATGTAGCTCTGCAAAAAAAAAACAATATCCGAGCCAACTTATTATTCAGGTCAGAGTATTGATTTTTATAACTTTCAAATACTTGTTCGGCAATCACTTAACACTGTATACGTACTTCACGATTTTCACTTTACTGTTAAAGTAAAAACTGTTAGCCAGTGTTCTGTATTTCCTGGAAAGCGGTCATAGTCCAAGAGACGGAAGAAAGAGTGGAAGAAAGGTTGTTTTCAATTTAAAGGCCAATCAATGACTTGAGTTTTATTTTTTTGTAATACAATGTAATATATGTGTATGTATATATATATACATATATATATATATATATATACACTCTCTTTCACAAGGAGCTCTACTGCTACTAAATTTTATATTCTGTTTACAATTATATTTATATAATAAAATATATTTATTATAGCTAACGTAGATAATAATTTATTACTCAATGCTAAGAAGACAAAGTGTGTAAAAGTTGAAATACCTAACATAAAATTAGAAAATTTGAAATACCTAAAATCGAGTAGCCCAATCATAGAAATAAATGGAGAAAAGTCAAAGTGGGTTAATAAAGCTGTCTTTTTGGGTGTGACCTTAGATAGTAAACTTCAATATCATATATCTTCCTTGGCTAGCAGATTAAGCTCTGCTGCATACGCAGTCTGTAGAATACGTGAGCGTTACTTCCATAGTATAATGTCCTTCGGGATTCTCATGTGGGGTAAAGTGGCATATATACAAACCATATTTGTGTTGCAAAAACGAGCGATCCGTTCTGTGTACTGTTTAGGTTCTCGGGTTCCTCTCAGAGAAAATTTTAAGGAGACTTGTATCATGACTGTGGCATCACAGTACATTTACTGAAATATTTTGTATGGCCGTAAAAATATACATAATTTCGTTAAGAAAAAAGATATCCTTAACCTTAGAAATAAGTCCAAACTCATGTTCCCACGTGGTGATTTCGTTTAATTAAGGTAGATCATTATTTTATGTGGAACTGTATACGTTTTTACAATAAGATTCCGGAGCATAGTTATAGTCATTATTGGGATGCATAATGGATTCATGCTTTTAGTATAATAAAGCCACATACGTCAAAAGTGCTTTTATCACATGAAAGTCGTAAAAAGAATACGATCACACATGAAAAGTGACATTTTATAACTATCCTATTTAAGCATAAAAAGGTTATCGACCCATTTTGTTCGCAAAATCTTTAAACCTCTGTTTTAAAAAGTTATCATTTTGCAGATGTGGCCTTATGGCCGAGGTTGCGGCTTTATGATGATGATTAATTTCCTGAACAACATAGTTGATGTTCAGGTAATAAATCATCAACATTAACTGAAAATCAGTGCGTTGCCTTTAAACAACACCTGCACTGAGCCTGAAAGGGTTGTAACCCTAACTAGCCGTGAACAGGTTCATGGCAATGAAATGGGAAACTTCCGGTCCACAAAATTTATTAAAGAAGTAAAGTTTAAAGAAAGGCTGTAACAATATAAAGGTAAATGTAAAAAAACAGGTATAACAGTATAAAACACTCCCTACACTTTATTATTAAGGCACTTACCCCTAAATGGGCCGAGAAACTGAATTACAGAAATAGATACATGAAGGCTGTAGACTTATAAATTGTTACACATGATTAGCTTATTAACAGCTCCGACTGTTGTGTCGGTCGAGCTGGGAGTGACCGTGGTACGAAAACAAAATGAGAAAGTGAAGGAAGATGGAACAATTCAAATTTAAAATTTAAATACGTGTAAAATAAAGAAAATGATAAGATACAAGCGGAGAGAGGTGATACAAAGAGTTGAGATGACGGTATAAGGAGGTCACACCATCACAAGCCTATGGCCTGTTTGGCTTGCTTCAGCACTCACAACTTGTTTTTAAATAATTAGCAGATTTAAATTGTTTATTATGTATATTTATTTGATTTCCTTTCGTTTCGTTTGTTTTGTTTTGTATTTTTTTCTTAACTTCTTTTTTTTGGTTACTTATTATTTCCTATTGCTGTGTGTGGAAAGTGAATAAACGTGTTCTATATATCTGTCTATCATTAACTGGATTTTGTTAAAGTTCTAATAAACAGATATGTTTTTGGTCACCGTCTAACATAGGTTGTGGACAAATGTTACAAACCTTATATAAAAATGACTATCAAAGGAACTTCACATCCACTCACACCCGTCGTGGTTACTTTAAGTTCAGCAGGGTGCGGTTTTCGGTTACAAGATCTATGGGCCAGCAAGTATCACAATTTTACCGAAGAAGCACATGGTCGACGATGGGAGGTCCCTATTAACTATTTCCTTGACAAGGTTCAAGTTGCTATTAAAGGTATTGATTCATAAGAACATTTCCAATGTGACTAAGAAAAATACCTGAAAAATATACGGGAATCTAATGATAATGAAAAAGATGAAGCTTCATCTTGAAAGTGTGGCATTAATATATAATTCATATATTTGTGAAAACAGGTTGTATGAAGCTGTGGTAGCCTAATAGCTTGACCTACCGCCTCAAAAGCAGAGACAGTGGGTTCGAATCCTCCTCGCCCGTCTGGGATTCTCGGAATTAATGTGCAAAATTTAATTTGAAATTTACCATGAGCTTTTCGACGAAGGAAATGGTGCAACGTGTACGTCGAAGATTTTCACAATCCTCGGAAGACGTATGAAGTACCCAAGTCGCATTGAGGCAGCGTGGCGAACTAAGGAGTAAAACCTTTGTCTGAGAGGAGGACCCAAACAGTGAGACGTATGAATGGGTTGACGATGACGATAGAAGTAGTAGCATAGCGTAGGATACTCGCCGATTGTTGCCCAGAATGCACTGGATGGATAAGGAATATGAATATTACGTCTTACGCTGAAGCTCCTTTCTTTCACCCCATATTTACTACTGAAAAATGTAACCACCTATTTATTCACTTTTTTTTATAATATCAAGTGACGGTACGAACGAGTCGTGCACCTGATCGTACCCGTCCATAACATTTGCAGTGCCACTCAAGAGTTTTAAATCTCAAAGATCTGAGGGGCACTGCCTCTCCGCCCGTCACCCTGAGACATAAATTGATAAGTCCCATGTGCCTGTAATTTCACCAGAACCCTTACCCATCAAAACCGGAACACGGTAATGCTGACATTACTGCTTGGAGGCAGAAATAGGTAAAGTGGCAGTACTTCCCTGGACGAACTCTTTCACAAGGAGCTCTACTACTACTAAATGTTTATGCTATTTCACAAAATTACGCGGCATTACAATAAATTACCCAAGCACTGTAAAATTTATAACTAGGTAATATTAACAGTTATTCACAAAAAATTCTTTAGGGAAAGGAATGATGTGTCGTACACGGAGGCTCCTTTCATGCACCCCGTGATGCAGGTTTTTTGTGTTGTTTTTTTGATAGTATATTTTGGACAAAATATTCAGCAATTAATTTATTGCCAAACAGATCAGTCAGGTAAAGAAGAAAGAGGAAGCAAAACACTTTGTTGAAACAGTGATACGTCAACAATATATATAAATATATATATATATTTTATGATGATAAATAATTGTTGAGTGAGTTGCGAATTTTACATGAAAACAGCGTGGCGCTCAATATGTGGGGCTTGTAAAATTTCATAGCCCTTCTCGGAAAGTTCGAATGTTATAATTAGTTACTGCCACGTTCACGTTGCTAACTTAGTTTGAGTCTCACAAATGAAATCAATTTATGTGGAATGTTGTACTGTTACTATTAATATTGATTTTGATTCAACACGTCGGAGTTGTAAACAATTTGACACTTGTTACTAATTAGTGGTTTGCCTCGTTTCGGTCTTTACCAAAGAGTACTTATGACAGGAATTTTATTGCTGACATCTAGTAGCAGTAGAACTCCTTGTGAAAGAGTTCGTCCAGGCAAGGGCTGCCACCTATTTCTGTCGCCAAGTTCGGTTTTGAAAGGTAAGAGTGCTGGTGAAATTACAGGCATATTTTTAATTCTCTTTTTTGCATCTCTAATCTACGTAAATTTTGGAAAACTAAGTTTTTTTATAACATCAAGTGACGGGACGAACAAGTCGTGTGTCTGATAGTAAGCTACACGTCTGTCCATAACAGTTACAGTGCCACTCAGGGCTTTAAATTGCAAAGATCTAAGGGGCACTACCACTGCGCCCGTCACCTTAAGTTATAAGTTGACAAGCCGCTAATTTCACCTCGTCAAAACCGTAAAACAGTAATGCTGACATTACTGCTTGGCCGCAGAAATAGGTAAGGTCACTTCACTGGACGAACACTTTCGCAAGGAGCTTTGCTTATACTAAAAAAATTGTACATTGACCACAGTGCACAGTGACCGTGCCCCTCAGATCTTTGCGATTTAAAGCTCTGAGTGGCGCTGCAACTGTTATGGATAGGCGTGTCGCTTACCACCAGGCGCATGACTTGTTCGTCCCCTCACTTGATCTTATATACCTCTGTTGGGCACGGGTCTCTTCTGACATGAGGGTTTAGGCCATAGTACGCCACGCTAGCCCAATTTGGGTTGGGGATTTCACACGTTTTCCAAGGGTTGTGTCCGACGCGCAAATTTCATCAAGATATTTTCATTCACCAAAACGCTCATGGTGAATTTCAAATTAAATTCAATTTCGCATATAAATTCGGCGGAGCTCAGAGCGAACCCCGTTGCGTACCCACGACCTCTGATTGAGAGGCGGTAGATCAAAGCCCTAGGCTCCTGAAATGAATATCAACATTCAATTCACAAAATTTCAATTCATATCACAAAATGACTAACTCTAATATATATACATGTTTTATGAAATTAATTTCACATTTTAACGCATATATTATGTAAGTGGTAACGTCATTAGTTCTTGTACTGTGTCAATAATCTGTTCGTTCTGACATATTTTGTGCGTTTTAAGGACATAATTGTCAATCTGCCACGGCTACTATGTTCCGTGTCACGTGTGTTCTGTTGCCGGATCCGCTGAAAAGCAGCGTCGTAGCACCATAAGTGAGACGACAATAAGCTGAGTGGGTTACGGTTTCCTTGGCAGCACAGCACACACGCGTTGTACTCTTCTATATATTTGTAGTTAGTAATATTTTTATTGTTATTATTACAAAATGCATTTGTACTGTGTTGTCTACTTAAGGAATAAATGTTTTCTATTCTATTCTATTCTGTTCTAATATTACCATCACTATTTCAAGATAAAAAAAGAAACTTGCTAGGCTTTTCCTTATCATAAACCTTTAAATTCATTTGTACTAAAATCTTAAAAACAGATAAAACTAAATCAAGTGAGAACCACAAAACCCGAGTCAAACCGTAAAACCGTTTCTCGGAAGCTATTGGTTTATTAAAATCGATTAAACTTAATCTCGATTTCTTATACGTCGAATTCCGAACTTGTAGAATGCACTCATTTCCGGTGAAGACTAGTTAAAGTTTAAATTTGTTAGGTATTACTAGAGTTTGAACTTGAAATTTCGGGGTCATAACTTTTACCAATTACTTTTTTCTCGATAAAAAACGGATATAATTTTAATGGACTAAAAAAGTGGAGTGTTCTGTTTTCCAAGTTTACATATTGAGGTTGTCTATGAAGTCGACAAGTGACGATATTATACAGCGTTTTTTGTATAATATTGTCACGATGCGACTTCCTTCATCATCATCCCAACTTTTTATCACCCTTTTCTCTGGTTCCTGGTTACCTACTTTGAAATTTTGAATGGTCCTTAAATTCCTAACGTTGGAACGTTTACAAAATAAACAGTAAAAAGGAAGAAAAGAGCGAGGTGGCACTACAGCCTATTCCTTCAAATTTTTAAATCAGGATTGCCACCTTCTACCAACACGTCGTTTTCCAACGATTTTGCCTTGGATGATAAACTGGAGTAATTTGTACTTATTGTTCCTCATGACGAAGCCGAAGTACTACATCTTCCTGCACTTAATGGTGTTCATAGGCTCCATTTTTTTCTTTAGATTATTGAGTACTTCTACATTTGTGACCTGGTCACGCCAGGAGATTCTCAAATTACGGCGGTAAATCCAATCTCAAAAGCCTCCAGCTTCCTTGTTGTGACCTGTGTGAGAGTTCAAGTTTGTAGAAACTAATATGGCGTAGGCCATATAGTAGGACTGAGAAGACGTAACAACTTATAAAAAGTATATAAAATAAAATAACGCACACACTGATAGCCTCGCACTAGGGAAACCCTATATCGCGGATGGAGTAGACACGCACTCACAGATAACCACAAATTAAACCCATGCTCGCGAGAGAAATAAATGTAGGCCATACAAATATTTCTCCCGACCTGGGAATCTAACCCGAGACCTCTCCGTGGCAGACCAGCAGTCGGCACGGAGGCACTTAATTAACTCATTTACTTACTACTAACTTACCTACTAACATACCTTACTACTAAATACAGTGTGTGCCTCATATCTTTGTGGTTTAAACCACGATCTTTACGATTCAAAGCTCTAAGTAGCACTACAACTGTTATGGCCAGGCATGTCGCTTACCACCAGGCCCACAAATTGTTTGCCCCGTCACGTGATTTCATAAAAAAACCTGTAACTTGCAACAATTTATTACTCAAATTCGCTCCTTTTTTTAAGGTAGGTTATTGAAGGTTTTATAGATTTAGCAAAAGCTCACTATACAATATCTCACAAAATGAGTAATTCAATGGTCTCCTTCCTGAGATTCGTTAGAATCAAGCAGTTCCAAATTAACATAGCTCTTAGAATTTAACATAGGAATGTTAAGAGGCGGGTGACAACGTTAATTGTCAACTCTTCGTTAACGAACGGAAGTCAAATTTAACGGTCGATTAAGATGTGGATTGGAATAATATTGGAAACGAGTACTGGAACGTTGTATTGATTCCATTGGCTGATTTCTAAGAATTATTTGAATGTATTTACCATATTTAATTACGTGATAAGTGATAATTTCATGGGGTGATATGGGATCGAAAATTACCATTTTTTTAGTGATAGTGGAGTCGAATTATGTTTTATTTATGTAAAATTACACAAGCCTGACGGCTAGGCTTGTGTAATTGACGTGTGATAGCGATGCGACCGATGACAGTACGCTTTTGTTTAAAAATACCTATTCACTCTAGCTTTGAATAGCCTCAAACTGGACATAACAACTTCCTGTTCTTCCTGCACAGTACGCAAAAAATTTGGATTTTGTTTCTTTTGTTGTTTGAATGAATTTTATTCAAGTTTTTCGTTGTTATTGCTTTAGTTTTTTTTTTTGCAGGCTTATCGCACAGGACGCCTTCAGATTGAAATGCACACTCGCGACTCGCGCGCGCTACTTTTGCAGACTTGCATTACTGCGCGTCTACAAGCGTATTCGCACCCAATTTGAAGTTATCCAGAGCCTCAAAAAAGCAGATTGTTTCAAATATGCGAGAAACGTTTCCGAAATTTGTTTATAACGCATTTTACATGCGTTTGAATCAATTCAACAAAAACATCTCGTTGCAAGGCTAAAGGAAAGGCATGGGCGACAGTCGCGTGTTCGCGTTTCAAAGAATTTGTGAACGTGTGTAAAAGAACTGGCTGTGACTAAATCTCGTTTGAATCGCGTTAACGCGCGTTATCTGCGCGTGAAAAGTACGCCGTGTGCACGAGCTCTTAATGTCGAAGTTGTTTACTCTAAAATTAAATTTAGTCTTAATTAACAGTATGTCTAAATTCAGAAATATCGATAGTTCCAGGCATGAATATTTAAGAGTGTAAGTTAATCGTCAATGACGTTTATTAAAAAGGTATGGTAGATTATGTTGATACTGTTTTTTAACATAAACAATAGATCTTTTTTCGTGTATGTATGGTTATTTTATATATTCCGCTCGTTCCAACGTAGACGCTATCTTTGCTCCATACTTAGATAGTGATCGAGAGTAATTCTTTTTATTACATAAAAAATACATCTTTCCGATTTAAAGCTCTGGTCGGCCCTGCAATTGTTATGTTGTGACTTGTTCGCCTCGTCACTCAAAAATCAAAAATCATTAACCAAAACAGAATCAAAATGCCCCTCAGGACTTTTTTCTTAGCATCTATATTATGTTTTTGTTGTTTCATTACACGAAATATAGTGAATAGCATCATAAAACAACAATACGAATTTTTCATGGTCATAACTTAAGCAAATGATGCATTGCAAACATTATATATTCATTACTATAGTACGGTCCTTAAACGGTGAACTTGCTGTTGGTCTTGCTTTGGGCAAACGCAAACAAAAGTTTATTTAAATTGCCATGTGTTTTCTGTCATGAGATAGAAATATTTTATGAGTATATTTTCGTTTTTAGCTGTTTGTTTTGTCTACACCCATGGACTATAAATTATATTTATTAAGTTTTATTTTCCTATATTTTGTTAATGACAACGAGAAAGATGGATGCGCTGAATGGAATTTAAGTTTAGTTTGCGTTTGCACAAATTAATATCCGTGGCTATGTCTATACGTGAATATTTCTGTATGTCACAGGAGTCAAGTCGTGCTTTGTCAGTAATCCAATGCCAATCGCATATTAAAAGCAATTCCTTATTTGACGGTTTCCGTGGTCGAGTGGTTTGCACACCGGTTTTCATGGTGTCACGGGTTCGATCCGCGATCGGGTCAATGTAAAAAACTAACTTTTCTTTATTGTCTCGGGTCTAGGTATTTGTTTATTTATTTAGTTTGTACGACTTACACTTACAGTACTTATAACTAAACATGTAAGTCATAGTCACAAAAAAAGGTTGAGTCGATCAACGGCCAAAGATAGGATGCGGAATTTGGACCACAGAGCTTTGGGCGGTGACCGTTTGTGGTACCGTCGTTGTTTCCGATTTCCAAAACACTAGTGTTAAGCTACTTACTTTAGGATCAGAGCAACGTATGGGATGTTGCCTAATATTATTTGTTTATATTTAATATTATAGAATTTCAAAAATAAAAATACACAACTACAACATAAATTATCACTGTTATTTCTAACTGACGCATGACGATCAGTAAGTAAAAGTCGGCTCATTATTATCGCGTTAGCGTTGCCATAACAATAATCAAATAAAATCCCAAGCTCAAATATGACTTGGGTTTTGCCAGGTAAAGGCACTTTCTGATCAAGCATGCTCCAACTTTATTCCATTGTCACTTATCATCCGGTATTAACAGATTTTTAAATAAAAATCACTTTTTTATTGCTTCGTTTTATGTAAATTAATAAATATAATTATAATAACATTCAATTATTCAAGAATATTTCCACACCTTTTTACAGGACTACCGCTTAACTGTGTCGCTTCCTGAGGTAGCTGCGCTGTGCGGGAGGAGTGACAGTTTATGCAACAGTTATATCGTACTGCACGCGGGATAATTTCAACAAGACTTGCATGACGATAATCAATAAAAAGTAGATTGAAAAAAAAAATTGCCAAATGGCCTGTCTGTTCACTTCAATTATCAATGAAATAGTTTTTTTATTATAGTTCCACATAACAACAATTGACTAATTTAGTTGGCACTTTTTTCACTTCAGTAACCGACTCAGTTAAGCGGTATGCCTGTAGCAACAGTAACAACGTTATTACTCAGTTAATAAACACTTTTAGTTATATAGTTAACGTAATAACTTGGGCCTTTACAAGGCGAGAATAAATAGGCATTTATTTAGGGTGCAAGCTCTATCATCGACCTCATGGTTACTTTCTATCATACCCAACATCAGAGATAGAGGTCAAATACGCACTATATGCAAAATATTCTGCCTTGGAGCAGATCTACGGCTTGGTATCAATCGCGTTGGAAACAGCAGGGCCCTGGGATTCGGAAGCTCGGGACGTACTTAGAGTTGGGTCGCCGACTCAGAGACAGGGGCCGGGATTATCGCTCTGGGTCGTGGTTGGTTCAGCAAGTGTCCAGCGAGGCAATGCTACCAGTATAATGTATAACGTTCCAGTATTTTTTTTTTAGGTTAGGAATTGTTGAAAAAATCTCTTGCAAATTCCAGGTTTTGTATTTTAGTACCTAATGACGAAGCCCAGTGCCTGTTTAGGTTGAAAATTTGACTATTTCACTTACAATTCCTTAACGTATGAAATAAATAAATACGCACAAATTTTTTTAAATAAAAATAATACAAATTTTAATCAATCCCTTCTAACTGGCCTCCCATGCCTGCAGAAATGGATTGTCAATCGTCTGCGCAACAATAGCCAGAAGGCCGTTGGAGCAAGTTTTATTTATATATATTTATTAACCTTTATTAATAAAGTCATCACTTATCAGATCATCATAAGTGGATCACAGCATAATAGAAGCAGGCTTATAAAAAAAAATTAACTTGACTTAACCACAGATGGTGGCGGTCTACCATCAACCACCTGTATTTCACAATGAAAATAAAATAACTGTTATTTATGGAACTGGACTGAGAGTGTTATTCCAAGTACGGTGCGAATTAACGTCCATTATGAATAATTAACTGACAAACAACTACATGTATTGCATTTGTTTATTTTTTAGTATAAATAAGATGACCATTAAAAAAATTAGAAACCTACCAGTGGGAGAACGCCGTTAAAACACGAAATCAATTGAACGGTTGAATCAATTTGGGATATAAACTTTTGTAAACTGGTTCTGTTCTAGTTATTCTGGGAAGTGCCCCAGATAATTGGTGTGGTTGTCTTAAGCTTCGAATAGTAACAGAAAAACTGTCGCCAAAACTCACATGCTCATAATTTGGAAAACTATGCAATCTTGATAATGCTTAGTCGTAGTTTTGAATTTAAAAGAAATAACAAATACTGGACTATGGATATAATTTAATCTGTACTCTGTTGTAAGTTCAAAACCATAACTGCAAGTCACGATGTTTGAAGTTTATATTGACATTTCAATCAATGTGCTACAATCTAGCGATCAATAGGTGAACGACGACGAATTCGAAATGTTGCAGCGGTATAAGCTTTACTTTCGTTTCTTGTAATAAAAAAATATTACGATAAACAGAAAATTGATAATTTATTGAAATTAAATGAAAATAGAATTTAAGATAATATAAAATGTCACCATTATGTAATATTACAAGTGCGACTATAATTTTTGTACTTCCAAGTAGCGAAATAAGGCATTTCTCGACGATTTTCGAGGTTTTATGCGAAATAATTGTCACGACCACGACCATCAAAGCGAACATGGCGGACCGAGCTTAAGTATGTGGAACTACGCGTACTGTTGGCACACATGTTATGCAAACTACGCACTTCTACTGCCATATTTTATTATTATTATTATTATAAACATTATTGTCTTCTCTTCTCTTCTTCATGTCCTCATCCTACTCTAGGTGGGGTCGGCACATAATATTGTATTTTTTCTTCCACTCTCCCCTATCAGCCGCCATCGCCATACTCGCACCTTTCTTATCCATGTCATCCTTCACACAATCCGTCCATCTTTTCTTTGGCCTTCCTCTCCTCTTGTATCCCTCTCTGCATTTATAACTAATACTATTCTCGTCATTAATATAAATACTGTTATAATTTTACTAGCAGTAGAGCTCCTTGTGAAAGAGTTCGTCCAGGGTAGTACTGCCACCTTATTTCTGCCGTCAAGCACTAATATTAGCATCACTGCGTTCCGGTTTTGAAGGGTAAAGGTGCTAGTGAAGTTACTGGCACATGGGATTTGTCAACTTATGTCTCAGGGTAATGGACGCAGTGGCAGTGCGCCTCAAATGTTATGTACTGTAAGTGTTATGAACTTGTCTGTCCCGTCACTTAATATAATATAAATAAAAAAAATTATATATTATAATTCGTTTTTTTCATGGTTCGCAACCTAACAGTGTATAAGTTTTGCTAACGGTACCATTTCAGTTAAAAATATTTCGGTTTAACACTAATTTTAAAACAACATGCCTCGCGTGTTACCAAGTCCGCTTAGTGCAAGCGGCTCCGTGACTCATCTTAAGCCAGACAGACATCGCCCGAGGGGGTAGGTTAAAAATACCCACAATAGGTTAAAATTTACTCGTACTCAGTTTCATGCCAGTAGTCAACATTAATGCTGGTTACCTTGTATAACGGTTCAAAATTAAACGAAGTTTAGAAGTTAATTGTGTTCAGTTAGATAGTGACGTTACAAAACTGTAAGTACAAGAATTTTTCATCTGATTCTAAAAAACGAGGACTTTTTTTAATGTGTATTTTTTTATAATATCAAGTGACAGGACGGACAAGTCGTGCACCTTATGGTAAGCTAAACGCCTGTCCATAACAGTTGCATTACCACTCAGAACTTTAAATCGCAAAAATTTGAGGGGCACTGCCACTGCGCCCGTAGAGACATAAGTTGACAAGTTTCAAGTCTCATTACGCATTTGTGAACCGATTTTAATGATTCTTTTTTGTTGGAAATATGAGCCAACCCAAACCAACTACCAAACCAACACAAAGGTTCCCTTTAAATTTAAACAAAATACTCTACCTCTAAGGGTTTCGATAACCAATTTCAATAAAACTTGGCAAATAGATATAATTCCACGAATTTTTTAGGTCGGTTTTCTTTTATAAAAAGTTTTAATTATCATTTAACATAATTCGCTGATATTAATTACCTTTCAGTCGTAATTTTGCACGTTTCACGAAAGAATGGCATAAGTGGATTTACGTCAAAAATTTTCCTTGCTCCATTAGATGTGGGTTATATTTTTCTGTATATAATGGAGCAATAAACAATTTTGACGTAACTTCACTTATGCTATTGTTCCATAAGGGGTGCGATTTGATAAGTAAGGTAACTTATCACAAATTCGAATTTATTTTTGCCGAAATAAAGTTTCTTTGAATTTTTGACTATCCTGAAAACAGCATTATAAAGAAACCGTTGTTCTTTCAGGATATGTTGGATCTTTATCGCAAAGACACGATAAGGTTCGGTTAGGTTAAGTTCGGTTTAAAAGAAAGAAGAAAAAAGAAAGAAAGAAAAAAAAGGAGGCTGGCCCGAGGAGGAAGGCGTAGCGCGCGGGTTCGTCTTGATCTAGGCCGAGCGGGTCCGCGCGGACGCATGCGGGGAGGAGGGTCGCGGGAGAAGAGACGTGTCGGTGTGTCGTTGCCGCTCGTCCTGTCCGATACAAGTCCCATGTCCCTGTAATTTCACCAGCATACTTGCTCTTCAAATTCGGAACGCAGTGGTGCTCACATTACCGCCTGGCGGCAGAAATAGGTAAGGCGACAGTACTTCCCTAGACGCACTCATTCACAAGGAGTTCTACTAAAGTAGACGCTGTAATATACTTTAATTTTAATAATATATACTTCAAAGATCAATCAACCAAACAATCTTTTAATCTTATAAAGTAATGGTCAACTGCTGCTGCTGTCGACCATCCCTTTACAAGAACAGCTGTATGGAAAAAAAAGGATCCCTTTTTATATGAAATTTTAAAAAGTCGCATAACGAAATTTGTTATTTTTAATTATCGAAATACCGTATTAAAAACTTTTGGGTTGATTGAATTAAAAGTTTAAATTATTAAATTTTTGGTCAACTTTAATAACCATTACAACCCGTCCGAAATATCTGCGGACCTTGTCTCACCTCCCGCTTCGTCTGACGTCACCCCGCCTTCACCCGCTTAGTACCGATTCTAAAACAGTAATTGGTGACAACGTTATTAATGAGGTCTTTTTAGTAATCATGCATAATTTTGGTCTATTTTATATGTGAATCTGATATATTGAGTAGCAGTAGAACTCCTTGTGAAAGAGTTCGCCCAGGGAAGTACTGCCACCTTACCTATTTCTGCCGCCAAGCAGTAATGTCAGCATTGCTGTGTTCCGGTTTTGAAGGGTAAGGGTGCTGGTGAAATTACAGGCAGATGAGACTTGTCAACTTAAGTCTCAGTGACGGGCGCAGTGGCAGCCGAGCCTTCAAATTTATGTGATTTAAAGTTCTGATTGGCAATGCAACTGTTATGGACAGGCGTGTTAGCTTATCATAAGGTGCTCGACTTGTCCGTCCTATCACTTGATATTATAAAAAAAATATTTGACGATCTCTGCGATCTAGCGGTAAGCACTGTGGATGCTTAATGCGTAGTTTCCGTGGTCAATTCCCGGTAGGACCAATTTGGAAAACTAAATACAACAAATTGGTTCTAGTCTGGAGTTCTCTGTGGCTGAACTTATTCATAGCACTGGTGCTTGTTATAAAATATATTTCCTAGATTGATGAACTTAGGTAACCGATTGTATAAAAAAATACTCTGGTTATGGTCTAGGTACTCTGATGACAATTTTTTTTATAATACTAAGTGATGGTACGAACAAGACGTTTGCCTGTTGGAAAGCGACACGCCTGTCCCTAACAGTTGCAGTGCTTCAGAGCTTTAAATCGCAAAGATCTGAGGGGCACTGCCACTGCGCCCGACACCTTGAGACATAAGTTGAAAAGTCTCAGGTGCCTGTAATTACACCAGCACCAGAGGCGGCTCGTCCTAAGGAGCGCTGGTGCAGTGAACTCCCACTCCTGTCCAACCCACCTAAATAAATTTGTTAATTGTTCTTTCATGTTATATTAGTAACCGCAGTTTTTTTTTATTAATGAACGACAACATAAAATTAGACTTTTATCTTTCTCATTAATATAGCATACTGAATTAACCCTTTAGTGGAGCGCTTTGCGATGCGCTCCTATGAACCGACATTGTTTACAAAGTTGAGTACTTCAGTATTGATTGAACTCTATGAGTGCGAAAGAGAAATTTCTTAACGGCGCGACACGTGAAACAAAAGATTAGTTTATGAACTTCCACGAGCCGCATCTGACCAGCACCCTTACCCTTCGAAACCGGAAGGCAGTAATGTTCACGTTACTGTTTGGCAGCAGAAACAGGTAAGGTGGCAGTACTTCCCTGGACGACACCTTTCACAAGGAGCTCTACTGCTACAAAAACTCAATTGAATTAATATTTAACACGGGTCACGGATGACAGGGCGAGATTATTGTCAATAGCTTATAACACAGATGAACAAATAACATTCAAACAATGTCCTTAAAGTAAATTTATATACTGTCCTATTATCTTTATTGACACCAATAGGCTTAAGGATAATCGCTTATCAGCCATTACTGTAATAGCATTAGATAAGCCAAAACCCTTTAGACATTTGTAATAAAAACCACATGGCCTATTAAATAAATTTGTTTCAATTAATTAATATCGTACGATGGTATTTTTTATGGTGGTTTCTATGCTGTTATTTTTGTTGAGGTTTTTTATAACTAGAATATTGGAAGTTTTTTTTTAATTCAACTTAAATTAAACGTCCTGAAATGTGAAAATTCACGTTCACATTCCTTTTATTATTTATGTTTTTGTCTTTATTTTCACAGAGTTTTGTTGTTCTTAGTTTAAAAATGGAAAAAAAGCAGTAATTTATAGATTTCTCACCAGCGTTACGGAAAACTCTACTGGTCTTCTGGTTCATTTCGTAGCCCAGTTGGGAGAGTGTCAGGCATGATACGATAAATGCACTGGTACGAATTCTTCCGAATCAAATGAATGTTTCTTTGTGTTCGATCTTTGTATTAATAATTATAACAATCAAGTGGAGTAATTTTACAAAAACATAATTGACTAATAAGATAGTAAAACAAGGTTAAAAGTAATAAAGTTAATATTGAAAAAACTGTAGTTCTAAAACTGGTCGTAATTACTCTATTTTGACCTTTATACACCGATGGCACTGCTCATATGAGTCTCATAAAAGATAGAATAGTAATCATTTGTAATTGCTGTGGCCATGTGCCTAAATTGGGATGTGAAGAAATGTTTAATAATAGATATTTTTTCTTTTAGTTTATTGAATGTCACGATATTTGACAACCATGATATTCAATTATTATTGTGAAGTTACTCAACTAGTTTGTTATAATTATTTATGCAAAGATCGAACCTCACACAAAAATCCTTCGATCAGGCTGGATTCGAACCAACGTCTTCCAGGAAACCGTGCCATATGCTATGCCAACTAAGCTACGGAACGAACTAGCGAACCTTACGAATTTTTCCTATGAGCTTGTTGCACATATTTGCGCCATCGGATGAAATAGATTTCTCACAATTTAATACCACTATTCATATGATATGATGACGTCATTAACATGTTGATAAAAATAGATCTTCCTTTATTCATTGAGCGACCTCGATGTCCCAGCGGTTAATATTGTACATCCAATTTGGGAAGAGAACTATTTCTGAACTGCTTCTGGTCTGTTCCGGAGTTCACTTCATTGCTATTATTGTACCGGAAATTTCCTAGTTTGAGACCAGATAATTTAGTGTGGTCGTCTGGTACGATCACCATGTATTATCAGTCAAAATATCTTCATGTCATGTGTAGGCAAATTACACTTATCACAGTCTGATTAAAAGCATTTATTCATTAGACAGATTCTTCTCAGAAGAAAGAATAAGAAACTCTAGTCTAGTCTTTTTATTATTTTCTTAATTTATTATTTATATCAATCTCGTAAACGGAAACTATTTTAATACCTGTCCGTTACTCGTCGAGCGGAAGCTAAAGGCGTAACGTCATTTTCGCTCTCTCAGTTCTGCGTTAATTCTCCCTCACAATACCAATATTTAGTCTTAACCTACGCAATCACCTGTACTATAAACACCCAGAATACCCAGACCAATTTAGAAAAGTTTATTTTTCAAATTGGCCCTACTGGGAATCAAAAGACATAAATTTCGTCCAATAACAATATAATACGTATCCCAAAAGTAATATAGTATCTCGAAAAATAAAAACCCAACAAAAAATTCATCTCCATAAGTAAGGTTTTCGCCACCAAGCACATCTGCTCATTGAAGCGAGCAATTTTGACAAATGAACACATACGAAAGGCCTCACCCTGACCTTTGGTGGGCAAAAACGTTGCCCGGTTTTACGGTTTTACCCCATTTATGTTTGCATGTGAACAGAGGCCTTGTTTCGCTGGCTGTGGGAGATTACATGATACATGCTTATAATTTCATATTATGAATTTCATTACAAATCTTTGTATTTATTACGTGTTGCTTAGTTAATCGGGAGCTGTCTCTTTTTTTATGATACCATGTGACAATAGGCACGCTGACTCGTACATTTTACTGTTATGAATTAATTTATTATTCAATTTATATTGAATTGATATTCAATTATTTTTATGTGAAATTATTCCACTAGTTCGTTATAATTATTAATACAAAAATCGAACACTTAGAAAAAAAATCCTTCGATCAGGCGGGATTCGAACCGACGTCTTCTAGCAAACCGTGTCAGATTTCTCATAGATGGCCCTACGGCAAAAAAGTCGTTAAAAATCAAAAACAAATACATTCGACAAGCACATATAAAAATGTTTAATGTCCTCTAGTCGTTCCGTGGGTTAGTTGGCATAGCATCTGGCACGGGTTGCTGGAAGACGTTGGTTCGAATACAGCCGGATCGCAGGAATTTTCTCTACTCGTGTTCGATCTTTGTATTAATAATTATAACAAATTAGTGGAGTAATTTCACAAAAATAATTGAATATAATGGCGGTCAAACATTGTGACATTCAATAACTTAGAAAAATATCTATGAAAGATTATCTTCACTCAATCAGGTCCCATTACAGCTACCAGAGGTGCAACCTCTGTAATGGGTATAAGCTGATAAGCATGTATGTTGTACCAGAGCCCTTTCGATACAAAGTTAAGGAATGAATGAATGAATGAAAAGTTTATAACTCTCACAAAGCTTACTTATGTCTAAAATACATAATTAATGTTTTATAAATATTGTTATTAATAATTTCGTTCCAATTTTTTTCGCCATTCACATTAATGAAATAAGTCATGTGGTAGTACTTCCCTGGACGAAATCTTCTCTACTACTGTCTCTAATCTCGTTTAAGTAAACAAAAACAAAACAAACCGAATCACATACTTAACATGCTGATGTTCCTTAATGGAGCATTAAAGTTAATGGACATTTTGTGCAATCGGGCGATAATGTATATTTGCTTCGAGATAAAAGCAGGTTCTTATAGAAAAGTTCAAGTAAACAGGAAATGGAGTATTTTAAATACTGAAGACAAAGTTTCTAAATACAAAATGGAAACAAAAATAATTTTCTTCTAAGATCCAGCAAACTACAATGTACATTATGATTTTTTTAAATAGTAATAGACACACGCTTGGACACAATCTCACCTGATATTAAGCGACGAAATGACTGATGATGGGCCGCGTTTGCCTAAAAAATATCTATTCACTCGAACCTTGAATAGTCCCAAATTATACTTTTCGGGTGAAAAGGTTGTAAACCACTACGCGCCGTGGCCAGGATCACGGCAATAAAATAGGATACTGCGGTCCACCCAAAATTCATTGAAGTTGAAGTAAAAGGCTGTAAAGAAAAAGGTATATAAAAAAACAGGTACAACAGTATACAACACTCCCTCACTATATTATATTATAATTAACAAACCGTCCAGACACTTACCCCAAAAGGGCCGAGTTATACAGAATTACTAGGTTTAAGTGATATTAAAATTGGTGCATGATTTTGATTAACTGGTAAAAGGTATCGTAAATTCGCGATTAAAAATTAAGGTACATACGGCGATTAAGCAAGGAGTGACAATGGAATGAAACAAAATCAGAATGGCGAGAGAAAGGAATTAAAGAACGATTCAAAATTTAAGAACGAGTGGCCAGGAACCGGAGAAAAGGCGATAAAAAGGGGGATGACGATGTAAGGAGGTCACATCATCACACGGGAAACACATATAGAGTATTCCACTCCTTTGCCCTACGCATCAGAAAGGAGGAAGCAAACCACGTGTGTTCCGGACCTTCTAGTCGACCGAAGGAGGAGGAACTAAATTGAAAAGTTCCTGCGTACACTCTCTCAACAAGATGATTTAAATATAATTACATACTTTTGGTCCAAGCAAATATCAGTTTTATACGAAGTTTCTAGATATAGAGACCATAATATAATATGTAGCGCTAAATTTAAATGCCGTATTTTACTTATGAACGTTTGTACATTTTTTCATAACTAAACTACAAACAAACACATTGTTTCTATACGACCTAGCTCATTCTTTATAATCGAAAAATGGTAAAAGTCTGTAAATTTTAATAATATTCAGTTATGTATTGATAGGAGAGTGTTAAGTATGAATATGGAGGGATATAAGGGGAGAGGAAGGCCAAAGAAAGAAAAAAATATCGACGCTTGAAAAGCAATAGGGATAAGTGATACTTTTGGTCATATTGCCTCTGGAATCAGCTAATGTTTGGGATTCCAACGGTATATATCTCTCAACTCAATATAACCCAAAAGTGTCGCATAGCCCATTTTACCTTTAAAACGTCGATATTGTGCCGGGCTAGCGTGGGATAAGGACACGAAGAAGAGAGAGTGTTGATAGTGTCAAATGCAGGATTTTCTACGTTACGTTTTCTACTATTCTGCTAAAAAGTTAAGAGTAATAGAGTAGAAAGACTTGCTAGTGGCTAACCATCCAGTTACCATTAAACCGTCATGCCATTTTTTTTGTATTTTTCAACGGCACAGTGATGACGTAGTCTAATAAATATATATTAAATTAATTTGGCATAAAATTTTATTATTTGTCTTAAAACAAACATTTTAATTTGAAGACTAAATTGCTGTTTAAACGAGATAAGAATTAAGATTTGCATAGTAATTTCCATGACAGTTTTATGATAGCAACATCAGTCGTTAGTGATTGAATGAATTTACACTAAATGTATAGCAAATGTTCAGAAAGATTAAGTTTCTGGTTTCATAGTATTAGCATTTATGAAAATCTGTTTTGTTAAAGTATGTGGAAAAGCGTAGTTATGTAATAATAATAATAACGTACACACTCAACATAGCCCCGCTCTAGGGTAACCCTGTGTCGCTGGTCCCTAACACGTGCCGCTATGCCGCTTTCGCCAGACCGTGCCTATACGCAGGACCGTTCGCCCGTACTCGCGTGTATAAGACACGTGGAACGCTACCGAATCCGGCCCCTAGCGTCTATAGGTGCCGGTATCCACGAGTCACCCTCACCGGTGGTAGTATTAAAACTCGATAACTAGAAATAAGTCACTATATTCTCGAGTCCAGTAATACAGTGCGGTACAACCTTAGAATTTAAGTAAATTAACTTAATAGAAACTACAATTAACAGTGTCCAATTAATCACAGTGCAAAATGGCACTAATTTACTATATCTAGTTACTATACTGTACTAAGTCACTAAAATCACTTTTATTTACACTTACACTGATTTACTTTTACTTTTTTTTTCTTCTGGTCACTTCCCGGTACTGAAAACGGATGCTCTGTACGGACTCCTCTTATACCAGACGTCATTTACTTTTCTCAAGGTCAATCCCTTGACAAAGGGTTACTATTTTGTTCTATGGTCCCGTATTCAATTAATTAGCTCATAATTTTCTTGTTTTTACACTGTTTGACCTGAAAGTTGTGGCCAATTGTGACTATTATTCACAAAGTTATTGACGAAAAACTGTAACAACGAAAGTGGAAATTCTCTAATTCTAGATTTCAATATATTGCCGTCCCTTTCTAATGATTTTACTACCATTTTCTAATTATTCTAGAACTTTCGGTCACGCGATGTTTGTTTACGTTTTGCAGACTCTGATTGGTCGATTAATATATAGGTAGTCTTATATTCCAAATTATGTAAGAAAGAGAGGGCAATATTTTTCTTGCTTGTTTCATTGATAAACTTTATGCTAAGTGAGAGCACGATTTGATACACTCTTATTCTATGAGAGTCTTTTGCTCATTCCACTTCAAACACTGCACATGCACCAGACACCACACAAATTACACCCAAACTCACGAGAGAAATAAATATAGGCCATACAAATATTTCTCCCGACCCGGGAATCGAACTTGGAACCTCTGCGTGGCAGTTCAGCATGGTAACCGTTCGGCCAGAGAGGCAGTTCAAGTTATGCCCCTGAAACTTTGTTTTTGTGGCTATCACAGTGGCATTTACATATTTCTAGTAAAAGTAGAGCTTGTAAAAGAGTTCGTCCAAGGAAGTATAGCCGCATTTACATTTTTCAGCCGCCAAGCAGTAATGTAAACATTACTGCGTTCCGGTTTCGAAGGGTAAGGGTGCTGGTGAAATTACAGGCACACGTGACTTATCAACTTATGTCTCAGGGTGACGGGCACAGTGGTAGTGTCCCTAATAAAGCTCATTCAGAGAGCAGGCGCGGGCGAAGCGGCTACGAGCGGGTAGATCCACACGTCAAATTCGCAAACGCACTCTAGACCAAGAACTGTGAAAGGTACCGGCGGACCGAGCCGATATCTACCCGCGCGGCTATTCCAAATGAGGCCTTATGATCTTTGCGATTTAAAGCTCTGCAACTGATACGGATAGGCGTGTATGGCTAGGTGATAAGGTGCACGACTTGGTATTGTAAATAAAATTCGTTGAAATATACCTACTATTGACTTGATTATAATGGTTTCTTTTTGTCTTTAACTATAGAGAAACCCGAAAATTGTAACTTTGCATAATCATACGCAAATTGCAACTTTTGGTTGACCCGACTACAAAAGCAAAGCTATTGCAAGGAAATAAAGATAATTTCGTGTTTTTTCGATAGAACCAATTAGAAAATTATATTGATAACCCAAAAACAAACATTGTGCTACGTGTTGTTATATACATAAACATAAACATAGACACTATGTGTAAAGATATTGTAACAAAACGCTCACTAACACAGTATTTGCTGGAAAACGCAATTTGAATGCAAAGCCTGTACATTAATTAAAATTTTATTCACCTTGCATCAATTTGACCACGTTTAAACGTTCAATTTAAACAAAACCAACCATTAAACACATACCATCGATCCAGTTCAGGTTAAAACACAGTGTAACAAATGCCATTGGTAAACACGAGTTTATACTTATACTTAATGTCTTTGTTTATGTAAATAATCTGTCTTTTAATTTATTTTCATTTGTGTTCTGTTTGTGATTTTGTTCTATAATTACACGAACCAATAAAATCCAGAGAATCGGTAATATTCTTAATACATAACTTAAAATTCAAAGAATAAATACAATATTATTCATTAGTTTTAATAATGTAATAAGTGATAAGCCTCGCTGGCCAAGCTATTGTATTAAGTTAAAGAGTTTGTCCAGGAAAGTACAGCCATCTTACCTACTTTCGCCGCCAAGCAACAATGTGTGCATTACTACGTTACGGCTTAGAAGGGTTAAAGATACTGATGAAATTACAAGTACGTTAGACTTGTGAACTTATATCTCAATGTTCCTTAGATCTGTGCGATTTAAAGCTATGAGTAGCACTGCAATTAACATTTGAAAACGGAAATAAACGCGTTTACATAAGAATAGGTATTTTTTACACCTGCCTAGTTTCCCGGCGTTTCGGCCAGGTTTGGCCGTGGTCACGGGCTGACCGATGATGCGGTGTTTACATCTACATCTCGGCGGTGAAATCTTCATCCACCCGCATAACATTTTTTAAACTAACGCCACACACAACATTAACGGTATCCCTTTTCTGTATCACAGCCGTATTCTGGTACGCAGTCGATCGTGAATATTGAGTTTTTGCAAACACCGGATTCCATGTTTCAGATAATTTAAAACCGTCCTCCCGATTGAAAGTATTAGGATGTTTTTTTTTATTTCAATCGCTTCACGTACAACTCTTGAATAAAAGTGACGATCGGCGGAGAGAACCTGCGTACGATGAAACTCAATCCAGTGATTTGTACCCTTTTCCAGTAAATGTTCTGCAATCGCTGAAAAATACCTACTCGTATATAAACACGTTTATTACAATGCAACGTGAAAGTTCAAAAGTATATATAGCACTGCAATTGTCGTGAATCGGCGTGTCACTTACGACCAGGCGCAGGTCTTGTTCGTCCCATCACTTGGTATATCGTTATAGAATTCTGTTCAAACTTTTTTATGATACAGAATAACGGGAGGAACAAGCCCTGGTGCTAAGCGGCACGCCTATCCATGACATTTGCTGTGCCACTAAGAGCTTTTTTTTTTCAAAGATCTAAGGGACACTGAGATATAAATTGACAAGTCTAACGTGCCTGTAATGTCACCAGCATCTTTACCTTTAAACCCGCAATGCTCACGTTACTGCTTGGTGGTAGAAATCAGCAACATGACCGTAATACAATGGACGAACTCTCTCACAAGGTGGTCTACTGCTACTAAACCATTTACCATTACCATTTCCAAAATATCATTTCATCTTAACCTAAACTACTTCTCAACATCTCAACACAAACTCAAAGCACACATTTCTAAAACAACTTACCGTAATGATGCTATCATTAATTCGATGACGACTAATAGTGACCATTATTTATAATGAGTTTCGACGGTAAGAAATATAGTCCGGTGTCATGGGAAACTCACTACTGGTTATTATATTGATAACTTGCCCTGTATCTCTATAATTTGTGTAGTTATCTCAAAACTTGTTGTTTTTAATCGTATAGCGGACTTAGCATTAACTAGTAGTTCTTTTCCTTTGATTTTTGTTTGTAATGTTATTGTAGTGTTATATAGCTTTTGTGAATTTTTAATGCGTTATCTGATAACGTACAACGTGTAATATGCTTTTCATCACACTTGCATGTAAATAGTATGATTGCACTGCAGGTTTACTTGACTATAATGCGTCAAATAAAACTCTCGGGCCTTTTTTGTTCTTACTACAACCATGATCGTGCAATCATAATAATTACGTGCAAATGTGATGAAACACATTGCATGTTTCACGGGCGGTTCGGGTCTGCAAATTCCGAAAGCCCTCAGCCTACGATTTCGGGCTTCGAATAGAGTCTTATCGTACGTAATTCCTTATTTACCGCCCTTAATACACAGCATACTATTTTGTCGGTGGGAGAATTCACACTCTTGTGCAATAAGGCTACAATAGTCAAATCGCAATAATTTCTTACTGGCTTGGCGGAGGATGCGATAACTACCGTAGATGTCTCTTCGTGGAGTTATTTTAACGCGTGTTGGAATTATGTTATTGTCGCGGCACTTTTTGAGAAAAGTTAATGCAGTTAGGCCGCGCGCACGTTTGTTTGTTCTTGAGGTCTTCGAAGGTTTGTTTCTTACCTATCATGAGAACACCACTAGCTAAGAAAAAAAAATGGCGGACATGGCACAACGGCTCTTGTCGACTGACGGCACCTATGTAAACGAGTTTATTTCTGCTCCTGACCTCTTACCGCACTAGTCGTGTAATGTGTTGACAAATGAGGAATCAAAGCTTAATTTTATCAACTTACGATATGTTAATTAAAAAAATACCGCTATTTATAAGCAATTAAACACGCAAAAGGCTGACTACAGGATCCTGGCTTGCCACTGGTGCTCTTACCCAATAATCGATTTAAATCCGGAAAAAAACATGTATGTATATACTTTATTGAAGGTAATTTGTAATGTATTGTTTTATTTTTTTCTTTATAATATTTAGTGGCTACACGCTTATCCATAACAGTATCAGTGGTACTCAGAGTTTTAAATCACAAAGATCTGAGAGGCACTGCCACAGCGCCCGTCACCCTGAAACATGAGTTGACAAGTCCCATGCGCCTGTAATTTCACCAGCACCGTTAACCTTCAAAACTGGAACACAGTAATGCTGACGTTACTGCTTGGCGGCACAAATAAGTAAGGTACCAGTACTTCCCTGGAAGAACTCTTTCACAAGGAGCTCTACTACTACTAGACTTTGATGCAAAAAAGCATTTTTAACCTATGATCACATCTTCTTCATCTTCCTTTCCTTAACCCAGATTAGGTGGCGTCGGCACAACTTGTATTTTTCTTCCACTCTCCCCTATGAGCCATAATTTCCGTACTCACGCCTTTCTTACCCATGTCATCTTTCACAGATTCATCTTTTCTTTGACCTTCCTATCCCCTTGTCGTGACATGTGACGTATGCTCCCATATAGCTGCATTAGGTATACAGCTATATGGGTGCGAATTTTTGGTTTTTATCTTAATTGTATTAGATACTGCTTGATACTAGTAACTTCAATTTAGTAGAAACTTAGTAGACTAGAAGTATTTATAAATGCAATAGAAGTATAACCTGAATAATAGATATATCTTTATATTCTGTATAAAGATATAGAATAGATCTTTATAAAGAACTTTCCGGAATTTTCAAATTCTTAATTGATTAATAAATTACCAAACGTTGTAAAATAATTAACCTGTAAACAACTTAAGATGAAATTTCGTAACTTGTTACTTACCATTACAATATTGACGAATTAGTGTGATGCCTATATTTTTTACTTATACCTTTTTGATTAATTTTCAATGGTTATGGCACATTGTATTTACAGTATAGTATCAAGAAAACATATGTACCTTGTTTAGTGTTCTGATTATTATGACTTACTATAACGTCTATTACACTACCCATTTTCAAGGGACCCTAAATTTAGGGAAGTGAAATAACAGGGAGTTAGGGGTCCCTATTTCGGGCGCCATATATATAAATTAATAAGAGCGACGTTCTGACTAGGGAACACACCCACTCTTGACTCAGGACTCTAAAGCGTGAAACACACAGAGAGCGTGTGCGGGTAGGAGGCGGGTCGGGCGCGAGTCGGGCTCGGGTCGAGCGCAGGTCGGGCGCGGGTCGGGTCGTAAACGCGGCTGGTCTTATACCGTGTATTTGTATGGATGACTACACACTGAGCATGGGCGCCACCCGACCCGCACCCGCTCTTTGTGTGTTTCATGCTTTAAAATCGGGTAGTGTAATTAGCGTTCAAATATTTCGCTCAACTTATGTGCGACTATTTGTACACAAAGCAAAATAAAATTTATGTTAATTGCCTACCGTATAAAAGTAGATATAAGTCAAGAAATAAGTCTCGTGTCGTCAGTAGAAATCTTGCGCTGTCTCGGGTAGCCCGCAGTTACCGTATCGTATATTTATACTCTTCACAAGGGAGATAAAGTCCATTATGCTGTGTACAATTTCGTTACAAACTTTCGCTTCCGTTCCTTAGCTTTAGTAAATAGACAAAATATAAGACGTGGTAGCCTAATGGTAACCTATCGCGAGATCGAATCCGAGAATTTGAAATTTATCACGAGTTTTTAGTTGAACCCTGCACGTCGAAGAACCCCAACCAGTATTCAACCCGTAGTTGCGGACTATGGCCTAAATCTTCGCCAGAGAGAGACCCGTGCTCAGAAGTGGGATATATCAGTGGGTTGGCGATGATGAAATAAACAAATTGCCCTTAATGTACCTTGACGTATAATGTTTGTCCGAGCATAATAATTATATTTATCTTGTCGGTTTTCAATTGGGTACATTTCGGAGAGTCCGCAGGAACTTTTCAATTTAGTTTCACCCTCATCGTTCCTCCTTCGGTCGACTAGAATGTCCGGAACGCTCCATTCTCATGTCGATTGATACGCCATCCATTTGCTCGATGCGCTTTGCTTCCTCGCTACTAATGCGTATGGCAGAGGAATGGAATACCCTGCCGGCATCTATATGTTTCCCGATTTGAGCATGAATATTATGCATTTTTAACCGACTTCGAAAAAGGAAGCAGGGTCTCAATTTAACTCCATTTTTGTCTGTATATGTAGTCTCACATATACAGAAATGGCGCTGGCGTGGTCAGCATTAATGCACGTGCATCCAAAAGTGTTTAGCAAGGATGTTTGTAGTAGATAAGGTGTTGTATTAAAGTAAAGACTATCATAATATCGAGTACTGAAAAAATTTTTAGTTTTGAATTCGTAATTAGCTTGTAAACACTCATTTTTCATATAAAAAAATAAAAAAACAAACATTGGAAAAAATAAAACAATCATAAAAACCGCGATGGTTTCAAGCTTTTTCTTCCCCGAATGTCCGAAGCGTTGATATACTCCCGTGTAAAGAGTACCTTATACGTAACGTGTATGTGTGTGTAGAGTCATCAGCTCTTAAGACCCCCTGGTGGCTAACGCGGAAAGTATTTTTTTCCTATACACATATCTCCAAATTTATGCTTTCTACTGTTTTTCTGGGTTCATGTTTTTATATAAACATGTTTTGAAGTTAATACACTACTGCCTGTACGGAATATATTTCGGGTTCTGAATCTGAAAATTGTATGTCAAATAAAAGAAATACTTACCAGCGCCATCTATTGATTAACGACGTCCATCTTCTTGGACATACAAAGCAAAATCTACGTAATGATTAGACCGTGCTCCCGTGTCGGTGTAACCACTGGCCTTCAATCTGGAACCTTTACCATAGTATATTAAGACAAGTATGGCAACTCCACACAAACGTAGTAGCGCGGTTTGTACACGAACACACACAGTATATAACGAATATGATTTCGCGAATCACTCGCGTTGCATGGCAAGGGTCGTCACACGCGCCTTTCATTATTAGGGTGAATATGTGTGCGTACAAGGCGCGGGGCGGGCGAAAAAACAAACCAACTTGAAAAGTTTGTAGAATTACATCTATTTGCCAAGTTTTATTAAACCGGTTGCAATAAAACTTGGCAAATAGGTGTAATTCCACGAACTTTTGAAGTCTGCTGTTTTACTACTCTTTACTGAGATTACTTTACACTGTGCTTGTACTTTGCACAGTCAATTTTACACTCAAGATTGAACTCCACGGCCGTAATGTTAAGTACGATCTAATTTCCAAAGTGTAAAACTGTGTATGGCTGTATCTGTAATTTAATAACAACGTTACAATAATAACGTTTTAATGAATACATTGTGTTTATAACCGTACTTAATTCATTTATAACGTTTCTTGATCACCCTATTCAAAAGATGTATTCTTTTGCGTGGTAAAAACTTGTTTCTAAAGAACGGCTAAGTGGGGTAAGAAGTTTAACGTGCAAACAACGGAATGTAAAAGTACAACGGTGTTGGGAATCCTGGAATTTGTTAGTGTTTCACACTGTGTAGGTTTCTATCTATAAATCAGAAGCGGTGTTTGTAATTTGCAGTAGTAGTAAAAGAAAATACAATATAACAAATTGTCTAACTTTACATTACGAAAATACGTAAATTCTGTTTAACGTGTTGAGTGCCTTAACCTTAGGTTACAATGACAGTTCTCGCTAGTGACTGCGTAAAATATTTGCATGCAAAATGTTGTTTCTTCTTGTGACCTATAAGGGTACTATATAATTTGCCATACAAAATTGTGAAGTAATTTACGCTAGCGAAATCTGTCACTGTAATCGCGTAGTAGAGGCACAGGTTTCCGAACGCATCTGTTTACGTCAAAGTGACGTTTCTATTATTAAGTTATTCCCACGAAAGAAAAAAACAATGAAGTTTAAGCTTTACGCTGTAGGCATCTCGTTGAAAGTTCATTGCTCATTATTGCAAGTTACGATGCTTTGATTTCGATGTGCTGCCATGTAGCAGCAATATTATTATATTATTAGACTAAGGATTAACGCTTATCATCGTTTTCCATAAAAGTCGACCATTTCGCAGCGTTAATTTAACATTTTTGTTTTCGTTTTATCACAACTTTTAAATCAGTTACCCTTGCAATACTAGTTATAAATCTAAAAACTTATACGAGTAGATCCGACTCGCATTTGATTATATTTTTTTTGATAATGAATTGATATTTGACCATACTGTTGTAATCTGTCAAAACGGCCATCATAGCGTGCCTACTGTAATTAGCAAATACGTTCTTTTTTGAAATTTTTCATTTCAGTACAGTAACATACACAATAAGAATTTTGTAATTTTCAGAACTAAAATAGGCACCCTTGTGATAATATGCTTTATGAAATTACAATTGACAGATTAAAGTACGAAATAGAAAAAGCACGAATACGACATAACTTGAACTCTATGCGGTTTATGATAAGAAGACCCAAGTCCCAAGTGCAAGGGTACTTACTACTGTTGAATATTCTAAAGTTCTGTACCAGGAGAGTGAGGTAACGAGGTCATCAAAGCGAGTGTTTTGCTTCTCTACGAACTGTATTGCAAAGTCTTCCAGTCCACAAGTTTCCAACTTTATATTTCATTAATCACAGTACTGAATATCGCCGTGGCGAGGTAAACGCGGGAGCAATACCTACCTCGTAAACCAAATTGCTTTAATAGCTTTTTATGTTAATTATAAACGACGTTGTTCCCATTAATATATACGAGTATAATACAATCGTAAAGAAGTTAAGTTGGTACTTGTAATACTGCCTCTGTGGCCGAATGGTTACCTAGCTGTACTGACACGCTGAGATCCCGGGTTTGATTCCCGGGAGAAATATTTGTACTCGTCAAAACGTCTACATTGAGTCCCAATCCACCTTAGGCTATTCGCGATAGTAGCTGCATAATTTTTGCAGTGTCTTCTATAAAAAATACGTGTATAACACAGAAATTCAAATGTTAATTTCTGAGTTCTGTAAGGTCTTGAATATCTTGGTTGTTGTTAGTTAAGTTAGTTGAAAGATCTAGTTGGTGTGCAAAATTTCTCTCTATCGATAAATACATCAGAGAACTATGTACTTATTTTGTAGTAAGGAGAGCTATATTTTTGTGATAGAAACCTACGTGTCTCATCTGATGGAAAGTGACAATGAGGTCAATGATGGAGCATCTAAATAATACCTACTTACTAATACACCCCAACTAACTAGATCTTTCAACTAACTGAACTAACCACAATCAAGACATACAAGGGCTTACAGATTGATATTTGGATTTCCGTGTTACAGACGTATTTTTTATAGAAGACACTGCAAAAATAATGCAGCTACCATCGCCTTGAAAAGGTCCAAGTTTAATTTTTTTTTCACATAATACCAAGTGATGGGACGAACAAGTCGTGCGCCTATCCAAAGCAGTTGCAGTGCCACTTAGAGCTTTAAATCGCAAAGATCTTAGGGGCACCGTCACCCTGAGACATAAGTTGACAAGTCCTATGTGCCTGTAATTTCACCAGCACCCTTACCCTTCCAAACCGGAACGCAGTAATTCTCACATTACTAATTGGCGGCAGAAATTGGTAAGGTAGCAGTACTTCCCCGGACGAACTCTTTCACAAGGAACTCTACTGCTACTACCTAATCATCTGGTATAAATCCGGCTCGAAGGACCAAAATGTAAAGGTGTAATGTTTTGTCGACCCTTACTTACTTGTTGTTGTTGTTAATTGTTTATTTGTAAAAAGGAAATGCTATGTTGAGAAGAAATACGTAAAAATAGCTTAAAATTGTAGAGCTTGTTCGTACAGTGACGATGGAGCCTTGAAATGGTTCAAATTATAGCGTTCAGGGAATAAATCTATATTTTACTTGTAAAAGGCATACGTTAGTTTAGCAATTAATTTGAAGCTCACCTCTACGCGTCTTCCTCACACACTTCGAAATTTACGAAACCACGAAACCATTTCGTCTTAATACAAACAGCCAATTGGATGTCGTTCATCAAATTGACACTTGATTTACTGTAACTAGACGTAATCAAGAAAGCTACCAAGATACAATTTCGTCTATTGAATATGTCACTTTAACAAAATTTTGCCAAAAAAACTAATAAAAGTTGTCTTAACTTAAATTGTGAAACTGAAAGACAAAGTTAGCACTAAATACCACCTATTACTTAGTGAAATTCTTATCATTCTCGTTTTAAATCCAAGTTTACACTGCAGAATAAGTTTGAAAGAAACTTTGTAGATTTAAGAGACTTTTGCGATTGAGAAAATTCGCCAACATTATTTTGAACGTTAGTGATATTTAATGGGGATTTATACTAGAATAGTTTAAAAAAATATACACCAAAAACTTGATTGCTTAAATGTCTTCTAGCACAGTTCTAATCTACGATGTGTGTATTTATTAATAAGTATAAATTTATAACTAACTCCGTGGCCGATCGGTTACCATGCTGGACTGCCACGCAGAGGTCCCCGGTTCGATTCCCGGGCCGAGAGAAATATTTTACGGTTTACATTTATTTTTCTAGTGAGTTTGGGTGCAATTTATTTATTTATTTATTTCTGCAGTATGTACAATTTTGGTGAGAAAGATCTTAAAAACAACACAATGCCAATATGTACATAAGCCCTGTTGGGGCATTGCAATTACATTTATAAATTACATATTAAAATATTACAAAAGTAATAATTATAAGAGCAAGTATTTCATTTAGGCATATAGGCCTTATTTTATACATAATTTAATTTTAAATTTTAATTTGTGGTTGTCTCCATGGCACTCGCGTCACAGGGTTTCCCTAGTGCGGGGCTATGAGTGTATGTTTTTTTATTATTATTACACTATTTTTAATTTTTGAATGCTGTGTGCAATTGTCATTGGAATACTGATTTACCGGTATCCCGTCTTTTTTTTAAATCACGCACACGCTCAACATAGCCCCGCACTAGGGAAACCCTGTGTCGCGGGTGCCATGGACACACACATAGACAACCACAAATTACACCCAAACTCACGAGAGAAATAAATATAGGTCATACAAATATTTCTCCCGGCCCTGGAGTCGAACCTAGGACCTCTGCGTGGCAATCCGGCATGGTAACCGTTTGGCCACGGAGGCAGTTAAATTAAGTTAAGTTTCATTGTTTATAAACAGTATGTCTGTTCTTGGTAATTTGGTAACATACAAATGAAAATAACATAAAAACGGCTGTAGAGTCCCGAGAGAGAAAATACGTAACAATAAAATTATATTTACGTGCTTGACTGTCCATTACATCGCATTCTCAGCCTTGTTCCCGATTAACGGACTCTGGTATTATTCCAATGCATAATAAATCTCATTATCGAATAAGGGATGTGTTTTCAGTTGTTACTCTAAAACCTTTATTAAGTACGGTTAACGTCACGAATAAATTTCCATGTGTTCAATAAAGGAAGTATATGCTGATAAACATGACTGTAGAAGCACTTCAGAAAGTGTTCGTCCAGGGCAATACTACCACCGTACACTTATAGTCAATCAGTAATGTGAGCATTACTGCGTTCCGGTTTTGAAGGGTGTTACAGTCACACGGGATTTGTTAACTTCCTATCGAGACGGATACCATGGTTCTCAGATCTTTTGGGATTTAAAGTTATTAATGATTTTTTCACGCACTAGGGAATACTTGTAGAGCCGGTGCCATGGACACACACATAAACAAGCATAAATTACTCTCAAACACACGAGAGAAATAAATGAAGGCTATAATAATATTTCTCCCGGCTCGTAAATCGAACCCGGGATCTCTGCATGGCAGTCCAGCATGGTAACCGTTCAACCACAGAGGCAGTTCGCAGATGTAAAATAATAATTGATGAAAACAATTCTCAAATATCGACAGTCGCGCCCTTGGGGTATCGTGCCCAGAAGTTATCCTATATTTTCCCTTTGGATAGCCAATTGAATACATTACATTCTAAGCAATACTATAAATGCCATTAACGTCGTTATTTATTAACTAACCCATTGATTACGACATGTATTGGGTTAGTAGTAGTTTCGAGCGGTCCAATACAATACAAAACTTTTTCATTGTCTTCACTTTACTTTTTCTTTACATTGTTAGTAATTGTAACACTAACTTCAAGTTAGTTGTTCAGGATGCCCCATCTTATAAATTTCCGTACGCGTTGGGATACTTTCACGACGTGGGCAGCACCAGAATACGGTGCTTACATAACTATTTTATTGCGAACTCCAGGCTCGCTACCCGTTTAAAAAAAGACGTTTAATGCAGTTGGTTTACCAGAATCAATGTGTCCTAATATCTTGTTATAATGTTATGTATATTATATTAATAAATGTCTACACACAAGGAGTGTTAAAGAGTGGTTAATAAAAAATATTAAGTAATTGGCAAACATTTCTGAATAGTGAATACTACTAACTACTAATACTACGTTGTAACAGTTATTAATTGCATTATTGCCTTTTTTATATCTTGTTTTTCCCGATGTACAGGAAAAGTAAAAATAACGTTTTTTAAAGCTTACTGTCAAATGTTCTACATCAGGAGCCTATGGGTTGACTACACCAAACGCCGGCTGGAGACCCTACTTGTACGGTACAATAAAACGTTTAAGATGATGTTGGGACTGCCTCGTTTCTGCAGGGCATCGGGGATGTTTGTAAAGTAAGAGACGGATGGTTTTGTTGCCATCCTCCGGAAAAAGACAGAGTGAGCTGGGCAGAGTGCGGGACAGCCCCAACAGCATTCTACAAACTGTAGCTGTTAGGATTACCTCTCCCATGTGGCAATGCTTCATGAGAAAAGTGATTTGAAAAAGATAAAGTAAAAAAAATATATCTACTAACACTAATTTATATGCACTTTTCTTATTATTATTACTAACAAATTATGTAACTCTTTGTCTGTAAAAAAATAATTTTATTTTTTATTTATTTTTTATTCATATTTTGACAGTTGGCCTGTATCGAAATTTATTCACATACATTTTAATGAGAATACGTGTATTTGAATATCTATATTGAATTAAAATGAAGAACTTGAAAATACGTCACCTGTTTGTATTTTTAATAGCAATAATAGTTCTAAATGTAGTATGTAAATGTACGAACTAACAAAAATTGACGATTCAAATTAATCTGCGCCCAGCAGTTGGACGAATAATTGGCGATTCAACTGGAACAAGTTCGGTTATTTATTGTATAAGCGTAACCAACATTCAGTCGATAGTCGATGGAATATTTATTGACTTCACTTCGGAACAATAATCTGTCATTTTACTCCATCTTCAAAAAAGATAGACTATACTCATCATTTAAGTGACGCCATGTAAAAAATGCAGTACTTACATAACTGACATTTCACAAAAGTAAACATTTTTAATCAGCTAAAACTAATAGCTTGTCAAAGTCAAAGTCAAAGTCAAAGATGATTTATTCCATAGGTAAAATAAATTTACACTTGAAAACGTCACATTTAAGGTACTGCTCGTTCACTACGCTGACCTCCCTGAGAAGAACGAGCAAGAAACTCTAGGGATTGCTCTTTTCAAATAAACTTAAATGCTATGGAATACATTTTGAATCAAATTTGTGTGGATTCTGGAGCCATGTCGTCTTTCCATACATCTTTATCTAACACGTAGTCTTCAATTTTGTAATATGCTTTTTCGATCAAAATATTTTTAATGTACTTTTTAAACTTAGGAAATGATAAACTTAATATATGCTCCGGAATCTTATTGTAAAAACGTATACAGTTCCCCATAAAAGAGTTGTTTACCTTGGTTAAACGAAATCGTGGTACCATGAGTTTGGACTTAGCTCTAAGGTTAATATTATGGATATCTTCTTTCTTATTGAAATTATGTATATTTTTACGGGCATATAAAATATTTGAGTAAATGTACTGTGATGCCACAGTCATGATACCAGTCTCCTTAAACTTTTCTCTGAGAGATACACGAGAGCCTAGACGGTACACAGAACGAATCGCTCGTTTTTGCAATACAAATATGGTTTGAATATCTGCCGCTTTACCCCACATGAGAATCCCGTAGGACATTATACTATGGAAGTAACTAAAGTAAACTAGTCTAGCAGTACTAACATCGGTAAGCTCACGTATTCTGCGGACTGCGTATGCAGCGGAGCTTAATCTGCTGGCCAGGGACGATATATGTGGAAACCACTGAAGTTTACTATCTAAGGTCACTCCCAAGAAGACTGCTTTATTAACAAGGTCTAACTTTTCTCCGTTTATTTCTATGCTTGGACTAGTCGATTTTACGTTAGGTAATTCAAATTTAACACATTTTGTCTTCTTGGCATTAAGCAATAAATTGTTAGCATTAAACCAATAAACTACTTTAGAGAGGGTATCATTAATACGGTCATAGTTAATGTCATGTCTGTCTGTTTTAAAAATCAAGGATGTGTCATCAGCAAACAACACTATTTCGCAATGGTCCTTAACAAAGAATGGCAGATCATTAATATAAATCAGAAATAAGAAAGGTCCAAGTATTGAGCCCTGCGGAACACCCATTTTTACTGGAGAACCCAAAGAAGTCGCTCCATTTATGCCTACTTTCTGAATTCTACCGTTGAGATATGACGAGACAAGTTTCGACGCCTTGCCATTTACGCCGTAATGTTCCAGCTTACTAATAAGAGTATTATGATCAACGCAATCAAGTGCCTTTGAGAGGTCACAGAAAACACCAATAGCGTTCTGGGACCTTTCCCAAGCATCAAAGATGTGTTTTAGTAACGCTACCCCCGCATCGCTAGTCGATCTACCACTAGTAAACCCGTATTGTTCACTATGAAAAATATGATTCCTACCGAAATAGGACAGTAATTGAGTTAGCAGAACCTTTTCGAATATTTTACTTAAAGCTGGTAAAATTGAAATGGGCCTATAATTGCTAGGATCAACTTTCCTACCGCTTTTGAATAAGGGAATAACCTTGCTGTATTTCATTAAATCGGGAAAAACACCTTCGTCAACGCACCTATTGAAAGCTACAGCTAACTGTGGGGAAATGAGATTAATAACTGAGTCTATAACTTTAGTTGATATGCCCCAGAGATCTTCAGTTTTTTTAACATGTATTGACTTAAAAGCTTTTATGATGTCTTGTGGATTAACATGACGAAAATTAAATAAACTGCCACAAACGTTAACATTTTCCTTTAGGAGATCAATAGCAAGTGAAGGGGAGGAATTTAATGATTTTGTAGTGTTCACAGCAATTTCCGAAAAGAACGATTCAAAAGCTTGGGCTACTTTATCTTTAGATTTTATAAGTTTGCTGTCTAATTCTAAAACTATATCTCTATCGTGTAGTTTAACCCTGCCTGACTCTTTATTTATTATGCTCCAAGTAGTTTTAGATTTATTTATCGATTGTCTAATTTTGTCGCTGTGAAACTTAACCTTAGCAGCTACACAAACTTTTTTAAATATTTTCGAATAAATTCTAACATATTCTATGAAATTGGAATTAGTATTATAAGTTTTCATAGCATATAGCTCATACAAACGAGACCTACTCTTATGAATACCTACTGTTGCCCAGTCGTTGAATTTAGTCTCTCTATGGAAAGTTAATGTTTTCGATTTAAATATATTGTCAAATTCATTTTTAATTAAACCAAATATCGTGTTATATAAAGTATTTGGATCCTCCGGTATATGGGATAGGGAATTTAAACTGTTGCCGATATTATTTTGAAATCTAATTATTCGTTCTGTGGTAATCGGTCTGCAGAGAAATTGGTCTACGTTCTTGCTCATTTTACAATTAAAAGAAGCCAATTGGCCACTATGGTCGGATCTTAAGCAATTTATTATTGATTTAGACACTGCGTCTGTGTTACAAAAGATGTTATCAATACAAGTAGAAGAGGAGGCAGTAATGCGAGTTGGTTCTAAAAAAAGATTAATCAAGTTAAAACTTTGAAATAAATTAATGAGTCTTGCAGAAGTAGAACAGTTTTCCAACAGGTTTACATTGAAATCTCCACATATTACTACGTTTTTTTTGGTTGGAAAAATCCGCTTTAAACTGTCTTCCATAATTAATTCAAACTCGTTAAAATTAGCAGAGGGGGGCCTGTATACACATAAGACGACAAACTGATCCAATTCCACACATGAAATCTCAATAGTTCGTTCAGTAGAAAGATTTGTGATATCCTTACGCTCTTTAAATTTTAAGTTACGCTTAATAATAATCATGGATCCGCCTCTACTTAAGCTCTTTCTTATGAACGAACTGACTATTACATAATTTTCTATATTGTTAATGGCTTCGTAATCTTTCAGCCAGTGTTCTGTAACACAAAACACGTCAACGGAAATATCGTGCAAAAAAAGACTTATTTCTAATATTTTGCCAGAAAAGCCTTGAATATTTTGATGTACTACATGGAAACGATTAGACTTTTCTGTTGTCGTGTTTTTTAGTTTAAATTATGGTTAGTAAAATGTATACTGTTGCTACTTAAAGTAGGAGCATTGTCGTGGGACTGTGTTATATCTTCTATAACAGCGTCCTTAATATTAAAAGATAGCAAACTAGCTATATGTCTTAGATACCTTAGGGGTAAAAGTAAATTATCCTCAAAAAGTTTGAAGTTCCTTACGAACTTATTAATGTCAAAACAAAATATAACGTCACTATGACGGCAAGTCAAATTATGTATGTGCGAATTTATGTTATATATATACTTATTACGAGCGATGCCTAGGTTACAGCAGTAAGGGAATGCACTTAGTATGAATTTACACCCACACTTCTCATGAATTCTCAAGAACACGTCAATGCTACTATTTACTTCTTTTTTACTAATGTTAGTACTATCACCTATTATAAGAATCACTGTTGTATATTTATCAAAGTTGCAATCACTTAACAGTGTAATAATTTGACTAAAAGTAGCTCCTGGATAGCAATAGTTGACTACCCTTTGTTTTAAGTGGTTACTAAGGTGGTGGCCTAGTCCTACGCCTATTTTATCAGAAAAAACTACCGTTCTTCTGGATGGCCTGGTCGGAGTTCTAATAGTCTTGGTTGACCGTTGACTGTGTCGAACTTCAACAGTTGTAGTGGAGCAGACACGTTTTCCTGCAGCAACGCTGGCATACGATGCACGTGTTGGTTGCGTTGATAATGTGGGTGGTGGGGACGGAGTCTGATTTATTTCTACTGGACCATTTGTTTCACTAAGCTCATCGTGAAGAAGGACTTGAGTAAGTTCTCTATACTCAGTACCCAGCTTTAAAAGCTCATTAGTTGCAGCTGAAAGTTCTTCTAGTTGTTTCTGCGTAGAAAGTAGGTCTTTAGTTCGCGACTGAAGATCTAACTCTAGATCTTTCACTTGTTCGGCCATCTTCACCTTGTCCTTGTGTAAATTTAATTTTTCTGATTTTACTTTCTTAAGAGTTTTGATTTAACTAATTGTAATATTGTAGACATTTATTGTCGTACGATGCAGTAAAACTATTTCCTAAGTAATTAACATTTTGTTGGTTTTAACCACAACAATAATGTACACATTTATCTACTCATTTGGAACACTCTATTCTGACTATTGGCTATTATTTATAAGCTTTTTTCTGTATACTTTTGTTTTAAATATAACAAAGATGGTCTTCCAAAAATACTAATTTCCCCTTTGTTTGTTTCAGATTATCACACATGGACAATCATCGCACCCTTTAAAACACCCACTAAATCATAAAACTATAACAATTTATCATTACACTAAAAAGAACCCAAAAATAAACATGGCGCTTAAATTCAAGCGGTCTTATTCAAAAATAGAACGCCACGTTCCAGCCAACAGGGGAAGCTAAACTTCCTTTTTAAAAATGTAAAAATTTAAAAATAGAAACCGGATACTGAGCAACGGATGTCGGAAACTACGTAAATAGTCGTTGAGTGACGAAAATGTCGAACTATAAGTGTAGAATTGTCACAAGCAGGGGTGTTCAACCTTTGTTCCTGTTGTTACGGACTCGGAAAGTGGATTTTAGTTTGTGTTTAGTGTTGCTTGCATTTTTTGGTGTGTGTGGTGGTTATCACGAACAGAAGTTTGCTATGGAGCCTCAGGATCAGGTAAATTATTTATATTTGTATACTGTTACTTATTCCGCGTACCATTTTGTTTTTCTGAGAATATGAACTTCTATCATATAAGAATAGACTACAAATAGTTTTTAGACATTTCATTCATAGAAAACACATTTTTTTGTAATAAAAAACGACTTATCTATTCATGTAAATCATATCTAAGTACCAGTAGAGCTCCTTGTGAAAGAGTTCGTCCAGTGAAGTACTACCACCTTATCTATTTCTGCCGCCAAGTGGTAATATCAGCATTACTGTGTTCCGGTTTTGAAGGGAAAGAAGGGTGCTGGTGAAATTACAAGCACTTGAGAGTTGTCAACTTACGTTTCAGAGTGACGGGCGCAGTGGCAGTGCCCCTGAAATCTTTGCGATTTAGCTCTGAGTGGCACTGCAACTGTTATGGACAGGCGTGTAGCTTACCATCCGGCACACGACTTGTTCGTCCCGTCACTTAAATTATTTAAAAAAATATTATTTTTACGTTAATTACCATTAATAGTACAGCAAACAGGTCAAAAGGGGCTATGACGTAGCTACAGATGACTTTAGAGTACAAAGCTTATTATGATCTTCTGCCATAGTTCAACGAAATCGCACCCTAGGCGTAATAAGGTCACATCTTGCAAATGATAACTTTTCAAGAGAGAACTTTAAGATTCTCTCTCTCAACTCTCTACGAAAAAATTAGTCGATAACTATTTATGTTTAAGTAGGAGAGTCATAAAATTTCATATATCCATAATTTGTTTCCTGTTCTATTTGGATTAAAACATTCACGATTTTCACCCATTATTGGATTTTTAATTCGAGGCTTTATTACGTACTTAAGTCGACTTAAATCGCCGGATGTCGTGGGTGTTGTGTGTCGGTCTAGTTACAACCCTAGTGCACAACTAAATAATGAAGATCAAGTGCGGGTAGTCAGAAAAACTCGCACGGGTAGAAGATGCTGATACTCGCCTCTTCAGTCCCTTCGAGGCCATGGAAGTTGCAATACGTCCGAAACGTCGAGGTTATTAAAATAAATGTTTTAAAGTGATTAAGTTTCGAATTAAAAATCAACTCATGTAGTTCTATCTATTTTCATGTGATAAAAGCGCTTTTGACGTAAGGGTGTTGAGAAGAGTGACGAGCGCTATGGCAATACCTCTCAGATCATTGCGATTTAAAGATCTGAGCGACACTGCAACTGTTATGGACAGGCGTGTCCTTTACCACCAGGCGCAAATCTTGTTAGTCCCTTCACTTGGTGTCATAAAATAAAAATAGTTTACGTTATGCCTCTTGCTGACACATGCCTGAAAATTTCAAAATGAATTTCCATTTGCGTAGAGGTTGAATGGACCATGAATCTACAATGAAGCTAATACAGTCTCTAATGCAAATAATTTGAGATATCGGTTTGTAGTGATGCGGGTAGTATTCAGATTTCGAATAGATTACGAATTTTACAATTATATTCACATTGGCTTACTATTTTATTCATAATCACATTTGGGTTATTCTTGGATTAGTAACTAAATAAAAATATTATATTTATTTTTGTACAAAACGTAGAAATCACAACAATTGAAGATTTATAGAAAATACAATTGAGAAATGTGGACAAAAAGGTTAAAGGCTCAGCATTCCTATTCGCTTGCTTGACAAGGCTGATGTGCGGAGTGTACCCCAACTATATCTACCTTAAGTACTATGTTAACAGCCTTAAAAAGGCTGTCCGTGTAAAGTGACTTTATTTTATTTATCATAAAATTTTACGGTTTTGATTGAGAACCAGTTGTTACCTACTCGATTTCTCTACAGATAGGAGCCATTGCTTACATCATTCTTTAGAAGTAAACAACGTTTAAAGGCACTTATTCGAATAAATTATCGTGAAATAATATATAGTATTAGTAGAAACGAAGAAGCCGTAGACTACTACCACGGCTTCTTCGTTTCTAACAAACTTGATTGGTATAAAAATGTAATGTAACTCATTTTTATAAACTTTACTTCAACATTTGTGTGTATGTAAATACAAATAAATATTTTAATGAATTTAAATTTTATATAAAAAAACAAGACTTTTCACAATTGAATTTTGAACACGAATAGAAAATATTTCGAAATTCCCATCACTAGTCTCATGAAACAGGGTTTGAACCAATTTCATCGTGATTTATGTTATTGCCTTAACCAAATTGGTAGGTGGATGAGTCCTTAGTCCATTATGAGTAGAGTTTGATCCCCATTCTGTGTAATGTGGGGAACCCTAGTTAATTTGAGAATTATTACCGTAAAGTAACTCATAGTTACATATACAGAGTTTTGTATATGATTTTGGAGTTTAGGGTTAAGTCTAGATTTTATAGTAAGGAAATTCTGTTCGTTAACAAATTTAATACATATGTTAACAATCTTCAAATAGCCGTGGTAGCCTAATGGCTTGACCTGCCGCCTCTTGAACAGAGGCCGTGGGTTCGAATCCGGACTGGCACCTCTGAATTTTTCGGAATTGATGTGGGAAATTTAATTTAAAATTTACCATGAGTTTTTCGGTGAAACTTGCACATCGGAGAAGGTTTACTACTTTCAATAAAAATGGAAGTAAATATTTTGCTGCTCCGCGAACCCAGTAAATCGTGCAAAATCGTAAATCGTGCATAATAGTTCGTGTAGAATATTTTTTCATGCATTAAATTTTCCCACCCTCCCTCCGCATAAAATTAATAAAAATAAATAAAATAACATTAAAAAAGAATAAAAAAAAAATAATTATAAATTATGTAAAAATCATTTGTTTCGGGCGACAATGACCCATATCAAAATTAATTACATTGAAATCGGATTAATAATTAATACCTACAGTTAAGAACTAAAATAATATCAAAATTAAAACGACAATGAAAGGTCATAAAAATAAAATAAAACTGAAATAAAATTAAATAAAAGCCAAAATTCTAATTAAAATTACACGTACTACATAGTTTATTAATGTCGGAATCGATTGCCTGCCTAACCGGTACCATAGCGGGCATGTTTATCACAACAACGCCGAATATATAATCTAACCAGTCAGATATCATAGCCAGGACGATATTGGGGCTGACCCGCACTCTGCGCACCAGCGATGCACACCTTTTGCGCATCGTTGTGTAGAAGCAATCAGTGCATGCCGCCATGAACATACCCGAGGCGCTGTAGGAGCGGTGCAGCCCCAATAACGCCCTAAACGCATTGCAAACTGATAAAATAAATAGCGCAACTACAGTCACAAACCACCACCAAATTAATTTACTTCCATTTTTATTAACATGGACTTCCGCAAAATAACGCCTGAATCTATTAATTATTTACAACATTCGACTGGCGTTATTTACTGTCTGAGAGGAGATCCATGCACAGCAGTAGGTCACATAAATATGTTGATGAACAATATTCTACATTCAGCAGTTAACAGGGTGACTGAACACTTCCGTCCATAAGTATAATGATTTTTACGGCCTCAGTGGCTCAGCGGTTTACAGTGGGTGCTGGATGAGGAGCTACCAACCGGGTTTGATTCCCAGTAGGTACAATTAGTGCTTTGATGCTCTGATACTAATACAGTGTACAGGGAATTGGTGTGGTTTGTTAGCACATTATTATTATAATGTTTTATGATAAAAAACGTCAACTCTCTTTGCCTTTCTGTCTTCGGCACAAAGCACACATAACCTTTTCGATAGCAGTAAAGCTCTTTTGTGAAAGTGTTCGTTCAGAAAAGTACTGCCACCTTACCTACTTTTGTCGCCAAGCAGTAATGTGAGCATTACTGCGATTGACTTTTAAAGGGTAAGGGTGCTGGTGCAATTACAGGAACATCGGACTTGTCAACTGGCCGCAAAGGCCAGAACCAACGACTGTACCCACGTTGAGACAAGAATCGCTGGTTTGAGTTCAGTCGTATTGAAGGAATATTTCTTCGTATTTGTTCGACCACTGTATTAATAATAAGAAACTAGTGGAGTATATTAGCAAAAAATAGACGAATGTTGTATTTTTCAAAAGAAACATTATGTAAGAAGTAAACATATTACGCTATACGACTAGCGCCAACTGTGTCTATAAATATATAAGAAATATAAATAATATGTTCATTTTTCTAAGCGTTGGGTAGTTTTGCCTCCATCATCATAACATACTGGGTAAAAGAATTGTGCGTTTGCACACGCGGTGTCTGAATTTATTCCCATTTATATTAAGCATATTTAATAAAATAATTTCCTTTATTTAACGCCACAATCGAGTTTCCGTTTATGGAAATAAAGGCTACAGTGTAGTGTACAGGCGTGCATATTAATATAAATTATCTTTGTCCGCTATATAATATAAATATAATTATTTTTGGCATTTATAGTACGGTGAGACGTGTTTAGCAACTACTCGTAAAAAGTTACTGGGAAATAACAAAATATTGTTACAATTGTTGCAGCCCCATCAATTCTACGTCATGAACCTGCTTTGACTTTGTCCTAAAGACAACAGCGCCTAAAAATTTAAGTAGTTTAAAATGCATAAATATTATTGGCTTATAGTCTTTTAGCAGGCACTTTTTGTATGTCAAGTATGACGTTTGCCACCGCATCAATCAGCTTTAATAACAAATTAGACCTATTACGTTCCTAAAACACAACTTAAATATTGATGATTGTATTACAGAAACGAGAATAGACGAAGAAAATAATAAAGAACAATCTAATAATAAAGAAAGTACGTCATACGATATCAATTTCCAATGAATTAGAAACGTTACACGTGATAAATCTCAAAATATGAATTACCAAATACTAACCTATAAAAGTATTTCAAATATCAATTACACAATGCACTATAAGATTTTTAAATACCTACCTTTATCATAATGACAAGTGACGGGACGAACAAGTCATGCGCCTGGTGGTAAGCGACACGCCTGGCCATAGCAGTTACAGGTCACTCAGAGCTTTAAATCGCAAAGATCTTAGGTGCACTGCCACGATGCCCATCACACTGGGACATAATTTAACAAGTCTCATGTGCCTGTAATTTCACCTACACCTTTACCATTCAAAACCGGAACACAGTAATGTAAACATTTCATTACATGCTCTATTACAACCAAAATTTGTATGTCGAATACATATTTTCCATTATTGCCCAGCCTTGATAGCTATTTGTTTGCTTGGTAAAGTTATGTTAAAATTTCAGTAACCATGCTCATTAATATAGTCGTTATTAGTATAAACGTCAATTAAAAAATAATAAAACATCCATTTCGAAAAGCGAAATATGAATAACAAACAAGGGACTATAGTTAATGTGATTCAAATAACTTTGTAGAAAAGCGTTTGAAACACATTCGTATATTTAGCAGTACAACTCCTTGTGAAAGAGTTCGTCTCGGAAAATACTGCCACCTTACCTATTTCTGCCGGTAAGCAGTAATGTCAGCATTACTGTTTTCCGGTTTTGAAGAGTTAAGGGTGCTTGTCAACGTATGTCTCAGGGTGACGGGCGCAGTGGCATTGCAATTACCGCGAGTTGCATTGCAACTGTTATGAACAGGCGTGTAGCTTACCATCATCATTCCGTCACTTGATGTTATAAAAAGTATAAAATATTCTACTTAACAAAACTAATCTATTTAAAAGTTAAAAATAATAGTGGATTATTTCTCATTCGCCAAAGACTCTCAAATGTACAGTTTACTTCAAAGTTAACTGCATTTTAAACGAGAGCGATCAAAATTTTACTAAGTAATAGGTTTTTTTTATGTAGCCACGTAACGGGACGAACAAGTCGTGAGCCCGGTGTAAGCCATCAGTCTGTCCATAGCAGTTCTAGTACCACTCAAAGCTTCAAATCGCAAAGATCTGAGGGGCACTGCCACTGCGCCCCTCACCTTGAGACGTAATCTGTCAGGTCTCATGTGCCTATAATTTCTCCAACACCCTTCAAAACTGAAACACATTAATGCTGACATTACTGCTTGGCGACAGAAATAGGTAAGGTGGCAGTTCTACCCTGGAGAAACTCTTCCACAAAGTGCTATTAGTAGGAAGATTTTGTAACTTCCTTCGTCGTGCAGGTTTCATGACAATGTTTTTTTTTTTTCACCAAAACGCTCATGGTAAATTTCACACATAAATTCCAAGAAACTCAGAGGTGCGAGCCCGAATTCAAACTCACGCCTCTGCTTGGGGGGCGGTAGGTAGAACCATTAGGCTACCACAACTGATAGATCGACTCATCCGTAGAACAAAGACCTATGTACAACATGCTCCTTATTCTCGGGACATTGTACATTTCGTTTGTTGTTCTTGACTGCGAGTATCCACAGTCAAGATCGTAGTTCGATTTTATATTTCCAAAACGAAATAATACATACATAAAAAATATGAAAAGACATTTCGATGTCTTACTTTCTCAAACTCGTATCTCATAAAGAATGAATATTGAGGAGATAATAAAGTATGATAATTATTTACGATGATAAGATAATTTTTTAAACGCTTACGTGTTTATGTACAGTCGACAGCGCACCAAGCTGTACACTTTTATTCGAATATAGCCTTCAGGGCAACGGAACAAAATCTGACAACGTGTAGCTTCGCGTCCTTACACCAGGGCATTATTTCCTATTTATTTTTGAGTAAATCAAAATCCATAGGAATTTCAAAAACCTAAATAAGAGGCAAAAATATGTCACACCGTGACATATTTTTGCCTCTTATTTAGCATATTCTCGGTATCATCGAACAAGTGATTTAATGAACTGAACGTAGCGAAGTAAAAGAAACTAATTGTGTGTGAAACGAATCGCAGATCTGCGATTAAACAGATAATGGTCTCTTTTTAACGGACTTCGAAAAAAGGAGAAGTTTCTCAGTTCGACTGATTCTTTGTGTATGGTACACGATTACTCAGATATTCGTGAACCGATTTCGATGATTCTTTTCGTGTTAAAAAGGAGACACAATAGTAGCGGTCCTATTTAAATTTTGAAAACAATGTTCCACCTCTAACACCTTTTCTGTAAAAAATATATCGACTTTTTGTTTTATGCGACTAAAATTAAATTAAAAATACCTTTTTTTGTGTTTATTTTTTAGACTGCCATAGTTGGATCGAGGGTAACACTTCCTTGCCGCGTGGAGAATAAAGCAGGTCAATTACAATGGACGAAGGACGACTTCGGTCTCGGTCTACACAGAGACCTTAGTGGCTACGAGCGTTATAAGATGATAGGCAGTGATGAAGAAGGTACGATACATTTTGTTTCTGAAATTAGATATTGTCTTGCATTATTTGGTGACATATCCGTACAAAACTTCACTTCCAACTAGAGCAATGAACTTACTATTGTACTAAGTACAATAGAGTAGCAATGTCATATCGTTCCTAGTGATGTATCACTGATAAATAACCAACTATCACACACAAATGATTCGATTTTTGAAATTTAACCTTGTGCAGAAGGATCAAACTCGACGCTTATACAGTCGCGTCCACAAGCATTGCGTGGGTTTAAAATTGACGCGTAAATAAGTGCAATACGCTAGACTGTCGATTCGCGGGAATTACGGGCGTGATTTCCGCGAATCGTAATACTTGTAACGCCTTGGTTACGTTCTGTTCACGTGTGAACTACAGAGCGAGTGCTATCTAGGGAAATGGAGCGGTCAATTTTGATCCAGAAATGATTAAAGATGAAATAGAAAGAAAAATGAGACAATATGGAATCTTTTGAGTACGATAACAGAATTTTTAACGATACAAATTTACAAACATACTATGTGTTATTCTATCGTAAAGAATTGAATATACTAAGTAAATTCATCTTTCCCGTCGTTTTCGTCTCTTCTAACGACGGTAAACTAGCCACAACTGGACCGTTTTTCCAACTCCAACACGAGCGAGACGATTCGCGGCGAATTTGCTTCTTCTGGATAAGCCTTAACATTTTATGTGCGAAAGACAAAACTTCATAGTTTTAATCCCAAACGCAAAAATAGAGATAACTTTAAACCCTTTGTCTGTGCATCTGTGCGTCTGGGATCTATAGACCACAGATGTAGTCAAGAGTACCCTTAACCGATGAGCGCGTATGAAAGGACTGATGCGTGTTGATGAGGCAAAAGATGTGCGTCAGGACCGTAGTAGATGGAAGACTGTTGTCTCCGCCTAGCCCAATGGGGAAAAGGCGTGAAGTATATGTAATGTATGTATGTGTCAAATCACCAATCCTCATTTGGAATAAACCTTCTATTTTGAGAAGATCGATTGAAAAACTATTCTAATCTCCAGTCTACCAACTTTAGCAATCAATTTAAAATTTCTTGAACCACGTTGAGAGTAATGATTTAAAGGTTTTCAAATATTATTTCTAAATTAGGTATTTTTTTTGCAGGCGACTATTCCCTGGACATCAGGGACGTGACATTGGAAGATGACGCCAAATACCAGTGCCAAGTCAGCTCAGGGGCCAAAGGTATGTAGCATATTCAGCTACAGATTAAAACTGTTATAAAATAGAAATAAGAGTGCGTTTGATACGAAAGAAAATAAATACAATAAACAATGACAACAGATCTCTTAGTGTGTAGCTCACCGCAATCTACAGCTTTATTATACACTCACAAGTCACAGAATTTTAGGAAGAGAAATGATAGATGATGGTGGATAATACGCGTATTGTATTTATTGTAGCCAGCATTTTCCACGCTCACGTGAAATTAGGGTCAAATAGTTGTACTTAAGGTAGGTATTGTCTTGGAGCTATCAAATCTTCTGTAATAGATTGTACTCATTTATGGAATTTAACCTGGTCAGTATATTCATGGACTAACTATTAAATTTCTTCGAGTTGTATTAGAAAAACCTTATGCTTACATATACCTATATATTACATAAACCTTATGCTTACTCGATTACCTGAACGATCAGGTTTCTTGGCATCTGATACGTCATTATAGTACAACTTTACGTTGTGTTTAGTGCATACCTAATCTCATCACCTTCGCTACTTTTATTATGTTTAACAACTAAATTAAGATGGTCCACTTTATTTACAAAAATCTTGGCGAAACTACTAAGTAAAATCCTGGCGAACTCAGTGTTTGAGACGACCAAATGCATTTTAGATTTGAAATTAGCGCAAAACAAGTAAAATTATAAATTTTTACAGTAGGACTCTCTAAATCAGGATGCAATTTTCTTGTCGTGGTGAATGTTCACTGATCCCACGGCGCCGACTCAACCGGCGAGAGGGAAACCCGGGGGGGGTTTTAGTGGGGTAGGCACTCCAGCCTGGAGGGAGAGTCCCCACATAACCCCTGAGTCTCCCTGGGCTCAGAGGTATCCATAAAGATATCCCCCCGTCAAAAAAAAAAAATTTTCTTAACCGCATCCGTGACCGAACGGTTAGCATGTTGGTCTGCAACGCAGATGTTTGATTGCCGGACCGGGAGAAATATTAGAACGATCTACATTTACTTCTCTCGCGAGTTTGGGTGTAATTTGTAGACAGGGTTTCCCTGTATCAGGGTTATGAGGGTGTGCGTTATTCATTCAAAATTGTACAAATGCGTAATGACCGTTGTATATTCATACAATTAATAAAGTCATCAGTAATGATTTTGATATGTTGAGGCTCAGCTCGCAACTGACAGTGACAGTAGTCTCTTTCTCTGTCTTACTCGTCGTGATGTGTTGCTGATTTTGATATGTTGTCGCTCAGCTTACAACTGACAGTAACGGTACTCTTTTTATCTGTTTTACGTGTCGTAGAATATGCCATTCATTCACTAAGAAAGATGAAATAAATGTAAAAGTATTACAAGTAAATAGAGCACGTTTTAAACTAGCAAAATGTAATAAAACATTTTCCATTGATAACGCCACATTCACAGTTACTTGACGTAACTTGCTTAATTGTTGTAATTAAGTTTATAACTGTTTTATTGAGGCCAAGAAATAAGATGGGAGGTGAATATTTTTTGAGAAGTGAAATCAATTTTTGATCCCAGTAACATACGGCGGTGTCCCTTCTCTTGACACATTTCTTTCGCTTCCTCCACTCGCATGTGTTTTTTCATGCACGCTCTTGACAAGTTGTTCAAAATGCTGACAGCTTTACCATTCATACGACTATGCTAATAAATTATGCAGGACCAGATCCTTTCATTCTTGAGTTTCCGTTCAATCCGTTACTTTTTGTTGCGTTGTAAAACTTCAAAAACACAGACGACATGAAACAAAGATTGGTTCCTAGTGTCTTTGATACTTTAAAAATATTTGATTGATTTTGGCCAGTTGATAAGGCGAATAATGATTTATAGTTTCTTTTTCTTTATCAGTCTAAAATGAGATTTCGGCATCTACATTCCTCAATAACATCGACATATATACATATGTTAAATCTGTAAGAATTTATAACAATTAATAACGCATTGTAAAGTTTATTGCCACTGTAAGAATTAATCAAAAAGTTGTATGATGATTTTATAGATTACCTACCTTTTTTATCAGTCTATAATGAGATTCTATATCCCATAGAAGCGTTGATATTTCATAAGTTAAAACCACAAGCATTTATAAAAATGAATTACTTATTGTGACGATTATTTCCTATTTAAGATTCAAACAAAACTTTATAAAAATATTGTTTTTGTATTTAATTTAATGCAATAACACAACCGATTACAAAGTATAATTTAAAGAAGAAAAGACAAAAAAGAAAAAGGACAAGGAAAATAAACAAATAAAGAAAACAGTTGTCTAAACGCTTAATTAATGTCTACAAATCCCTAAAATAAAGACTCCCATCAACCCACAAAACCGCAATCCCTCTCGCTGATTCTCTGGCCCCAACGTAAGAAATTAATGAAGGTCTCCTTGTTGCTCCTTAGTATGGATAGCATGTAGTCCATTTTACAGCCTTCCCACTATCCATACTAAGAAGGTTCTCAGACAGTTCTAGTAATACTGAACCAACAAATCACAGAATTTAATGACGTGTGAGAAATTTATACGTGTACTAAACCAACTTAACACTAACATATAAAATGTTAACTAAAACAAATGATGGATTATAGAACGAATAAATAAATACGATCTGAAATTTGTATAAATCGATTTTAAATAGTAAGTATTTCAATAGATTCGATAATGGATATTAGAATGGAATTGGCAAAAGAGTTAAGCTAGACAGAAACAGATAACTTCACATGGACTTGAAAATTCATTACCTCATAAGAAACAAATACTTATAGTTTTTAAAGACCATGATACAATTTTCGACTAGGTGTTACTACTTGAAATATTTGTTATTACAAATACGGACGTTAGCGTCATTTCGTAAAATTTTTAGTGGTGGGAACATGTTTTAGGTTTTAACGACTGTTATATTACTGACTGACTGACTGATATTTACGTTCTGTTTTAAAATTCAAGTTTGGTTTTAATTAAGTTTAAGTTTTAAAACTGAATTTAGGCATTCACATTTCTGCTTGGCAGCAGATATAGGATGTGAGAGTAGTTTCTTGGACGAACTCTTTTACAAGGAGCTTTACTGTTACGGTAGGTAGATTTTAATGATGTATTTTTTTATCCACACATGTTTAGTCTTTGCAATTCATTGCTGTTTCCGGCAAATCTTCATTTCATCACGGCTTTTTTGCCTGCAATTTTATACTAAAACTTAAAGATATTTAAGTAAACATTCAAATAAATAAAAAATAAGACAAAAGGCAGTCAAAAGCCGTTAACATTATTTATTTATAATAAAGATAAACAAATAGAAAAACAAATACTTTCTAAAAATACTACATAACAATATTATGCAGATAAACTTTTCATAATTGTACGAAAACATTGTGAACTCCCACTTAAGTAAATATTTTATTACGAAGGTTGCTTCTTAGAAAGTTACGTGTATCAAAGTTGTTATTTTCTCAAGTAACAATCTCAAACATCAATATAGTACGGAAATAATATTTTCCAACATCTGGCGCCAGTAAACATAATTTAAAGAGCGAATTTAAAATTTCGGTTCAAAGAAAATATCCGTAATTTAAGTTTTTTATTCGACCTCTGAATAACAGAGGATAAAGAATGTAATTTGTAATAAATCACCGCATCTGGGTACGCAATTACGATACTGTTCAAACATACGCTTGTTAACTTATTGAGGCCATATTGGAGCCGTCGTGCACTAAACATGGCTTTCGTGCTTCAAAAACACGGAGGAGGAATATATTTTTTGTAGCGATCCATGTCAGCAACGTGTAGACTTAAGTGAAACTTTTGATAGCGGTTGGTATCGATTTTGCTTAATCAAATATGGTGTCAGTCAGGGTACAATGTTAGGACCTATGCTATTTATTTCTATTGTATCTGAATTCATTTTTAGCATAGAATAATTTGGATTAATTAATTATGGCAAATTTCTTTTTAAAATCTTATTTATAATATAATGGTAATTGTAGTCATTTAGCCTATTATTTCATGACAATATCCTTGGAATAAGGTCGGTAAGGCGTTTCACAAATTGCGAAATAAAGAGGAAAAGCACCTTTTCTTTTAAAAAATAACACTTCATACTAAGCAAAAGAATTTCATTATCTCCACAACTGTATTAAAAAGCTTTTCACTTGAGACCGACGCAATCCCTTCCTACACAAGACCATTGTTTTCGTTCTAGAGCCAAGCTTGCAAAATTTTGTTTGCTTTTAATAAATTGAAAATCTTACTGCGCATTTCTTTTCCTTCCTTTTGCCCTTCCCTCTGTGTGATTTTTTCGTGATCACCTCAATTACTTTTGAATTCGTGCACTTGATGTACTTGATTTTTAATTTTTCTTCCGCTCTGTGTATTGGTTGATGTATTGTATTTATTGTATATTTTCTGATGACGTCTACTGACTTATTTTTCGCTTTTGCTTCCTACAGAGTTGTGGTAATTGGCAATAATGTTAATAGCTTACAATTTCAAAGCATGCAGAGTTGAAATTTAGGAACTGCATTCATAGACTGGAATGCTTAGATAAAATTGAAATTTCAGAAGTGTCTAATTGAACTATTAATGTATTTTTACTTCTGTAACATAATCATTTTTAGATTAAATGACATAGTTTCGACTTTATATAACTCAAACAAACTATAAACCATTCTGAACTTACAATCAAACTCAATGATTCCTGGAAAAGTTATCATCACGCATTTCACATCACATTAAAAGAGCACTCTTAAATATCAAACGCCAAAGAGACATCGCGTTTCACCCATCGAATATAATTGTTTCCCAGAACATTGAACGTATTCATTCGAATTAATTCAACTGGGATTATTTCACAACGTATTTATGCGAATTTATAATAAGCCCTCTTAGAAAACGCGGGTGCTTCGATCCTTTTAGTCTCAAGTACGTCTTCTATTCAGATGCTAACGAAAAGGTCCATGAAATTAATTTACACGGCTCTTTTGTACGCCCCGTAAACGTCTATGGTAACCTTTTGATAAATTCTCTCCCTCTTTGAAATGTCTCTGTTAAAATATTCTTATCTGTACTTAGAAGGGCTCTTATGGGCAATTCAGCTTTTGTTTCGAGATTTAGGTTTAACTTTGTATTCCTTAAGTAATCGACGATGGTATTACATTTTCTTTGATCGTTGTCTTCGAAGCTATTAGGCAAATTTGATCTTGTTTTATATGATAGAATTAAATGGATGAGTTCATTTAGAATATTTATACTTTCGGAATTTTGGAAGTTATTTGAATGCAATTGATGAGAGTAACGCTTTCTATGTAATCATTATCATCATAAGTTTATGAAAGCTTACTTAACTGGGTAAGTGCTTTATTTCTTACATCATTTTGGATTTCTGTGCTAATTGTGACGTTTCATCGAAAATCTACATTTTATTTATCATTTCACAACTGTATATTTCAAAGTCACACATTTTCAATTAATTATCGTGATCAATCGAATACGCATATTTGAATAAATAAATAAATAAATAATAAATAAATATCAGACCACATCACATACGTTGTTCTGATCCCAAAGTAAGCAGGTAAAGCACTTGTGTTATGGAAATCGGAAATAACGACGGTACCACAAACACCCAGACCCGAAACAATATAGAAAAGTTAGTTTTCTATACTGACCCGGCACGACACTGTGAAAACCGGTGTGCACGCCACTCGATCACAGAGGTCGTAAAATAAATGAATAATAATTCTGGAAATTATACATACTCGTATGAGTTAAAAATACAAAAGCTCTAATGATCACTTCAAAAAAATCAGAAAGCTCCTCATTTAACGTCGTTCTTTATAAATAAAATTAACGTTTATCTCACAATTACACGGAAATATTCTTCATTCTGAAACAAAAAAAAAACAACACGCATTTTCAATAAGAAGAGTTTCCGAAGAATTCTTTTTAACTTTGTTAAAAAAAAGCACGACTCTGGAGCAATAATTTATCACAAAAGTGGCAAGGGCGGGCGCTTTTAACTCAGGTTTATGTTTTTTCCGTGGATCTAAGTATTTTCGCAGTTAGAGGAGTCACCACATTTATTGATGCGGAATTGATAAAAACTTTATGTCCATGCAATAACAGTGAAAAATACATTGTGCGTTTTACTTTGGCTCAGATGACGCGAAACAAAAGCTCAAGCCGAATCTACATCGGCAACTGTGATCACTCCTCAAGCGAGTCATCGGAGGAGAAGTGGAGAAAAACTGTTTTGCTAGATTTAAATGGTTTAAGTATTTATTATTGTATAACGGTCTTATAAAAAATATACGCTGTACCTAAGGATATTGTCTAAAGAATGTGCTAATTTGTTACACGATATAATGTACGGACAACTGCACATCAGACCACACATTTTTGTTCGAAAATCGCCTCCAGTGCAACGGAACAAGATACGTCAATGTGTAGCTTGATATGCTGGCGTGTGTACTTTAACCGATCGTATAAAATCCTGAAAACAGACTAAAACGAATTATTTAAGAATAAAATATCTAACTTTGCACATAATTTTTATATGGAGATATTTCTTCTTAAGTACTACAGAGAACCTGCAAAATTTTGGTTTTCAACTAAAGCCCTCAAAGTTTTGATTCACATTTATCCAAAAACTTGAAAATTGCCCAGACCTTTGACGACACGCTGCGCCGCCCATTGCTCCGTCAGTGGCCATCAGGCGCTTGTCAATGTCGTATCTGTGTCAAACTTTCTCCGCCTTTTCTCGTTTTATTCATATTAATTTTAAGCGCGTGAATTGCGGGATGCGACAGACGGTCCCCCGCACCTTACCTCCTAAAATCGAGGCTCGCCTTAATGCGTAGCGTATGAATAATGTCCGAGAGTCGTAAAATAATTTAAAAGCGTACTTATACAGTTCACATTAATTTATTATAACCGATCGCTAACCATTATAATTTTAAATGTTCAGAAATCAGCTATTATCTTCTTACCCATGGTCAAAATTTACTATGATACCTATGTACATATCACGTTTCAACATAATGAAATGATAGGGGAGTCGTACCTAATTCATATTAAAATACTCAAAAGAATATTAATAATATCTGAAAGAGGTTAATCTCCTTTTGTAAATTAATTAAATATATTTGGTTTTACGGCTATTGAAAATTACGTATTAAATATGTTTTATTTTATTAAATTACGTATTAAGTAGCAGTAGACCCCCTTGTGAAAGAGTTCGTCCAGGGAATTAACTGCCACCTTACCTATTTCTGCCACTAAGCAGTAATGTCAGCATTACTGTGTTCCGGTTTTAAAGGGTGTTGGTGAAATTACAGGCACATGAGACTTGCCAACTTATGCCCCTCAGAACTTTGCGACTTAAAGCTCTGAGTGGTTACCAGTAATCAGTAATCTGTAAGTTATCAGTAATCCGAAATGACATTTTCCAGAAATAACGTTTGCTCGAATTTTTATAACCTTGAAAGTAATTTTGAGAGGAAAATGTTTTTTCTTTCAAACCTAACTTAATCTAACCTAACCGAACCTAATCGTGTCTTTGCGATAAACATCCAACATATCCTGAAAGAATAACGGTTTCGTTATAATTCGGTTTTCGGTGGAATGAAAATTCGAACTAACATTATTTCGGAAAAAGAAAAATTCGAGTATGTGTTAGGTTACCGCTCTGAGTGGCACTGCAACTGTTACGGATAGGCGTGTAGCTTTCCATCAGGCGCACGACTTGTTCGTTCCGTCACTTGATATTAAAATAAAGGCATCATTTTGTACTCATTGTTGGTCCCACTATTGGGCACGGGTCTCTTCTACGAAGAGGGTATATATAGGCCGTAGTTCCCTATGCGCTTGTCTAATACGTGTTGGATACGTGTTGTTTCAACACGATGTTACCCTTTACCCTTAGCCAGAGGTATTGCTACTTAACATACGCAAAATGGTAGGCAACGATATCGGTAGCCCAGCGGTTTGCCACGTGGACGCTGGATGAGAAGGTCCTGAATTGGATTCCCGGTAGGACCAAATTGGGAGTGAACTTTTCTAAATTGGTTCTGTTCCGTGTTCTGGGTAGTGTCCCGGAGTGAATTCCGTTGCTCTCCTACTCTTAGGACAAGGAGTTTCCTATTTCTACCCCTATCTTAACCAGATAAATGGTGTGGTCGACTGGCACATTAGTAGTTACTAATAAGTAAGTAAGTAAGAAATTAAAATCATAGGCACATGCCGCCTCAGGGATTCGACCCAAATCGACTTCTCAATTAACCAACCATTTTCACTAGGCCACCATCGCTCTAATAACGGAGGGACAATTGAGAAAAAAACCGTTTAAACTTGTTTAGTTTGAAGTACAAAGTAAGCATGACTACTTTGACATACTGTACTATTTCATATTTATTTTATTCTAACTTTGCAAAGAAAAACGCCATAGCTTACATCTTTCGCTGTTAACTTTGTTTTTATAAAGGCAAAAAGCACAATGGACAAGGTTTGCCGCAAAATTATACAACTTTGCACTATTTAACTTACAAACTTAGTTGCAAAGTTTCTTTCATAAGAAACTATCTGCGAAAGAGAACTTTCATTGTCTCTTAGAGTTGTGACTGGTATGAATATTAAAATAGATACCAAGTTGTACTTCCGTTGTAATAACAGTTATTTTATACAGTTGCTTTGAACAGGGATGTCTGTTACAAAGAAGAAATGCACCTTGTGATTATCATACTTATAGCTTACGCTAAAGTTAAATACATTTATCGAGTGAAAGCAATAACCGCATTAAATGTAATGGATTTCATTCTATTCATTAATTTAAACTTTTTTGCATAATACAATATAGTATACATGGCGGACTTAATATCATAAGGCAGTCTCTAATAGTCAACCATTATGTATACTATTCAGCCTTAGTAGCACCGCCCGACTTGCCCTAATCATTTACTGCATCCAGCGATACCGACGTCGTTGTTATACGTGTCACAGCTTCATTACTCCACAAAATCTGCGGATATTTTCTAGTAGACAAATGCGGGTGAAAGCCAATGCTACCTTGAGGGTCGAGGAGTTGGGGTCCCGCCACAGTCGAAACTTTAATTCATTTTTGGTGACAGTGACAACTCACCATCTGTCGACCTTCATGAAGGTTGAGTTTTGGCTGAAAGGTGTCATGTACCGACGTTTCCAAGGCCAGTTACCGGACACTCACGTTGCGTCACACGTCGCTGACAATACGCGTAAATAATTAGTGTTTTTTAGATATTATATGTATGTTTGTCAATAAGGCAAGGTCTTTGCAACCTGAATATAAAACTATAAGTAAAGCTGTGTGCGTTTGCACACGGCACGTAAACATACAAGTCACGGTGCTACGTTTGTACGTGAGGTGCACTATAAGTTTCCGGAATGAATAAGAAAAAAATACTATAAATGGTCAGAAATGAATTTATTGTTTCTCAAAATATTCTCCGTTAGCGTTAATGCACTTTTTCATACGAACGAACCAATTTTGAAAACATTTATGCCACTCCTCCATGACAATCTTTGAAACATATTTTTCATACTCTTCGACAGTCTCTTCAGGTGATAAAAATCGTTGACCGCGTAACTGGTTCTTAATTTTTAGAAATAAATAAAAGTCACAAGGTGCCAGGTCGGGACTGTCCGCGGGATGGCTCATAAGGTTAACGTTGTTCACCTTCAAAAATTTTAATTGGTCAGTCTGGCCGTGTGAGAACTGGCATTATCATGGTGCAAGATGATACGGCGTTTACGGTTATTTTTACGGAGTTTGTCAATAGCTTCCGGCAAACAAATGGTCGTGTACCAATCACTATTCACGGTACAACGATTCTCCAAAGCAATAGTAGCGACGTGTCTAGTTTTATTAAAAAAAGAAGCATCCGCTTAGAGGCACTTTGCACGCGCGCCACTTTGATTGGTTTCGGCTCATCACGAAAGACCCATACTCTCTCTCCATAGCTCGATTGCTGCTTTATTTTGGGATCGTAACTATAAATCCATGTTTCGTCACCTGTTACTCTGTCCCACACCAAATATGACGCCCCTTCGTTGAATCTGGTAAGCATGGCATTTCACCAAGTGACGCGTTCCGTTTTTTGAGTCTCAGCCAAATTGTGTGGAATCCACCGAGTACATAACTTTTTCACACCCAAATGTTTGTGTAGTATTAATTGTATTTGACTCATCTATGCCTAAAGATGCCCGAATCTCATGGTATGTCACATGTGTGTAAATTACACTTAGAGTCGTAGAAAACCATACTACAAAAATTTTCACGAGTTAAATTCATGGTGATGTAGACAACCGATTTCTAAAATGACACGACAATGTTAAAACAAGTGACAGTCAGATAAAACAAACTGTATTCTACAGCCAGAGAGTTCCATTTTCAAATGTTGTAATTACTTTTTAAATATTGTTTATGTAAGTGGCCAGTTCCGGAAACTTATAGTGCGCCCTATGTATATGGTTATCAGACTCAAATTACATAACTTCCGAATTGATTACTCGGCTGTTCCGCAATCGATAAGCACTAAATTTTAATCTAGCATAAAAATGCAATTCTACAGGACGTAGAAAAATCCAAATTTGGAATTTCGACCTGTGACATGAGAAATTTGACATCAAAGGTTCATCATAAAAAAAGAACGAACTTAAAAAACAAAAGAAAGACAAGACTGCTACGCTTGGGTATGAAATTGACATTCCGTACTGCTTTTTTTACGATACCAGTGAGAGCAACACAACCATAACAGTTACAGTGTCACTAAGTGCTTTCGAAAGATCTAAGGACGCATTCTCTGCGCCCATTACGCTTCGACATAAGTTGTTAAGTCCTATGTGCTTGTAATTTCACCAGCACCCTTATATTTCAAAACCGAAAGGCAGTAATGTGAGCATTACTGCTTGGCTTCAGAAATAGATGCGGTGGCAGTATTTCGTTGGACTAACTCTTTCACATGGAGCTAGTAGAGCTACTAAAATTCTACCTATTTTATAATTGTTTGTGAATAACAAAAGCGTAAAACAAATATTATACCTAACCCATTTATATTACAAAAGAAAGATTTATTCTCCAACATTTTGTGTTTATACTTTAATAAATTGGAAGCTTGTTGTCTACTTATTGACATTGATATATACCTTTTATGTGGAAATAAACTTAATGCGAGATTTCTCTTTTGATATCGTTTTGATAAACTTTTAGTGGGTAGGAAATAAAGAGGAAAATTTATAGGATGTTTTTAAGAATTTTGCTGGTACAGACGATTCGTCGTCTCGATCGATCGTTACGATCCGTCGCCAATTCCTCGACGTTCAAGTTAATCATTAACGACGTAAACATACACTATCTATTCGTCATTTCGATAAGTCTGAAACGGCATGGATTGTGGTTACTGAATGACGAGGTCACAGGTACGATTCCCGGTAGGACCAATTTTAATCCAGAACACCCGGACCAGAACTCGTGAACTCAGTGAGTTCATTGAAAACTGACACAGACATTTCGACATGGTAACATTATTTTCCAAAGTTACATTAGTAGTACCTCGTAATTAAAAAGCCAACAATACAATATCTATAGATATTAACTTCTAGACGGAATTTTTTGAACGTGAATTGAGTTTCATTAGTTAATATCCAAAATAGAAACATCCACAATGTCCTCTTATCACGTAAGTTGAACCCTATGTTACTACACTTGCAGTCGTAAGTTCAAAATGTATACTCGAAAAACTGGAGACATGCTCAAAAATATGTCAATAAATAAAGAGGTCACATTATTTCATTCTTGTATTTGCCTTAATTTTGTTATATTAATATGACATGTGAGGTCAAGTCGTCGAATAGGAAAATTACTTGATAGATGACTGGCTTTTTATTATTACGGTTCCTGTTACTCTTATTATATTTATTATGGAGGATGATTAGGCGAAATTAAATTAGTTTTCTATTTAGTTCAACATGTCATTGTGTAGAGAAATGTATTTGTGTACAATATTGTGATATTAATTATTTTCTAGAAAAGCGGCTTATCTCAAAGGACATTCAATTGATTACAAACAATAAGATAT
>NW_020653993.1:4501632-4601523 GCF_003589595.1 Hyposmocoma kahamanoa
TTTTTTTTTAAGGATATCTTGCAAATGGCCGCCGATGGCGTTGACAGCACTTGACTGCTGTTAGTAGCATAGAGTACCATGTGACAGAGTTCTCTGAATTCGCAGAGTGATTTAAACTCAAATCAATTTTGTTTCATAGGTAAGCAAATTACACTTGAAGTCATCATATTGGTTACACTCTACTGCTCATTCGTTAGGGAGATTCCGCTGAGAAGAATCAGCAAGAAACTCTATGGGTTGCTCTTTGTAAATGTTTATTTATCATTTAATAATAATAAAGTTTGTTAGTCCTCTCACAAAAAAAAACACATTTGGAACATACAGTTTCATCGATAATGTTGTTGCGAGACGGTTTAAGAAGATTCGCACATAGAGTTACTTTTTATTCCTACACTAGGCATGGCCTGTTTTGCAGGCATCTAAATTCACAGAGAATTAAATCACGTTGAAATTGAAAATATGGAACGGTAGTTAGAAAATGTAACGTAATTTAGTTATCTATAGAAGTTATAATAGAAAACTTTAAAAATACATATTTTACAATGAATCAGTAAAATCCTTTTCTTTTATTTACAATCTTTATTTCAAACATCTAATCAAGAATACTTGCAAGGAGCTAAACGTGTGGTACCACGGATTTTTGTCATCCAAGTATGCAGACAAAAAACTTCGAGCAGTACCTGTTGCCAGCGATGACCTACTGCTCTGAGACGTGGTCACTTACTATCGGCCTCATAAAAAAGCTCAAAAACACATTTGACTACGTGAACGAATCATAAATGAGGAGACCCGTAGAAGAACGAAAGTCATTGACATATCTCAAAGGATTCGCAAGTTGAAGTGGCAGTGGGCAGGGCACATAGCTAGTAGAACTGACGGTCGTTGGGTCAGAAAGTTTCTCGAATGGAAGCCACGAACCGGAAGGCGTTCAGTGAGACGGCCCCCTACTAGATGGACAGCTGACCTGGTAAGGGCGGCGGGTAACCGACGGATGCACGTAGTGTCCGATCGGCTAATCTGGCAATCTTTGTGGGAGGCCTATAATCAACAATGGACGTCTTCTGGCTGATGTGATGATCATGATGATGATATTTTTAAACCTCATAAATTGCAAATGTTGAATATAACCCGGAATCTTATCATAAAATCGTATACATTGCCGAATGAATTTGTGAGTTTGTGAAGACAATTGTAGAAATAGTCCTCGTATCAATGTTATGTTTGTCACTATTTTTCATAAAAAAGTACTATTCTTCTTAACATAAATTACATTTTTACAAATGTACTGTGACGCTAGTGCAAGAATGTTAATCTCTTTGAACTTCTATCTCAATGACACTTTGAGGCCCATATTGTAAATTGCCCTAATAGCGTATTTCTGCAGGGCAAAGATTCTATCAATATCGGCGGTTTTGCCCCAGAGCAAAATGCCGTATGTCATTAAACTGTGAAAGTAGCTGAAGTAAACCAATCTACTAATTACGTTCATTTTTTCCAATTAAACAATCAACCCCTTAGCATGTCCTGACATGATTAACCTGAAAGAAATTCCTTTTTATTTCAAGTACCTATATTTTATGTTGTCATTGAAACATTAAATTGCAATAAAATAATATTTCGACCATTTACTCATTCATTTATTCATTATGCCACTTATAACGAGGCGGTTCAAAGTGTTCAACCCAGAGTGCTGGTGTCTGTAATACCTACATATATAAATAATAAAACGCTTTTTCATCCTTTTAATCTTAACGACTTTTTAAATAAAGATCTTTTCTATTTATAGTCGATAATAAGTTAATACGAACTTAGTTCGTTTCATTGAAATATCTCATTTCGAAACAAAAGGCGGTTTGTAACTGACATTTTCAATGAAAGCTGATAGCTTCTTTGGTTTCCGAGTAAGTGGGTGTGACAGTTAAGCCCGGTTTACACTTTGTTCAGTCAAGTGGCTAGTCAACTTGCAAAAACGAGTTAAGTGAAAAATGTGCGATTGGCGAGTTAGCCATAAGTTGATACGAAAATTAAATCCATTTTATATAATTTTTAATATATTTTACGTTATGTGATATAGTTACGAAAACTGCAAGTTTACCATGTCCCGCCTACTAAAAAAAAAACAAAAAGCCATTTATTTAATAGATAACGTAATTCCAGATGGTCAATAAAATAATTTGTTAAACTTAATGTAGGGCAAATTGGAATTTTTTCTTTGTAAAATTAAAAATAAGGTATTTAATTAATAACTATAGTGAAAAAATAGGGTGGTTTGCATCAATATTAGAGATAACTGGTTGAAGACTGTACCACCTCAGTCAACCGTGACCATGGAACCTGTAAAGGGCCCGAAACGTCGGTTTGTTTGAAAAAACAAATATACGCGATTTAAATCCGGAAAAATAGTTTCATTTCCTATAAGGAAATTAAAATTAATTAATCGGTACCTCACTCAATCACTGAACGTGTGTACGATACAAGCTTACTACTTTATTGTTCAGTAGCATGCGGTCTCGAATAAAACTAACAATTAAATATCCAGTAATTTAACTAATACTGCGTTTCAGTTTTGAAGGATCCTTATTCTTTCCTTTGTCCTGATGAAATTACAGGCACATGGGACTTTTCGATTTGTTCTCATATTTTATCTTTGCGATTTGAAGCTTTATATATAAGGTGAACTGGCTAGTTAAAACGCCACTTAACTAATGAACGTCTAAATCGGCCTTGAGTCAATATATTTCATTATTATTGTGGCATAATAATTTAATTACTAGGTATAGTTTAACTGTTCAACCTTGAACCTTAGCTCATTCCACATTGTTTAATTAAAATTATAAAAGCAGGTAAGGGCGCTTGATGATAAAAGAAATTGTTTCAGTATATTTTAAAAATTTTATTGAATTGATATTCAATTATTTTTTATGAAACTCCTCCAATAGATTGTTATAATTATTAATACAAAGATCGAACACTCAGAAAAAATTCCTTCGATCCGGCCGGATTCTAACCAACGTCTTCTAGCTCACCGTGCCAGACGCTATACCAACTAAACCACGGAACGAACTAGCGGACCTCACGAATTCTTCTATGTGCTTACGTCGTGTCTTTGTATTTGGTTTTTCAACGACTTTTTAGTAGTAGCGCCATCTATGAGAAATCTATGAAAGATTTATCACCCAGTTAGTACCTTTACAACTACCAGTCCTGGCCAGTTTAGTATAACTAAACAAAACCTTATGTAATAACTCGACAAGCTATTGTGGTTAGATACCTAGCACCCTGTAACACAATCTTAATTCAAAAAATAAGTGCCTCTATGGCCGAATGGTTACCATACTGGACTGCCATACAGAGGTCCCGATTTCGATTCCCAGTCGGAAGAAATATTTGTATGGTCTATATTTATTTCTTTCGTGAGTTTGTATGTATTTTGTGGTTGTCTACGTGTATGGCCATGGCACCCGCGATACAGGTTATCCCTAGTGGCTATGAATGTGTATTATTATTATTATTAATTCATAACTCATTTACGTGTGACATTGCGGTAGTGTAAATTAATTTATTATTATGAATTGTTACCGTATCCTTAACCATGTATGAAAGCAATGACACGTGTTAAGTAGGCGAAAGATGTGTGTTAGAATCGTTGCAAATGCAAGCCTGTTGTCTCTGCCTGCCCTGATGAGTGAAGGTCTTGACGTATGTACCAATGAATTATTGACACTTATGATAGTAGAGCTTTTGAAAAAGAGAGCCCTGTGAAAGAGTTCGTCCAGGGAAGTATGCCACCTTACCTACTTCTGCCGCGAAGTAGTAATGTCAGCATTACTGCGTTCCGGTTTTGAAGGGTATGGGTGCAAGTGAAATTACAGGCACATGAGATTAATCAACCTATGTCTCAGAGTGACGGGTGTAGTGACAGTGCCCCTCAGATCTTTGTGTTTGAAATCTCTAATTGGCACTGCAACTGTTATGGACAGGCGTGTTGCTTACCATCAGGCGCACGACTTGTTCGTCCTGTCACTTGGTATAATAGAATAAAAAAATAAATAAATAAAATACTTTTTTAACACTGCGGATTACTGGATACATATCAGATGGACCACTCCTACTACTACTAACATCATCAATAACAACTTTCATTGAAACACATGTTGTTGTTTATGATGTTAGTAATGTAGTCCTGTAAGGTTGTTAGTATTTTAAAAATAACTCTAAAATTTTGCAATTAGGTCATTGACTTACCAATAGAAAGTTTCAAACACTACATTAATCACATTATTTAATATAAAATAATGCCTACTCACTCTCGCCTTGAAAAGGTGAAAGGGAATATAGCGTTCAGGGATTGGCGTTCAGATTGCTAATAGGCTAGAGTTAGTAGATAGTTAATAAGCTTAAGCTAGCGAAATAAATGTCTACAACGCTAACAATGCTTAAAATTAGGTCACTAAAGGCTATACGGTCTGAGCGGTGTTGACTTACTCCAGTTTTACATGGGCGTGTCTGTTTGCTGAATTGGTATAGGTGGCGTGGGTGTTGGGTATTTTGTTTCCTGTTCAGTTTCACAGCTACATCAGTGTTTAAATTTTCATTGGCTGCACGGATATTTATTTGAAAAAATGTTTAATTCTACTACAAGCATTCTACATAGGGAGACGCCGAATAACAGAGAGAGAGAGAGAGAGAATAATAATTGTTAAATCATTTATCTAATACTATTTGTGATTATAAATCTCTCTTTTTGTTACGACAACAATAGACGAGACAGCAGTTGCAACGACACAATACCGTGTCATTTCCACCGTGCGACGGCCGGGTCAGCCTTTCAGTGATTCACGTTACACCGTGTTGAGTTCGGGCCGTCACCGTGCTGTGTCGTGCTTCGGTTTTTTCGTCGGTTTTGTTTTTTGTTATTTTTCTCTTGAGAATATAATTTTCACAACTTGAGTTATAGCTTTTGATGACGAAGTATTGGAAATACTAATTGAAACTAGAAAAGGAAGATGGTGTGTAGTACACACTGTGTACATTCTGCCTGGAAAAAAAGAGAATCCGAAGGATTTGCCACGCTCTACAAAGATGTAATCGATGATTTTGATGAGAGCATTTTGCGCTTTCGCTGTCCATTATACTATAGTCCAACATTGACTAGTCGTCGGGTGTTCGGCAAATGCATTCATAACCGTGCAAAAATACTTGATTCGGCCCGGTCTTAAATGAAGTTCATACAAAAGCATACACAAAGATATTATAGGCCGGCTCACGACAGGGTGTAACATGAATCAGCCTTTAAATCGCAAAGATCTAAGGAGCACTGCCACTACGCCCGTCACCCTGAGGCATAAGTTAATAAATCCCTTTTTCCTGTAATTTTACCAGCACCTTTACCCTTCAAAACAGAAACATAGTACAGCTGTACTCACATTACTGCTTGGCGGCAAAAATAAGTAAGGTGGCAATACTTCCCTGGACGAAATGTTTCACTAGGAGCTCCACTGTTACAAAATACAGTTTTTTTAACCGACTTCAAAAAAGGAGGACGTTCTCAATTCGACTGTATGTTTTTTTTGTTTTTTTTTTTTGTACGTATGTTACGCGATAACTCCGGTATTTGTGAACCGATTTTCATGATATTTTTTTGTTGGAAAGGGGGTACTTCCATAGTGGTCCCATTTCATTTTGAAGGAAATCATCCACCTCTAAGGGTGGCTGTTCACGCATGAAGATTCATTTTTATAAATAACGCCTACCTTAAATTTAGGAGCAATTACTTTTAGCAGTTATTTAGTTGATTTTGCTATTTCTCCAATTCAAGGCGTTTTTCCCTCGATATACTTTGAGTAGTGTCGTAGTGAGAACCTATTTTTATTATCTCCAGTATCAAGTCCTGTATAGTGGCGAACTAGGGGATATTTCAATGAAACTTAGCAAATAGACGTAATTCCACGTACTTTTGTGGTCGGTTTTTTAGTACTCTGTACTGAGTTATTGTTATCCCAAAAAAAACCTAGCCATAACTTTTATTTCACTATAAATATCATTCTGACTAAAAAGCCCTATGACGGTTATACCCTTGGTTTGTGATACTGCGTTGTCATCAGAATGTATACCTAGAATAAAGGGAAATGAGCTCTATTACCATAAAAGTAAGCTTGATTTTATAGTTTATTAGGCAATAAGGGCAGACCTTGACAAATGGGGTTCACCATCTCCGTATACGTATTACATGGCATGTAAATATACAGGGAAACGCTACTGCCTAACTTGAATAATAATAATCTCAGTATAAAGTACCTACTAAAAAAACCTCAAACGTCATTCGTGCCCTAGTTTACCATCCTTAGGCGCAACTCACACTGGCGCAGAGTCGAAGCTTCGCGACGCGTCATGTTTTTTGTCTATAGCATATTCATCTCTACTTTCCCATTATTAAGGTGCAAATTAGTGATCAAGTTCCACATCTGCTTCCGTAACTTTTATAACAGAACTTTAATCGGAAGTTTACAATGTTGCCAACGGATCAGATGCTAGCGCTATTTGCTTGGTGGCGGAGCGCGCGTTTTTTAGCAGTTTTATGGTGCGTTCAGTAGAAGTAAAGTGAAGTATTTTTGAAACCTAAACAACAATACTTTTTTTAAAAAAGCAAGCATTTATTGAAAACGTGTCATTTTGCGACAAAGCTGAAACGGCTGAAAATTTTAAAATTGTAACATTATGAAATTGATTGAATTTAACTATAATAAATTTAAAAAAATCTTTTTCAATCCAAGTTTTCTTTACCTAAGAAGACAAGATCAACCTTGAACCTCTCGACAAGCCTGTATTAGTAGGAAATTAAAACATAAAAACGGAATAAGCTTGTCGATGTAGTAAGATGAAAGAAGTATGTAGAGACTAAATGTAAATGAAATGTTGTTTAGCAGTCAAAAATCTAAAATCTTTCTTTTCAACTGTTTTTCTTTTAATTAAACTTTTATTGAATTGATATTCAATTATTTTTTGTGAAATTACTCCACTAGTTTATTATAATTATTAATACAAAGATCGAACACTCAGAAAAAATTCCTTCGATCCGGTCGGATTCGAACCGACGTCTTCTTGCATACCGTGTCAGACGCTATACCAACTAAGCCACGGAACGAACCAACGCATCTCACGAATTCTTCTATGTGCTTGCGTCGCGTCTTTGTACTTGGTCTTTCAACGACTTTTTAGTCGTAGCGCCATCTATGAGAAATCTATGACAGATTTATCATGTTTTTTATCATATGTTTTTCTTTTTTTATGATAATAATAATAATAATTCGTTTATTTGCTTAAAATATGGTATAATAGAAGATGTTACAAGTAACAGTGCCAGTACAAACATGTTCCGCATATATTAAATAGCATGCAAATGTCTAGTTATATCATGTCAATCAGACTACCACAACACAAAAATACAAAAATGTCACAAACATGTTAAGTTACAAATTAATTTGGTCAATAATCATAATCTTCAAGATAAAGTCTTACATCTCATTTCCTGTCAAATATTTCGTTTAGGTCATAAAAATTATTTTTGTTTAACCACTTGTACAGATTTTTTTAAAAATAAACTTAAGCGTAATAGTTTAATCTCAAGTGGTAGTTTGTTATATATGTCAACCATCGACTTTGTCAACACACATTTTTAAACAATTTTTGCTGTATTTAGCAGTCATAGGAATAGTGTCAAGTACAAGTCTATTCGAGTTTCTGCTGAGTCTGGTATTCACATCACAGGCTTTCTTAAACAAATATGTGTGTTTTCGTACAAAGATACAAATTTCGTATATATATAATGATGGTAGTGGCAACAAACCAAGGCTCTGAAACAAGAGTCTGCATGGTTCATCCGGAGGAATTCCACAAATTGCTCTAATGCATTTCTTTTGTGCTACAAACTTTTTAAAGGCATATTACAAACTTGAACTTTTACTTTTACTATTAGACGTGAGTTTTCCAGTTCAGTTCTTGATCTATGGTTACTCCAAGAAATTTTGTGTGGGTATTATTGATGTTGTTTTTCTACTAAAAGTTACTATAATAGATATGTCGTCAGCAAATAATATACATTGATGTTTTGTGCTGTCTATAATATCATTTATGTACAACAAGAACAGAATCGGTCCTATCACACTTCCCTGTGGAACTCCACGTATTTTGATTTTAGGTACTGACTTGAATTCCAATAATTCATTATTTGCTATTTTGGAGACAACAACGGATTGTTGACGGTCGGTACTAATACTAAGTGACAGGACGAACAAGTCGTGGGCTTGGTTAGTAAGCGTCACGCCTGTCCATAACAGTTGCAGTGCCACGCAGAGCTTTAAATCGTAAAGATCTGAGGGGCACTGCCACTACGCCCATCACCCTGAGACATTAGTTGACAAGTCCCATGTGCCTATAATTCCACCAGCACCCTTACACTTCAAAACTGAAACATGGTAATGCTCACTTGCCAAACATATTTCTTACTGCTTAAGAAATATGTTTGGCAATACTTCCTTCAACGAACTCTTTCACAAGGAGCTCTACTGCTTTTAAATTCTAAAAAGTTTATTTAGAATAATTGTGGCAACACTATTTTTTTAAATGACATTTGTAGCTGTCAATTTCATGTCGTTAATTAAAAATCCGTGTGTAGTAACTAGAGATGGGAAAACCGCTTTTTTAAAAATCGTACTTTTGTAAACGCTTTTCACTTAAACGCTTTTTAGTTTGAAGCTTACAAAATTGTTTAGAAAAAAACGTTGCGCATAGACTTTTATGTTAAAAAAGCTTGCAACGTTATGTTGATAGCGAAAAGCAAGTGTAGACCACTAAAGGTTTTAATCTAAGTGGGTTTATTTGTAAAACACGAGTTTTATTTTTATTTATAAAATTATTATTCACATTGACTAATTAATTTGTTTAGGAAACATAGATGACTTGAAATATAAGCACGATGTAAAAAATCTAATTTTTGAGTATTGAACTGACCAACGCTTACGCTTAAATTGAAAAGCGTGCTTATGTGCATATTTTAAAAAGCAAACTTTTTTAAGTGCTTTTTATTCAATCGCCCACCTCTAATAGTACCGAAGCTCTATTCAAAATAATAATCATCATTTTTAACAACCCAACAGTATGTTTCCGTTACAAAGTTTTTATTGACAGCTCGAAGTGAAATTCGATTAAGCAGGACATTTTTCAAGAATTTTCAGGATTAAGACAAACAATATTTTAACAAAACTATTACTGCTTTGATAACAATAGCAAGAATCAAAAATCTTTGTTCGCAGGTGAACCCGCAATCAGATCAAGATACGCTCGTCTAACCGTCCTCGTGCCTCCTCAACCGCCGAAAATACTGCAAGGGAATTACCTCTCTACCATCGAAGACAGACATGTCAAATTGGAATGCGTGTCCGTAGGGGGAAAACCACCAGCTGAGGTAAGCACTTCTGATATTCATAACTTGTATGTTAGATTTTGGAATAATCGCGGCATTGGCTGGGATAGGAATATTTTTGAATTTAGACTTAGGCTTGGCGAATTTTCATTGGCAACATCCAATCACGCGGTATCATGTTTACTAGAGGACATGTTGCAATCATGTATAACGTTCTTTAGAACAATCTTGAAATTCTCTCTGTAAGCTAAGTAAGTTTTTAATTAATATCGTTATTGGAATATAAATCAGTTCTTTGTTTATGGATTGAGTCGAAAACCTTGTTGGACTTCTGTAATAGTGGACTGTAGTACGGTCTGGTCGTAAGGTCGATATGAACGAAGTCCAGTTCCGGGGTCATTTGGAGAGCAAAGGCAAACTGGCTTCGAAAAAGCTCGGTGTGCTCTATAGTGCGAAGCACTACTTCTCACCAGGTCACCGACTATATAAAACACAAGTACGGTCCCATATGGAGTATTGCTCGCATTTCTGGGCAGGAGCTCCCGAATACCACTTGACTCCATCCAACGTAGGGCTGTTTGTATTGCATATGTGGTGGAAAGAGGGCTTGGCGGATCTCCCCTAAGGAGTTCGTACCATTGGGGCGATCCGTCCTGTCCTCGTAGAGTGGGTGAGCCGGTCCCACGGGCCACTGTCATACCACCATGTGCAGGTGTTGACCGGGCACGGCTGCTTCGGTCACTACCTGCACAAGGTGGCGAGGAAGGAACCGTCCCCGTCGTGTCACGAGTGCGGCGCTACGGATGACACAGTGCAGCACACCCTAGAGGTGTGCAGCCGGTGGGATGAGCAGCGCCCTACTCTGACGGGAACAATAGGACAGGACCTCTCGCTGTCGGGCGTGGTAGCCGCCATGCTTGGTAGCGAGGAGTCCTGGGAGGCGGTGGCCTCCTTTTGCGGAGAATTTATGTCGCAATAGGAGGTTGCGGAGCGGGTGCGCGAGGACGCGGCGGACGCGTACCCGCTTCGGCGCAGACGTACGGAGAGAAGGCGAAGCCAGTTCGCTGCTCGCCTGGTCCCCTAATGAAGCTAGCGGGCTCTGGACAGGGACTCCGGAGCCTGCATTGCACGGCCTCACTCGTCTGAGGGCGGGTTGGAGGACAACTGACCTGCCCCTCCGTTGGTGCGGGAGCCCTGGCGCAAGCCGGGGGGGTTTTAGTAACCCGGGGGGGTTTTAGTGGGGTAGGCCCTCCAGTCTGGAGGGAGAGTCCCCACATAACCCCTGAGTCTCCCTGGGCTCAGGGGTATCCATAAAGATTTCCCCCCCGTCAAAAAAAAAAAGGCGGCCGGGCGGCGTCATGGTGAATGTGCACCGACCCCACGGCACCGACTCAATCGGCGGGAGGTAAACCCGGGGGGGTTTTATTGGGGTAGGCCCTCCAGTCTGGAGGGAGAGTCCCCACATAACCCCCGAGGTCCAGGGGTATCTGTAAATATTTCATTCTCAAAAAAAAGGGCTGTTCGTATTGTCGACGATTCCAAACTCGCAAACGATATGGAGCCCCCTTGCCCACAGAGAGACGTTGGCTCTCTGTGTTTGTTCTACGGTCTTTGTAACGGGAAGTACTCTGAGGAACTTTTCGAACTGGTGCCACCGGCTCGTTTCTACCATCGCACCTCTCGCCAAAGGAGTAGAGTCCATAACCACATCTTAGGTGCCTGGCATTGTAAGACCAGGCAGGCGTCTCGTTCGTTCCTCCTTCGTACTTGCAAGATGTAGAATGATATTCCTCCTGAAGTATTTTCTTTGTGCTATGACATGGGGTTCTTTAAAAAGCGTGTTTACAGGGTTCTCAAAGGCTGGCAACGTATAGGCAGCTCATCTAATGTTGCAAATGTCCAGGGGCGATGATGACCCTTCCCATCAATTGGCTTGTCTGTTCGTTTACATCCTTTATTACATAAAAAAACATAAGTTTAGTTAGAGAAACTTTAATATCAATATTACAATGATAAATTTAGTTAATCGCTACGCGGTTTCGACGTAGTAAGAAAACACATAAAAGTACCATAGATTAACCCTAGAAACCTAACCTTCGTCGAATCGACGAGTACGCGACAGAAATATTGCTTTCTCTTTTCGGCGCACGCGGCGATCGCGTATTGGCCGCGTGTTAACTTAGTGCCCGCCGAACTCTTCCGAGAGGTAGCCGCGTCCGACGTGTAAGTATAATATTTTTCGAAATATTACGAAAATAGTCGTCATTTCGACGAATAGTTAGGGTCTGTGTAAGTTTCTTTACAGTTAGCTTTTTTTTAACTTGCAGTTTTATCATGTCGTCGAGACAATTATTGAGTGATGAAAGTATTGCACGCCTATTGTTGGAGGAAGAAGAGAATAACAGTCCTTCGGAAAACTTATCAGATAGCGAAACGGAAGATAATGTGGAAGTGGATGATGTCGAAAGTGATTATCAGCCAGTAAGATCTGACTCCTCCAGTTCCAGTGACGAAGACATCCAGGTACCTCTTTCTCAAGCTGAAGAAGATAATGGATTAGTACAGAATACACCCTCAATTCCATCACAACAATCATCTTGTATTTTGACCTTTTCCCAAAGCTCTGTGCGCAGTCGGGCGCGTCATGTTTGGGCGACCACCAAAGGACGGACTTCTGGCAGAACCGCTGCCATAAATATTGTACATGTAGCTAGAGGACCAGCTCGCGAATTGAAGGCTATAGTGGATCCACTAGAGCTATTTGAACATTTTATGACTGGCCGGATGCTTGAAGAAATCGTGAAGTGGACAAATGCGGAAATTCGTATAAAGAAACAAAATTATGAGAAATATACATCAACGCAAAATGATACGAGCAAAGAAGAGATCAGAGCTCTTTTAGGTGTGATGGTATTAACCGCGGCTCTGAAAGATAATCATCTCACCCTTGATGAATTGTTCAACACTGAATATTCTGGTACGAGGTATTTAGCCTGCATGAGCAAGGAGAGCTGCGATTTCCTTCTGAGATGTTTACGCTTTGATGACAAAGCATTTCGACTACAACTGCTGAAAGAAGATCCTTTTACACCAATAAGGAATATATGGGAAATGCTAATGACACAATGCAGACAAAATTACGTTCCTGGGACAAATGTTACGGTTGATGAGCAACTGTTGGCATTCCGCGGAAGGTGTAAATTCCGTATGTATATCCCTAATAAACCGGCCAAATACGGAATTAAGTTGGAGATGATGTGTGACAGTGGCACAAGATATATGATCAACAGTATACCATATCTAGGTAAAAGTACTAATACCGGTGGTTTACCTTTGGGAGAGTACTTCGTGAAGGAACTCACTCACAGTATACACGGCTCGAACAGAAACGTTACCATGGATAACTGGTTTACTTCAGTACCTCTGGCGAAAAAACTACTTCAGCAGCCTTATAAATTGACACTTGTGGGCACATTGCGGGCTAATAAAAGGGAAATCCCAGATGAAATGAAGGACAAGAAGAAAGAAAAGAAAAACAGAAATCAAAGTCAATCCAACAATCCTTATGTACCCAGGAAGGTTGATACATCTATGTTTGTTTATGATGGTCCCCTTACACTACTGTCATACAAACCAAAACCTTCGAAAATGGTTTATATGCTTTCATCTTGTGACGAAGAGGGCTCAGTAAATCCCGAAACAAAGAAACCACACATGATTGAATTTTACAATAAAACAAAAGGCGGTGTAGACACGTTTGATCAAATGTGCTCTGTAATGTCGTGCTGCAGAAAAACCAATCGATGGCCAATGTGTATTTTTTATGGCATGATGAATATCTCGTGTATAAACAGCTACATAATTTATTGCCACAATGCCTCCGTCCAGGGTATAAAAGTGATACCTCGGCGTGATTTTATGAAGAAGTTGCATTCACAACTTGTAGAACCCTGGCTGAAAATCCGGCTGCAAATAAGGACCATGCCGACGCACATAAAGGATAAAATCACGCATATATTAGGTGTTAAAAACGATGAAGGTGAAACTCAAGGTCATCCATCCTCCAGCAATGATGTTGAATCTGCATTGAACAGGAAAAGAAAAGTATGCGGTCTATGTTCTTACAAGAAAAGGCGAATGACCAAGTCATATTGCAAAAAATGTGACACTGCAATTTGTGGTGAACATAAGGTTGATTTTTGCATAAAATGCGCTACTAATAATTAGTTTTTTTTATAATTTTCGGAAGACTAGTAGTTCTTTTATTTTATGTTGCCAAAGAAAAAGGCTGATTTTGTTATATAGTTTCATAATTTTAAGTGTCAAAGTATTATAGTCTGATTTGATCTCATAAAACCTAGTGCCTTACTAAAACGAATATAAAATAAATATGGTTTGTTAAAAAAACAAAAAATCTTTTTTTATTTCATTGATTAATAACTGTTTCAGACATTTATTAATTTTAACATAAACATAATATTACAGTTGAAAAAATAAATGGCAAAATATGCCATTTATTTTTAATACATCGAAGCGACGTATGGTTAGGGTTTAAGGGGTATAGGCGAACGTTAGGTGTCTAGGGTTAAATAGATTAAGACTAGTTTTAGCCATAAAAACCTTTATCAGTAAAATTCTCTAGTCCAAGGAGACCTGTGCTTAACAGTTTATGAATTCAAAGTGAAAATTTTGTTAAAGAGAAAACACTGCCTATGAGCCATGTGACAGTTCAAAATATATTTTTAAACATTGGTTTATTAAGCTCCCCCTCAGGTTGAATAAAATTCTACCTATAGAATGTGGTACCCCAGTAGTAAACAACCTAAAAATAGAACTACTAAGAAGCGAACCCCACGTCTTTCGTTAAATAGCTATAAAATCTCCCACAACAGCACAGGGATTTTTTTCTTTCTTCAGTATTCTACGAAACCTGTGAATAAATCTTTATTGTTAAGTTTAACTAACATTTTAATAGCTTACGACTCTCTATTCCAGTCGACCTAGCACACAGATAAGAATCCTTATCCGAATCAAAGCCTTCAAATTATGATGCAATCAAGAGTGCAACAAGCACTTTGTACTTTGGACCATTCAAGCGTCATAGAGTCGAATATAAATCTTAAGGGACAAGCTCAACAATAAACACAACTATGCACATTTGAGCGGGGTTTCATCCGTATTATTCCTTATGGATATCGTCTTTTTTGATGAAAGTATGTATATTTTTTACGGACACACAAAATATTTGAGTAACTGTACTGTATACCACCGTCATGATACCAGTCTCCTTAAACTTTTCTCTGAGAGAAACCCGAGAACCTAAACGGTACATAGATCGAATTGCTGGTTTTTGTAATACAAATATTTTTTTTCAAACAAAACTGAGGGCATGCATACTTAGATTTGAAACATATAATTATATTTAGTATATTACTTTGGGCATTTAGTTTGTAATTTGGGCATTTCCTCTAATATAATAATAATAATAAACGCACAGACTCATACCCCCGCACTAGGGAAATCCTTTATTGCGGGTACCATGGACATACACATAGCTAGACAACCACAAATTACACCCAAACTTACGAGCTAAAATAAATAAAGGCCATACGAATATTTTTCCCGGTCTGAGAATCGAACCCGAGACCTCTACCTGGGAGTCCAGTATGGTAACTGTTCCGCCACGGAGGCAGTTAAGTCCTTATGTGGGTTGCTGGATCGTAAGAGATCGCAAAGATCTGAGAGCGCTGTCACTCCACCCGTCCCTATATAATGTTGACAACCCATGTGCCCGTAGTTTCACCAGCTGCTTTATCCTTTAAAACCGGAACACAGTAATGCTCGCCTTACCGCATGGCGGCAGAAATAATAATAATAATAATATTTTTTATTGAGTCCATACAATTGTATGGTATCTTAAAATTACGTGACATTATTACACAAGGAACATATTGAGATACGTTCGAACTTTAGCTTTCGTACTAGTTTTAAATAAAACTGTATGACAGAATCTACATCACACCTCGGACACTCCATACAATGATCGAAAGTTGTTTACCTACTACTACTACATACAGCACGGCGCTATCTGCACACGTGCAAATGTGTACGAGAAGTGGCAGGGTTACCCATTACTATCTTGTACAATTACGTGGTCAGAGCGGCAACATGGCGAAAATTCTAGCGCGAATCTGTTATCTATAAATCTATTAATAAAATCCTAATAATTACACATGTTCATTAGTATTTATATCAATATAATATTATGTTTTTTATTAATTCACTAACTAGAACAATCGTGAAGGATTATTTAAAAAAATAGATTTAAAAGAACCTAAAATGTTATATTTTTAAATACTCACATATTTACACATATACACAGGTACTTTTAAATACTCGTAAGGTAACCAAGTCATTTGAAATTGCGTGTCCAACTTTGTCATTACTTAGTTAATAATTATATTCACTACATATTTATCGGCAATACAAATTGAAAATTTGAGAACGTTGTCTACTATATTACAGTACAATAAGTCTGTATAATATTTACTCTGCACTAAACAAATGAAGAAAACAATAACTGAATGAGTCTTCAGACATAAGTTTTTTCACTTACATCGTTTCATCTTTCGGAAAACGAAAGAATTGTTACTTTTTGTTTTTTGGCTACGTCTTCTTCTGAATTTAGTTACAAACATTATAATGCCACACGTTCTAAATGGTAAAAGTATACAAGCAAAAATGCTGCTCTCCATGTCATTACTAACGTAATCGACAATTTTGCGAAATTGAGTTATTAACATATTTGGAATCCGCAAAACGGGATGTATAACACCCTAGAAGCGGTTTATTTATATCTTTTTTAGTTTCAGTTTTATTTTTAAGCAAAATCAGGGTAATTGACATTCAAATTAAAAAAAATAATACTTTAGGTGCCCAGTATCTGGAAAGTTATCAAATTAGTTATGAGAAATACAGCAGAATAGGTGTCGTCCTTCCTTGGACGAACTCTTTCACAACGAGCTGCTATTAGAGTCTGACGGCCTCCAGAGGCTGGCACACCGGTTTACATGGTGTCACCATCTCTGAGGTCCCGGATTCGATCCCCGGCCGTGTCAGTGTAGAAAACGAACTTTTCTATATTGTCTCGGGTGTTTGTGGTACCGTCGTTGTTTTCCACTTTGGGATCAGAGCAACATCTGATAATAAATAATAATAATATAATATAAAGCACAAACTCAAAGTAACCATCATCCCTGGAATTTCGAAAATAGCTACTGAGAACATTTACGTCTATCACAATTCACAGTTGAAGCATGACATACAATGCGTATCCGTATTACCATATAGAACTATTGTGTACGCAGTGTCTAATATATTGTATTATATATTTGGTAATATAATGTAATATTGTATTACCTATCTCTCACAAGAAAGGTCTTGTTTCACGTCTGTCTAAATCTTGTACTCGAAGTTAACATTGCCGTTGGGAATTGTTGTTGCTTCCTTTCACATCAAATCCATTCTTGTTGTGGTTTAGTGAGGGGAAACCAACGTGTCATTTATTAGGTAACATACAAAAATATGCCAGTGACAACTAAAGAAGAAGATCAAAGTATAAAGGGAAAGAATGAAAGTGCAGGTGTAGGTCAAGGAGCTGACCATGAACCTTGAGAAATGGAGGAGGCTACACCGACAAGAGCCTGGCTCTTAAATAGGATAATGATACAAAAAATGCCTTATATTTAACAACCAAACTACCACACACGTATACGATGCTTACACTTTATTGTTAATATTAAGGTCATTCAGGATCTATGCAGCCCATCAGACCATTAATTATTGATCTTTTGTCATCTAAGTTAAAGAAATGAAGAATTCTCCTGTCTTCTACTGTTTTAATGTCATCTATTTGTGGCATTTCCCTTCCCAGTATGGAGTTTCCGCCCATCAAAGGGTAATTAATATTGGGTAATCAGGTGTAAGGAGATTTGAAACAGAATCTACATTATCTGCTCTCTCTCAGATTTAAATTGAACATGTGTTTATTCAAGCCTCAGAGTCTTGTTAACGCTCTAATCAATATTATGATGAAATTTCTGCCCAGTGGCAGAATTTCTCAATAGTTGTAGCACAGTAGGCATTAACCAATGCTTTAGAGTGTTCAAGACCATTGCTCCGTACCGAGAGACATATGTGCTCTCGTTAACACTACACACAACTCTTTTTCTTCTTTTTGTCACATCTTATCTGCCCACGTATTTGAAAATACATTTATGGTGTTTTTCGTTACATTAGTACAATTTTCTATGGCCCAATTCCCGTACGATAACGGATTTGTCACAATATAGAAATTTTGGCAATAACATGACGAGTATCGGTCGCAAACAGCTTTTGTCATGCTCATAATCTCATGATGTACATAAGTTGAGCTTCAGAGCTCGACATACAACGAGATCGGAGACAGTAAAGAAGAATGTTACGGAGTGGTTCCATTTTCTTTGGATTACATACAATGTTGACATAATTATAATTACACAAGGATGGGTTTCGATGTTTACACTCACATGTATCAAAACTGACTCCATAGCTTTGAATAAAATTTTATTGTGTGAAAAGAAATCTTTTCGATTTCGTTTTCAACAAAACCGTAAAAACGAAATGTGTTTTAATAGATATTTAAAAAAATCTTTAAACATAGCATCTCTGTTGACACCGTAAAGACTGGATAATAGAATTAAAGTGTAATGGACTCGAAACGTTGGTTTGTTTCAAAGAACAAATATACACGTTTTAGATCCGAAAAAATTGTTTTATCTCCTTTAAATAACAATCGCAAAAACCTAAAAACTCGATAGACTTAAGATATATTTTGTGATCATGAAAAATACCACATTGTTTCGAAATCTAGAAACTATGGCAACGTAAATTCCGTAACTAAAAATTTACATTCTTAGATACCACCCAGACAAGAAACACTAAGATTAATAAAAAAAATGTCTTCCACATTATCCATTAACTTAACAAACCAATCAATATTTTTTTGAATTATTAACTGTTACAACAACATTATCAAAATTAAAAATATCGTAAAAATGAAAGTGCCCATCCCTAATGTCCTTAGAGATTTTTCCTGAACCATTAAATTTAATCATATTACGTCAGCATTCAATTTCGTTGAGGTGTTAAGCTTTTTAATCCATTTGAACGAAACGGGTATGTCACCCACGGGGTCGATACAATTACGGTTCAAATTAAAAATGATGTTTATTAGGTATTCACTGGTTTTGAAATGATTTTGGTAGGTTAGAATGTATTTACAAACGTTACACTAGGTACAGGCAATACATTCATGTAATATAGATAGATAACTATGTGGTAAATGATATATTACATTATTCATTCCATTGCTGGGTCAGGTCTCCTCTAAGCTGAGGGTTGGTTGAGAGGTTCACACGTTTTCCAAGCTGGGAATTTTTGAAGTTAATGCTAATGGTAATATGCTGCTTCAGGGATTCGAAGCATCCACCTCGCTAACTGAGAAGCAATCGTTTGCCCGACGATTAAGCACGAAAGTATTGAATATACTTTAAAATGTAGTCATCCATTGATTATTGTTGATAACTAACTGTCTCCGTGGTCGAACGGTAATCATGCCGGACTGCCACGCAGAGGTACCAGGTTCGATTCCCGGGCTGGAAGAAATATTTGTATGGCCTACATTTATTTCTCTCGTGAGTTTGGGTATAATTTGTGGTTGTCTATGTGTGTGTCCATGGCACCCGCGACACAGGGTTTCCCTAGTGCGGGGCTATGTTGAGTGTGAGCGTTATTGTTGATAAAAGCACTGGCGGTATACATTCTTACATACATTATGTTTTATTTATATGCATTATTTATGTATTATCATGTCAATCATAGACACAAGAAGTAATAGCATTAAAGCCTATTTTTAGGATCATGTAAGACGATAAAATCTTTTTCCTCCTCGATCTTCTTTCATGACGATGTTTTGTAGGTTTGATTTTAATTAAGTAAAATTGTATTTAAAACAGAACGTAAATATTTTAAAACAGTCCTGAAAACCTAAAACATGGTCCCCTGAAAAAGGTTCGTAATGTCGCTTACTCCCTTTCTACAAAGCACCGAAGGTTGAATTATAAAAACAACGTTCATATGAACCACTGATCACATATACCAGGACATCTCTAACGGGCGCAGTGGCGGTGTTCTTTGCGATTTAAAGCTCTGAGTGGTAATGCAACTACTATGGATAGGCGTGTCGTTTAAGACACAGTGACTTCTTCGTCCAGTGAAAGAAAGTAGTTAAATGTCTTAGGTACAAACAATTTTCAACTATAAAGATTTTATTCCTAAAAACGTCCCTTCCTAATGTGGGTATAATAGTGGTCTCTCACTTGGTAACACTGTTAGCGAGTTAACCGCTCACGCGATACATGCAGCCGTAGACGCATACCACACCTAGAGGTGCCGGTGATAATTTTATACCGATTTATCGGATATCGAAGTTATAGTAGGTAAAAGAACTAATATTAATTGCTATTTCGGTAACTACTCTAGCAAACCATAAAGTTTTTAATGCCTGGGTCTGTCATTTAAAAAAAAATAAACGACTTCAAAAATACGTCACGACAATCGTGTGCGCTATTGTTTGGGCTGGTGATTTCGGTGTTTATTTATTGAAAACATACCGTAAGTAGCGTTTTTTAAGTTAACCCTGAATATAAATGTTTATAAACTATACTTTAAGGAGTAATTTCATGGTAAACGTTAGAACCACGCAAACGGAATATTATCATATTTATCCAAGTACACCAAAAATTTCATTAGTGCTTTGTAAGTGCAGGATTTGCGGTGTATTACTGCATTTTATTTGAGATGTTTTTGTTGGTAATACGGAGGGTATTTATTTAGCAATGCAGAATAATAATTTTTATTTATAAAAACTTGTATTTAAACTAAATGCTTTTCTAATTTGCGAAACCAAATAGCCGCCATTTTGCGGTAAGAGGAGCGCATCGCGTGAGCGGTTATGTAAATCAAAATTAATTAAGCCCTTCTCGTCTGGCCTGTTTAGAAACAGATTATCTTTTGTTTCAGATCACATGGGTAGACAGCAATGCTGGAGTCATCACTCAAGGAGTCTCCTACAGTGTTGAAGCTTTACCAGACGGGCAGCGATTTACGGCTAGGTTAGTATTACAAGATGATGCTTTAAACTCCTAAAGTCTGCAACCGACAAATACCTTTCACACATTCGTAAAGATGATTAGTTGGAAAATTTACCTTGGACGGCGTAAAGGATTGTCTGCATTGCTTAGTCAGAGAGTTAAAGGGTTAGGTTGCTTGCCAAATAGAATATATGCCTAATAGGACAGTCAAAAGAAAGGAACCAAAATGAGGTAGTCCAATTACGAACTCAGTGTACCAGCGGTTTCTCGAACAGACCAATTTAGGAAAACGAACTTTTGTTTATTGATACCGATGTTCTGAGTACTGCTCAGACTGAACTGTGGAACGAAAATAATTTCTTCACTCTAGTACAAGTTCGACTCTGTTGACAGAAGTATCAACAAGCAATTTCCAATGAATAAATTGTAAATATGTATGTTGCTTTATAGGTCCATATTGAAGATGACACCGAAGCAGGAGAATCACAATCAAACGTATACTTGTCAAGCACAAAACACTGCCGACAGGGCCTACAGAGCTGCTAGTATACAGATTGAGGTAAGTCATTGACTCAATAATGTCTTATCTACATAATTTTGCAAGTTATTAATTCTTTTGACAGTGGATATTTAAGCACGACACGCGTAAAGCGCGAGTGTTGATAATGTTGTTTTAGAACTACACCAATTTATGAATGACGGCTTAATGTGACTTTATGAAAGTCCTGGTTTAATTTTTAAATACTACAAGTAATTACGAACAATTTGATCTAATAATGTTAATTATGGAAACTCGATACCTTAATGTAGTAGTAATGTAATAGTAATGCAAGACAATTAGTCTGACTGATGGATAGATTGCCCAGTCATCAATAAATATTTTGAGCTATTTTAAACTACGAAAAAAGTAATATTGTAACTATGGGTCTACCATAATCTTTCAAAAAACAATCTGATTTCAATGAAAGCTCACTGTAACAAACCTGTCAACCAAGTTATATATTATTCTTAGAGCAATAGGAAGAACGAATGATTTCCCAAGATTGTCTATACCTTGCTAAAAATACGAAAGAAATTACGCCACATGAAATGTTTTATACGCCATTTCGTTATTTTTTGCTGGTACAGTATTATAAAGACAAAATATTAGCTTTATATGAGTAAGTTGGAAAACTTAATATAAAACTCAACATTCAAATGTTGAGCTTCAAAATGGCTTCCACTTAGTTACACATTTGATAAACAAGGCAAGTAACTTTTGATTATTTTAGGGTCTTGTACTTGAATAGCACATTTAAAACTCATTAAAATTAGTCCCAGTTAAAGATTTTCTTTAGAGGTTTATGTGGCACGTACAAGTGTCCGAACTTTTGACACTTTTAAATTGTCAAGGATCTTTTTAAATGTGGAATACGCGTCTCACATACAGACCGTACACGTACAGACAATACACATCCCAAAAATAAGGCATATGATGATTCAATATTCAAAAGTATTTATTACATCTCGACTTTTGTCAGATTGGTTATTGGTACAAAGCCATGCAATATTCGTACACAAAAAGAGTAAAAATATTTTTTTTTTAGATAACGCACACAGATACACGTAAACAAAAAACAAACAATAAATAAGTACTTAATGCGAAACTACAGTATGTTATTCCAACCTACATCATGTAGATTTACGTTTCAAAAGCTTCTTACATATTCGAGATGCCGAGAAATCTCGAGCATATTATATGCTGTAAACAAAAAAGGGATCGAATTTCACAGAAAAAACAAAATACAAAATAAGGGAGGATTTGTGGATTGTGGACTTAAGATTCCACACTATTATTATGAAAAGCAATATTTTTATAGGGATAACTAAATCCAATAAAGGAGGTGAAATTTTACCGCAGGCTCAGCGTGTGATGTTTCAAATGGGATTTTAGAAAATATCTGGGGGTCTACTCTCGATCTCCGTCTGACATCAATCAAAAAACAATACTTGACCAAATGAAAAAGACGCGTGATGCGAATGATGCGTCATACTTGATACTTGTCTTTTAATTTTGTCGAATATTACTTATTTGACAGTAATTGTTTCGGACGGATGTCGGTAGATTTGGTAATCGCTCATTTTATGCAGCTTTACAAAATGAATTCTTATAAATTGACCTTTAATTCTTTATTGAGCATCACAGTCGTATTATGACAAAACACTTTACCACGTTTCGTTTTAGGGTCCATTTAAAACCAGAGTCACAGTCGGCTGTGGCTTTAACTGAATGAGATCCTTTTGCGTATGCCACAACCGCACAAATTAGACCCTCAATAATAAAATGACCAAATTCGAAACATAAAATGTTTAGATATGACATAATAAAAAAAGTTACTAACGAAACACGTTATGGTGCCGTTAGGTCGTACAGCTGGATCGGTTAGAGTTGTTGAACAGTTATCAGGAATATGCTATTTACACATGGTTTGGTATATAATATAATACAAAAGTGAAAATATGTATATTATATATCTTTGGTGTACTCGATGAGAAAATGGCCTATGAACCGACCATTGAGTTGAACGAGTAACCTCTCAGTAGATATCGAGTTCTTAGGTTTTCGCGATTGTTACTCATAGGAAATGAAACTATTTTTCCGGATTTAAATCGCATATATTTGTTTTTTTAAACAAACCGACGTTTCGGTCCCTTTACAGGTCCCATGGTCACGGTTGACTGAGGTGGTACAGTCTTCAACCAGTTATGTCTAATATTGATGCAAACCACCATATTTTTTTCACTATTGTTACAATAATTATTAATTAAATACCTTATTTTTAATTTTACAAAGAAAACATTCCAATTTACGCTATATTAAGTTTTACAAATTATTTTATTGAATGAATTTTTATTAAGTTCAATTTATTATTAATTATTAATAGAAATTAGTATAAACTAAAACATATTAATTAGTACTGCAGTCTTATGTCTGTTTGGGATTTTTCATTAGAGGAAATACTGGATCCCAAACTGGTGGTGCGGAGAAATCATCTTCCCTGTTGAAATTAGGATGTATTTAATTTCAATGGCCTCTCGCAGCATCCTTGGTAGATAACGGACTTATTTTGCAAGGACCTGGGGTTTGTCAAACTTCATTGAATGTGTAGGTTTATCCATGACATGCTCGCAGACTGCAGACTTGTTTACGCGACGGTGTTTGACATCAGCTATATGTTCTTTGACGCCGGACTTTGACGACGTTCCTGCATCCTGTAAGGGGATGTTACATTTCACGGGTCTCAAGAGCTGAGAAATCTTCCTCAGGGGCTTGAAATAGGTCTTGATAGATGCACGCCTGAAGACCCTTCCGATCTTGTCTGTAACACCTCTCACGTAAGGTAAGATGGCAGATCTTCGCTCGACTGTTGGTGGTTTCACGTGACCATGGGACCTGTAAAGGGCCCGAAACATCGGTTTGTTTGAAAAAACAAATATACGCGATTTAAATCCGGAAAAATACTCTCAGTAGAGTTTATTAATATTTTTAATCCAGGTCATTGTATCACTGATGATTTCAAGGATGAGAGCGGTGAGCGGCACGATTTAATATGCTAGCTCATAGGTTTGCTCGTTGTAGTAATGAAGCCAAATTAACATTATTTAAATTCTTGGTTCCCAAACTTTTCAGGCGATTAATGACAAACGTTACACATCACGTGATTCACATCACGATTCACATCACGCAATAATTACACTGGTTTTTGTCTAATTGTCAATTATTTTGTGCTTTTTTTATGTATCTGTGTTTTTTGTTTCCTCTTATAATCTTTTTTTGGCTTGCTAAACACTTTATATTGTTTCATGTTGGTGAAAATTCGTAAATGGCATTGGATTACTCATATTTAAGTATACTATAATTGTATTATTTGTCCGTGAATTTTCCTAAAATGTATAAGTAAATAAAAGAAATTTTTGCCTCACCGCCCACTTAGGCAAGATAAAAAAATTTGGACACCCACCACCACAAAAAATTATTGAAAACACGAATTTTTTTATATTAACTTAACAGACAAAAATCACTAGGAAAAAAATTATATATTTGTAGTGTAGTTAATATAGATAATTGCCTCCATGACCATGATTACCATGGACTGCCACGCAGAGGTCCCAGGTACGATTCCCGGACCGGGTGAGAAATATTTGTTAGGCCATTTATTTCTCTCGTGAGTTTGGGTGTAATTTGTGGTTGTCTATGTGTGTGTGTCCATGGCACCCGCGACAGAGGCTTTCCCTAGTGGTGGGTTATGTTGAGTGTGTGCGTTATTTATATTATTTATACATTATTATAATTCAGGTTTTTTTTCAAATGCGGTAGTACCCCGTGGATAGCATCAACGCCCCCCATTTGCTTCCAAGACCCATACCGGCCCCCTAGGACTCTTCTTTTAAACAGATCTGAGGGGCACTGTAACTGGGTCCGTCACCTTGAGACATAAGCTGACAAGTCCCGTGTGTATTTTCACCAGCACCCTAATCCTTCAAAATTGAAACACAGTATTGGTCACATTACTGAGTGTAATTGTGCGAGACCGCATGATACTAAAGACTAAACTAGTAAGTTTGTGTCGTAATACACGTTCAGTGAGTTAGTAGGCGGGGCTAACATGCAGTGATTTACTGCTCGACGGCAGAAATAGGTAAGATGGCAGTACTTTCCTGGACGACCTATTTTACAAGGAGCTCTACTGCTTTTTACATTGCTGTTGCTTGAAAATGACTTTTTTCGAATTATGTCACTTTATCGCGATTGCTATATATTGGAAATGAAAGTATTTTTTAGGATCTAATTTGCGTAATCTTGTCTTTTCCATAAAAACATCGTTTCGAGGATTTTACTAATCCCATCGTGAGTCAATCCTAACCTTTAGAAAAGAACCGATAGTTTCCAAAATTCTCTACCCAATTGTTTTTCATCGAAACAAAAAATTTACCCAGAAACTACCTATAGGTATTTCGCTATAACAATTTGTACCAAGTCTCAGGATAGATTGGAAAAGTCAACAAACCATTACGACGACCAGTGAGAATTGATACTCGATGTCCACTCCGTGTGTTTCAAACAAGATCTTCTTTGTTGGTGGTTTCCTTTTATTTGTTGATCCACCCAGTTCATATTGACCCAAAGGGGGTCCCCACTATACGTAAGGCGGAAAAGGGTCGGCTATACGAGAGTAGAATAACTAAAAAGGCTTCAGAACAATACCAGTATGTTAACTGTACGTGATAGTGCAGCCTGAGAAAAAGAATTTCCTGGACTTCGTTTTTGTTGATAATACACATACAGCCATATACGCTATCTAATAAGATATATTTTTATTATCAACACGCTTGTCTCCCAGTGGGAAGGATCCGTACCCATAAGTTTATACCATAAACGTATATATACATATACAGGGTGCAAATAAATTAGGTACGGCTACTTTAACAGCCAATTATTGTCTGTCTTTTTTGAAGACAGAGAAAAGTTTTATAAAATTTGAAATAGTCATGAAGTTGTTGTCGTCAGTTTTATCTATGGATTACGAAAAAAGATAAAATTTTGCCAAAAAATTTCTGAATTGTGAATGTTACGACGTTCTAATGATTATCACGATCAGCCTTCTAGAATCGAAATCAATTTTAATAAGAATAGGCGGATTTCATTATCTATATTGAATTAAAATGAAAAACTTTAAAATATGTCTCCTTTTTTAAAAGCCAGTTCTAAATGTTAGGGTATGTATGTATGAACTTAGAAAAAATAGCAATTCAAATGAGCCTATGCTAAACAGTTGAACAAATAATGGGCCGCTGATGATTTAAATGAAACTAATTCGGCTATTTATAGCATAAGCGTGACCAATATTCAGTCAATAGTCGATAGAATATTTATCGACTGCAATCACAAGCTGCTTGCAAGCGGGCAACACTTTTGCGCAGTGAAATGTCTACACACGGGATAATTTCAACAAGATTTTTCTGACGATATTTAATAATAATTTGATTAATGATTATAAATTTAGTTGTTGAGTAAGCCTGCAGCTAACTAACAAAATAAGACATTTTTAAGATCTTATTATTATTATCTATGGTCATTTTAAGATTATAAATTCGTTTTATATTTATTTTTGAGGAAGGAGATTGTCTTGCTATTGATTCGAGTGAGGCTAAGTCCCAACAACATTCTAAATGCAATTGCTGGAAGGTATAGGATACAATAAACGAAGGGTGTGGCCCAATTTCTAATATAATTTTTTTATTATTTTAATAATTTTTTTTTGTATTTTTTTCTGATTTACGACATGGAAAAGTTTTGATTTGAAATTTACCTTTTGAATATATTTTAATTATAGTAGTGAATTTAGATTTTACAATTTTAATTTATTGTTCAAAATTGTATAATTTTTTTAATTATTATTATTATTTTAAATTAGTTGTATGTTTTTAACACTTCATGGATCTTTGTTATCCGTAACAAAGAATTTTGTTATTATTATAGTATTTATAGAAATGGGCGGAAAAATGTTAAGTTTACAATTCTTGAAAAATGTCAAGAACTGATGAATCGAAAAAGTGTCGTTTTTCATTACAATAATGCCACAGCATACTTATCTTCACAAAGTCGTCAAAAACTATTGTAGTTAGGTTAAGAAGTGCTACCTCATCCACTGTATTTGTCCGACATAGCCCCTTCCGAAATTCACTTGTCTCAGTATGAAATTCTTTGAATGGACACGACTACACGACTACAGATATCAAGCGACGAATAGAGAACTTTATAAGGAACTACAGAATTTTTTTTAAAGGAATGTTCTAAAATTGTCTGAAAAACGGCAAATCTACATTGTCAATGCATAATTGAATATAGTTTGATATTTAGCACGGATATTTTGGGCAAGCCAATACAAAACTCAATATTGAGCAAAAACTCGTTCCATACCTTACCTATTTCTGGTGCCAAGCAATAATGTGAGCATTACTGCGTTTCGGTTTTGAAAGTTACGGTTGCTGGTGAATTTACAGGCACATGAGACTTGTCTGTTTTTGTCTCAGATCTTTGCGATTTAAAACTCTGAGTGGCACTGTAACTGTTATGGACAGGCTTACCGTCACTTGATATTATAAAAAAAAACGAATAGAGGGGGTGGTAGATCTTGTTTCGCTGATTTCAGACATGTTAATAACATAATTTTTCTAAAAATGTCGATTACGTCAGTTATGATAAGGACGGCAGAATAAATATTGGTAGCCCAGTGGGTAACTGTTGTTTTTCAATTGAGACGGTTTGAATTGAACCACCGACTTAAATTTTTCCATTTGTGAGTGTTTAGCTGTAATTCCTTTTTCTAACGGTGAAGAAAACCCATTGTGATAAAACCTATACCTTTTTTTTTATATGTCGTTGCTTTTATACAATAAAGCAGTATTGCACAGCGACGAACAGAGAAACTTTATCTAACTTTGTCTATGACACCAAATAACGGGATGAGCCGGGCGGTAAGCGACACTGTCCATAACAGTTGCAACGCCACTCACAGCTTTAAATCTGAGGATCGCTGCCGCTCTGACAAAGATCTGAGGATCACTGCCGCTGCGGTCGTCGCCCCGAGACATAACTTTGACAATTCCATGTAATTTCACCAGCACCCTTACCCTTCAAAACTGAAATGCAGTACTGCTCACATGACTGCTTGGCAGCGGAAATAAGTAAGGGGACAGTACTTCCCTGAACGAACCCTTTCACAAAGGGTTAAATATAATCCATAGCGTATAAAGGGAGCGATATATTGAAGAAGATTCAACAATACTTAATCCGTTAATAGAGACCCGTACCTAACAGTGAGACGTATGCGGATGGCTTAACGCTGTTGTGCGACCCAATAGAATATTGGTGTATATAAGTAAGTATTGTGAAAAACGCTACAATCGATAAAGTATCCACGCTTTACGGTACTTGAAAACAAAAAGCTACGGACAGTGGCCATAAAGTGAACATAAATAAGTACGATCGGAACGCCGAACGTTGTTATAAAAATTATTGTCCTCGAAAGAGTCTGTTAAAAGGAAATTACTATTCCGATCACGCTGTGTGAGCTACTGGATGTGACATAACTATTAAGTCTTTATTTTTAAGTAATAGCGGCGTTATGTTTTTTTTTTTTGGCTTTACGTTTTTTTGTACATTCCAACTTCTGTTCGTGATTAAGTACTGCAGATTAAAAAAACCTCATTTGCGTTGTGGATTCTTTATCTTGTTATACTTTATTTTATCTAAGTCTTTGGAGAAATATTTGGATCGTGGTTATGCTATGGGTTTTTCAAAAACGGTCATATACCTAGCTACAGCAGCACATTAGCCTAGAAATGTTTGCGGTCTAATAAAGACCACACCGCACGACACAGAAATTAGCTGTCCTATTGAGATTGAAAATAGTACTCGGGGACACGTTCCTGCTTATCCCCTGGGTTCGCCTCTTAATTGATTTGTGTTCAGGCTTAACGCCTTCTCAAGACTAAGTGGTAACTAGACTTTGGCGCAATGCTCTTTACGTAATCTGGCCCATTAATTTTAGTTAAGGAAATTGTCATGACATTCCTTTTACTTGACGACGTCTGAATAATTCGTCGTATATGCAACGTGACTAATTCTACTGATTTTATTTTCACCTATATATAATGTAAAACCATAATTATTTGGAAGATAATAACACCAATTACCTGGTTTGGAAATAGAGAATAAGCCATACCATAACTAAATCCCAGAGCAACATCATTCACAGAACATCTAAACCAAAACCACAAAGTCACAATCGGCCACTGAGGTCATCTAATCATTATCAACATATGTATGACACTGAATAATACGATTCTTTTAAATCTTGATCGATTCTGAGTAGCGTACGGCTTCAACCACATCTAGAAAAATATTTCTAACTCCACGATGTGACGGTTGTTATGACGAAAAAGGGCCAGTTTGTTTATTATGTATTTTTTCGGTGGCCGTAAAATAAGAACCCTTTTTACGGGCAACCCAATTACTTTTTATGTTCAGATGGCCGCCGATATTGCTTGGATATTGAGTCGGTTTCCATTCGTATACGAATTGAAGTGTGGCTGCTTTACAGCTAGAGGTATGTTGTCATTGGGAATTTCCTGTGTTAATGAAAGTGTGAAGTTGAGCACCCCCTAAACGGTGCCCAGTAACGACCTAGACAGGTCGTTAGTATATCGTTAGTATACGTAAGTATACTCATACTCGTCGTAAGTATACCCGGATACATATATTTTGCTTCTTCAAACGGACCCGGAAATGGCTTGCGCAGGTCGATAGCAAATCGTTAGTATACCCACATTCGACGGTATTGTCCCAAGAGAACAATGATTTTTTTTTTCAAAAAACAATTACTTAGGTGAGTCGTTTAAAAACGCACGTGACTTCGTTGATGTCTTTCTCTTACGAAATAAAAATTAGCCGATTCAGTACACAATATACTCGTACATGAGAGAAATGCTGTAGTACTCAGCAACCACGTATTTTCCCATGATTAAATTGTTATTATACTCCTAAGGCCCCACGTATATACAAATGTGAATAATAATGTGAAATGATTCAGACCCAGGGGGTCTTGTCCCGTTCTCAATCCGACATCCGACGGAAACACTTACTGTCAAGTAACCAGGTGAAAGTGGAAGAAAAATACGTGTGATGCTGAACCCACCTAGCGTGGGATAAGGACAGGAAGAAAAGAAGAAGACTCGACTAAATAATAAACACAGTGTCAGTATGAAGCTTCGTACGCATTATGCGTCTTACAATTAGGTAGAGTAATAATTATTCGACGGTAATTGTTTCGGACCGAGAATGGGAGTTGACCCCATGCCGTATTTTTTTTAAACGCACATGCTCCTAGCCCCGCGCTAGGGAAACTCTGTATCGCAGGTGCCATGGACACACACGTAGACAACCACAAATTACACCCAAACTCACGAGAGAAAATAAATACAGGCCATACAAATATTTCTACCGGCCCGGGAATCCAACCCGGGATCTCAGCGTGGCAGTCTGGCATGGTTACCGTTCGGCCACGAAGGCAGTTGCAGGCAGTATTATTAAATTGGTTAGACTGTGCTATTTCTATGATCTTAAAATTGTGAGATGTACGCTGTAATGAAAATGCACAGAATTCGAGTCACCTTGCATTTTTCTCGTAAAGGGCTTGAATCCAAAAATAGTGTTATCATCGAAGAAAAAGTTTTCCCCCGGTTTTGCAAATCCAAATTCCCGACAAGAACTTATGGAAATGACGTTTAGTATACTAGTTTCAAAATTGCATAACAGTTTTTGATCAATCAAACATTGTTTTAGCTTAGGGCACTTAATACTGAAAATGCGTGGGATATCTAGAAGAAGTAGTTTTTAATATAGAAGCATGTAATTATATCTATTTAGTACATTTCAATGTACATTGGGCGTTTAGCGCTTTTTCCGTTCTAGTTAGTTGAGTAGAGCTCCTTGTGATAGAGTTCCTCTAGGCAAGTACTGCCACCTTGCTTATTTCTAACGCCGAGCAGCAATGTGAGCATTTTGAATTGAAAAGTATGGGTGCTGGTGATATTTCAGTTAATTATTTTTTTTTTTTTTTTTTTTCATTTATTTATTAACTTATATACATTTTTATATTCGTTTATACGACACTGAAACCCTTGAGGGGTTTAAAAGTGTGTCACGTCTGACAAATTTGACGTTGGATAACAAATCTAATACTAATTAAATTGGTTAACTTTAGTACCGTGACAAATTTTGCTTCTTGTTTTAAATTAGGCGGAATATACTACACTTCATTACTGTAATTTTTGGCTCTTGTCACTTGAATTCATTTTCGCGAAGAAAAAAAAAAGAAAAAATAACAAAATAGAACTTCAAAGTACTTTCGCTTATTTTAACGCCGTTTTTAAGAATCTAGTGTATATTTGTGCATAATTAAACGTTAGTAATACTTTTTTTTATATTAACAAGTTAAGAGACGGACAAGTCGTGCGCCTGATGGTAAGCTACACGCCTGTCCATAACAGTTTCAGTGCCACCCAGCTCTTTAAATTGCAAAGATCAGTCCCATGTGCCTGTAATTTCACCAGCTCCCTTTACCTTTCAAAACCGGAACACAGTAGTGCTGACATTACTGCTCGGCGGCAGAAATATATTATTATAAATAAATAAATAAAAAAATAACTAAAACAAAGAAAAAGATAAGGTGGCAGTACTTCCCTGGAAACTCTTTTACAAGGAGCTCTACTGCTACTAAAATACCAATAAAATAACATAGATGTATATTTTTTAATACAGACAGTGATGCTAGTGAGCAGTTCGCTGTAAGACAGTTTTTTTTTAGTCTACATTACTCCTTGTTGGTAGATATTTTAAAATTTAGAGCAGGAATGAACTTATTTTAGCACAGTGTTGCACGCTTTATAAATGATAAGCTTTGTGAGTTCCTTTTTTGAAAGTAATGCAATCATTTACGAGCATGTTTGAGAAAATGATATTTTCTCTAGAAAATATATTATCTATGTCCTAAAGCCTGGTTTTAAAAGTAAACTGTAAATATCCGGCAAAAGCTATAGTATGCCAAGTACTCGAAAATCCGTTAGCTATTGATGCATTTTTTTCGCACTCCCAATTTTCTGAACAAAAGCAACGGCCAATAGATTACACTGCTGGCTATTAAAAAATGCAGCTTCAAAAACTGTCTCTCATCTATTATTCGGGAAGTTTACGGCTTAGCCGCTTCAGCTTATTTATGGCTTTTTTTTTAGTTAGTGCCTAGAGAGCAATGAATTTTGTTTATGGAACCGGTTGTTTAACAGTCTATTATTAAAACTGAAAATTTATTTTTGAATTTCGCCAGGTTTTCTAAAACGTACAATGAATATATATTGTGCATTTCGTTTACATAGCTTATATTTACATTGTTGTTTAAAGATTTACGTAGATGTAGCATGAATGAAGGTGTCAACCGTATACCGCAAATGTTTATGTAGCTAGTTTATTTTACATATTTTATTATTTTTGTTACGCGCCAATATAGGTATGTGGCTTTAGGTTCTGTTCTTTTGTGACTTAAAATAAATAAAATAAAAAAATAAAATAAAATGTTTCTTTATTTAGGTATACGCCCATTAATAAATTTAACATTATTTATTTATTACATTACATAACAATGAATTTTATTAACCGAATATTATTATTATTATTGAAGTAAACAATTAAGAATTACATTAAATTGAATTGAATGACATCAGAAATAATAGTATAATTAATTTATATTTTAAAAATGGAGTGATCGCTTACAAAGTAACACGTATCGCATACTGTCCTTACAATTATTGGCCGGATCGCACACTCTCATAAGAAAAGACTTCTTTCGTATTATAGAGAAAAATTGTCTACTCTATTCACGGCAAACATGCCAGACGCACTACACCGCCAGGGCAGCCGCAGCATAGCGCGAAATGCATTATTATCCCGACCTGTGAGTCTATCAAAAGGTCGCTTAGTATAATGGTACCACAACTGACTACTGTGCGCACTTTTCGATTTCAATAATACTTGGCAAATAGTTGTTGTGACTTATTCAGAGTGGCGGCGGGCACAGGTGCAGGCACGGGTGCCTCTAAATGAATGGAATGTACGTAGACGCTCCTTGCGTTCACTCACACACAAACATTTACATGCACGCACTCACGCACGCACGCACGCACGCACACATTCACTCACTGGCTGTAATGAGAAGAAAAAAAGGAATATTTATGCGTGCGCGGACGTGGGACTAATGATGATTAACAAATGAAAATGAACGTTAAAGCCGTGTGTCCTGCCACGGCCACCTTTTTTGTTTCTGGTAAAGTTATTATCAGAAACAATTACATTAGTTTAGACCGGAATTGTGAATTTTATTTCAATTGGTATGTTTATTATATATTTACCGTCGAGTTTTTTCCGTGAATTACAAATATTATTTCTGAAAAAAATAATGTGAAGATTAATACGGATTTTAACATATTTACCCTAAATTTAGGGAAAAATTAGAATTACCTGTGTAAATAAGCTGGTATGTTATTAAGAAGATTTATGGTATGTTATTAAGGCGACACGTGTTAAAAGAAATAAAGTCGTAAAATGTTTTTTTTTGTCTACAGGTAAAATACGCTCCCAAAGTACGTATTCAAATAAAATCTGGAGTCAATGGAAGAATACCGGAGGGAGAGGACGCTGTTATAGGTAATAAACTTTTTACGTGATTTTTTTTTATTTGACAATATTTGCTTTAACAATATATGCTAAATAAAGGCCTCAATCTTATTAGACCATAATGGATTGTGGTTTGGTGGATATGCCCAAGTAGGTATATTCACAGTGAAGATAACGGGCTAGATCATAATAGTATAAGGTTCCCAAATAACTTCCCAAAGGCCCATCACGTAAATGCGGTAGCACCTTCTGGACAGCATCAACGCCCCTCCCCCTCTCCCCATTGCTTCCGAGATCTACCCTAGGACTCTCAAGCGCCCACTGGGTAGGAACCACTTTGGTAAACTATGGGTTAGATCGTTTCAGGGAGCATCTAAATAAGTACTATATGTGTTTCATCTGTATGACTGCCTCCGTGGCCGAACGGTTATCATACCGGACTGCCAAGCAGAGGCACCAGGTTCGATTCCCGGGCCGAGAGAAATATTTGTATGGCCTACATTTATTTCTCTCGTGAGTTTGGATGTAATTTGTGGTTGCCTATGTATGTGTCCATAGCACCCGCAACACAGCGTTTCCGTAGTGCAGGGCTATGTTGACTGTGTGCGTTATTATTGTTATTATTATATGAGGGGATTGGACCTTGACCTCAGCTATATGCTCAAAACCAGAGACCTTTGTGAAATGGTTATATAGAAGTGAGCTTGGCATATTGTCATATATATGTGTCCAAAGGGTTACTAATGTTGAGGTCTGAGGTTCAGGAAAAAGCTGGAAATTAAAAAATAATATGAAAATATAAAGATGCTTATTACAATACTTCGTTCCAAGTTACATATTATACATTTGGATTTCCATTGGAGAAGGTAGACTTTAGACTAGTTTGCACGAACCTAGTAAACTTTTCTTTCTTTACTTTCATTCATCAATATATCTTAGTGTTCATATTCTTCTCACTACGCACTCCATCTTTACGTCTTCTCTCGTCACAGGCTTTATTAGGACTGCCCGCTTCTTCTTTTGTGCAAAAGAAAGTCGGTCTCATTTTGAATCTCTATCAGTCGAGTCAGTTTTTATGACCAGTTCGTTGGTCATCCATAGAGCCTGTATGCTGGTTGCTCGTGGAGACGTCCAGTGTCTATGAGCAACACTAGCTTTTTTAAGATAATTCTCGATTTGAATTAAAAGCTGCCTTTTTGCAATGTTGGCTTTTCCACCGGCTTTACATATCTCTTTCGCCACTCTACATTATTTCATCCGTTCCATGTGCCCAACTCTAAATGTTCTTACAAGTAATCGCAAACAAGTCGATGGAATGGTGGCTATATACACATACATACTATTGCCTATGTCTGCTTTACCTTGACTTCTTCGTCTTCTTCTTCTTTACCCGTTCCCAATTTCTAATGTGTAGGCCTCCTTCAGTTTATACATCTCTCTTGGTCTTGTGCAGTTTCTAAACCATTTTGTTACCGCCCGTCCTTTCATATCGTCGTACCAATGTATCTGTGGTCTTCTTCTTGGGCGTTTCCATGACCCTAATGTTACCTTAATATTAAATTATAATAATATTTTTCAGCATGCGTCGCCGATGCCAACCCTTCAAATATATCATTCAAATGGTATATGAATGACGAATTAATGGTTGGTGAAAATAACACAGAATTGGTAAGTGAGATAACTATTATTCCCATTATCTATACAACTATTATCCCAGTTTCAATAAATAATGGGCCTTACTGATCAAGTAATAAACTTTACTGGTAGTAAAACTTTTCTTTGCGTAGTTATAAAGTATTCTCTATTATTGAAAAGCTCGTAATAGGCAGAGTTTATTTTCATATTAGACAAGTTAAATAGTCTAACTCCATACAGTGCCCATCGAGCGCCGTGTACAGGCACACACATTCAAATAATCTTGCGGTACACTCGAGTTACACAGCGCGTGTCGCGTGCGTAGGGGCTACCGTTGCTGCCATCTGAGCTACTGACCAAATCTGAGATACAAAGAGACTGAGTATGGCATACAGATGACGGTTTAAGTCCAATCAGATCGGAGGAATTTTTCTTTGTGTTTTTTCGATGTTTACATTATTTGCACTCTATGAAATTTTAACTAAATATATACTCACTGCCTGTTGCGATCTCTAGTCGTCATTAGTAATATACAACCAAATATCTAGTTTCATCTAAATATGACTCATGGTGACCCATGTACGTTTTTAATATGACTATATTTTTCCAGCGTATCCCAAACGTAACTAGAAAATACAGTGAAATGGTAACAAAATGTGAAGTCTACAACGAAGTTGGCAAAAGTGAAGAAACTATCACTTTGGAAGTCACATGTAAGTTCTTTGTGATCCCCAAATATAGCATTCAAGGAACTTCTGATTTCCACCCTAGATGTAATAAGGTCACATTTGCAAAACGACAACTTTTCACGGGTTTATACATTCTTCTCTATTCTCTTCTATGCTTGACATTTTTATCCTGACCACTGACGATATACATACGTTTTTAGACGCACCAACGTTCAGAAACTTACCAAAAGACGTAGAAGGCGAAAAAGGCACGATAGTTACGTTGAGCTGCGATGTCGAAGGATATCCGACTCCAGAAATCAGATGGCTACATTACGAGGAGGATCAGACTATTGTAAGTTTTGATTATATTTTAACTAATCTGAAACCACTTTATATGGAAAACAACTAATAAACACATATGCATACACATTGCCGACGACGTTGCTACACGTGTCACGATTTCATTACTCCACAAAGTCTGCGGAGATTGTGGAGTACACACGGGTGAAAGCCAATGCTGATAACTTATTTGTGGTGAGAGTACCATCTCAACATCTGTCGACTTTCATGAAGGAGGAGTTCTGGCCAAAGGGTGTCATGTACCGACGTTTCGAGGACGGTAATCGGACACCTACGTTGCATTACACATCGCGGTCCGTACGTGTAATTAATTATTTTTTTTATTATATTATTATGTATGTTAGTTCTTGAGATATGTATTTACGGGTCGTTACCTGATTATAAGTAAATAAATAAAAAAATATATTTTATTTTTAACAGTCGGTTCATTTTACTTACCTTGACATTTCGGATATTTTGCAACAATTGTCATTATTTATTTTTGTACTAGACCGACACACATTACACGATATCCGACGACTTGTCGAGCGATACTTGATGTCGCTTACATTTGCTGATGATTAGGTCCCACGACGATGAAAGCTTAAAATCGTCCTCTCTATTCAAATTACGATTTTTTTTTATTTCAACAGCTTCATATACAATTCTACCGTAGTAATGTAGAGGGATCTTGGGATTATAAAGTTCAATTCAGTGGTTTGGTCCTGATTATACGCATACATATGTTAAAATAAACAAGTCTTGTTATAGGACTCTCAAAAATTTGCAAAACAGAATCATAAACAATAAAGATTAATGAACCACAAGGAGAAGGGATAGAGTTGACAATTTCTTATCTCGCTTCTTATAAAAATATTTATTTATTTATATCTTTCATAAGTACACAAACCGAGTGTAATCAACATATGAACGGTTTTCTAGAAAAGTGGTCTATCTCAAAATCATCTAATTCATCAGGAATGTTGTATTGTATCTCCTTTTCTTTCACAGAGAGTCGGAAGAACACCTAATCTAACTCTAACTTTGGACACACATACGTCAGGTAGATACCTTTGCAAGGCCAGTGTAGACGGGTACCCTGAAATCGAAGCTGAGGCTTCTTTATTTATTAAAGGTAAGTGTATAGACGTAAACACTTTAGAAACAAGAAACAGAAATTTGAAATTATGTTTGTCTGCTGACGAGTTATTGAGATATTTATTATACATACATCAATGATTTCAATATCCCAATAGTTTGTACTATGGGTGTAGAATGGAAGAAGGACAAATTTACGAACCAAACTTATCTTTTTTTATATAATACCAAGTGACGGGGCGAACAAGACATGCGCCTGGTGTTAAGAGACACGCTTGTCCATAACAGATGCAGTGCCACTCAGAGCTTTAAATTTCAAAGATCTGAAGGGTACTGCCGCGGCGCGTGTCGCTCTGGGACATAAGTTGACAAATCCCATGTGCCTGTAATTTCACCAGCACCCTTACCCGGCTTGGCGCTTTTCTAAATTGGTTATGTGTTCTGGGCATCGAGTACATAACCAGAAATAGAGACGGAATGTCATTTAATTTGTTTGGAAACTATTCTGCCAAATCATTAATGTGATAACGGTTGGCCGATTGGCCAGCCCGAATTCGAAACAATTGACAGGTGTCGTCAAATGTTTTACTTCAAATGGATCAGTTTAACTTGAACTTTGCGGAAATGGACAAAAATTTAAAAATAACATATTCAATAATTAATTACCGATGAAATGCGATTCCGTTTGTTTTGTAATTAGATGTTTTGCTGTTTTTCCTACACCACCGAATGGAACAGCCCCCGTTATTAAAGATATTATCTTTATTATAATAAGTACAGAATATCTTTTTAATATACGGAGATGTAGACACAGGTCAGTTGTTGGCGCTGTACTATTTCAGTTTTCTAATTTGTGATTACAGCGCTAACGAGAGTTGATATTTAAAAGTGATATAAGGTCCATTTGCCTGACGAGTTCCCAGGGATGGATGGCCCTTATTTCGTCTCTGTTTCTGGCTATATATACTCGGTGGTTCTGGGTAATATTCCAGAGTAAATTCCATTATCCCACCATCTGTTATTATAAAAAAAAACACTAAGGGCATTCCTTGTTACGTTTTTGGTATCTTTTACTGTCTCCAATTGCATTGGTCATTTAGTGCACTCTTGTTCTTTATTAGATCAGGAAAGAATATGAGTACAACTTGTTAGTATATAGAAAACAATAAATTTAGAACACATATTCCAACGATACACATATAGGGCAAAATACTCAACGGCCAAGGGATAAAAGAATTGACTGATTACTCATAATTTTGAAACTTTTTTATTTAGTTATTTCGGTTAACAAACAGTGGACACAATTTAAACTTATAATTAATTTCTTTTTTACACTAAATATGTAATGATTGTGTCACCAACACCGTTAACTACTAAATACGGCAAGAAAACTGAGAAGTGAAGAAAAAATAATAATTAAGAAATAGTTATGTACAATTCAAACCAATAATTTTAACGGAATTAATATTTTTGAATTAAAAACTTATCCTTTAGACGGGTAAAACTGTTTTGTCTTATATTCCACAAATTAAACTATGGTAACGGTCTTGAAAGACATTAAACACACAAAGTGTGAACATGCCCAGAAAATTTAGAATAATATTATATTTTATGTTCATGGTAAGAATACAAAAAAGCCTTCCAGTTTAAGCGTCCAACTCACACCTCATTAAATACAAAAGAAAACATACATAAAGAATTTTCCACTATATATCCGTATAAGTCCGTATAGAATTAGATACAAAAGCTACAAAAGCTACGGAGGCATTTTTCTTTCATTACAAAATAAAGGAAGGGCCTTGGCTTCTATTCAGTGATGCGTAGCTGTCGATGTAATCATCTAACTATCGTTTATCGACAATACTGAATGGTCTAGTGCCAGCGATGAAAAGTGCTAGCGATGCCGCCAGACGATAAATGTACATGAATAATAAATACACTTACAATAATACGCAATTTTTGATACGTTAATTCGTAAACGATATTTTAATACTTTTTACTCTGAAAGTAATTTTCTTGGACCATATGCTTTTTATTTTTTTATAATTTACATTGTATCAATGCTTAATAAAAGTTACAAATATTATTTGTTCATGTTTTATGTATCGATATATTGTTGACAGACATTCGATTTGCTTCTCAACACTATCCTGCGGTATGAAGGTTAAAAACGTACCTATTGGAAATGACACAGCACTTCCTTTATAATTATTTTTTAAGGGAACAGTAACTTAAATTGTATATTCGGCTTTTATTCTCGTGAAAGGAAAACTGACACTGAATACACTAACGATACTAACAATTACATACAAATCGTTCATGTATATTGAAACGCTCTTGATAACTATAGTTTCGTCGATCTAAGAACATACCTAACAATTAATTTCGAAACTCCACACTGACATGTGCGAAGTATTTTATAAACATTTGTCTTATACATTTTTTCTGATGAAATGGTTATTTTCAGGTCCACCGAAAATTCTCTCTAACCACACACAGTTTGGATCTCAAGGCGATACTGTGAATATAGAGTGTGCTGCATTTGCTATACCTAGAATTGACAGTATAGTTTGGACATTTGATGGCAAGGAAATCGATTCTTTACATGATCAAGTAAGTGATGTCGAAATTGTTGAATTTCTTAGATAATGAAGTGACGGGAAGAAAGTAAAAAATATAGCAGCAATGAAAACCAATTATTTAATGAATCTATTAACAAACATGTCTAAATAATTACAAGAAAAAAAAGAATAACATAAAATTGATAAAATACGCTTAGTTCTAACACAAGAATAGTTCTTTACAAACAACGGTACATATTATACTACAGAAACCCTTTATCAGTCTACAGAATAAAATATGAACCGATCAACAACTTTATCATTTAGAAGAGCATAAAAAATAACCACAAAGCAATAAATAACATCGGCGGCAGATAAATCGGTGTGTGTAATGTAAAACGCGTGTTTAGACGTGATTTAGGATGTAATCTGATTTATATGGCTGACTGTATTTGGTTTTTTCCGGGTCATACTGGAGGTGGTTTCGCAAAAGATTGGGGTATGGAATATTTAGAAATGGCAATAAGTAAATAAATATGTAAATTACACACATATAAATAATAAACAGATGAAAAATAATGAAGAGAACATAATGAAGACAAACTAATCAGGCACTGACCGCATAACAAATTACCATTCGCTTGAAAAGTCAAATGTAATGTAGTGTAAGCAGCTGATGTTGTTATTTCGCTTTTCGCAACTAATATTTAATACACAAACAAATAATAAAACAAACAGGCTTCAGTAATTTCATTGCTAATTTTGTCATAGAATGCGATCCTAATTCCGTTTCGTAAATTACAAGAGCAATAAACAGTAGGGGTTCCAGGGATCACGTCAGCTGTAAAAAATTAACAAGTTGTTTATACTAATGCAATTTTGCTAAAGCATCTACGATAAATATCTCAAAGGGATTCTTTGCTCAGGAATTTTGGGAAACGCTAATCAAGAGTTTTAATTACTTTATGCTCTTTTCGATTTATTCAAATCGTAAAAATCTGTTGCATATGAATCTTAAGTGTCTGAACTAAGATCAGAGGTATTAAAGGTTAAAATGAAGGGTGAAGGGATGCTCCGTCACATTTTACCAAAACGATCATGGTTGCAATTTACGTATTTTTACTACAGATTTCTGTATGCCATCTATTTTGTGTTGTAGCGATTTCCAATTCTGCTTTTATATTAATGATAGTAAAAAGCATTTTATTTTCGATAGCCATTAAAAATAAAATTACAAACAACGTAATAATACAAAATAATAAACAGTAGCTTTTAAAATAAACGTTTGTGACAATAAATTTAATAAATTATACAGTCTCAAACTCGTTTAGACTGGAGCACTACCCTAAGTGGTATGTGAAAAGAATATTGACATGTTCAAGGTCAAGTTCAACTTTGATAGTAACAGTATTTTATCATGCGATCAAAGAATAAAAGAAAAACCCGCAGCAGAGACTAAACGATAGATTACTATGAATTTATGAATGTGATGAAACACAAATCTGCACTTATGAATATATTTAAACTTGTTACTCTTAATTAGAAATGAAACTATTTTTTTCGGATTTAAAATGGCGGATGTTTGTCTTTTCAAGCAAACCAACGTTACGAGTTCTTTACAGGTCCCATGGTCATGGTCGCGGCTGACTTATGATTTTATTTAAATATACAGTGTGCGAACATGTGACAAAAAAAAACAATTATAGGTATGCAAATTTAGATCCGAAAAAATAGTATCATATCCAATATGTAGCAATCGAGAAAACGAAACCCGATAGATACTTGATTGTCACTTGCTTTTACGGTGAAAGAGAAACGTGAGAAATTCGTCGAAGACATTTTAAGTTATTACTTAGGTACTGTGACAGCAGCCGAGATTTTGAGTTAGTATAGGTCTTTCTTGTTACCAAAGACTATGAAAAATATTGGATATAATTAAGTAATGCAGTAAACACACACACACAACATAAAGCTAATGAACCAATTTGTTTTTAGGATTACGCTTTCCTTGAAGACGTCCAGGAAGGTGGTGTCATCAATTCTACTCTCATCGTCAGAGAAAGTCAATCCAAACATTTTGGAGTCTACAAATGCAATGTTTCCAATGAATATGGGAGCGATACCTTGGAAATTGTTCTAAGACCTAATAGTAAGTACTTTTCATTAGTTCAATTTTTTTAATTATTTTGTTTAAGAATTTACTTCCTGATGTTTTATGTACAAAAGTTTAAAGTTGACCATGGTATAATATCTCTTCATTTAATTTCCACACCTTTGTCGTGCCTACAAAAACACTGCATCTGTTTTTGTAATAGAGAACTACACTACTTGTGTAGCGATATGTATTTTAAAGAAAATGTCTGGAACACGCTTGTGAACAACACCACCTACACTGAATTCCAATGTTAATCTTCTTTTTACCATTTTGTGGTTTCTTCCAGCCATAACGTATAAACCTCAAACTACAAACAATTTTATACAATAGCCAACAAACTGTCTCCCTTATGTTGACACTAAAATGACGACATACTTACTGTAATGTACGGTCGTTGTGCCCATAAAGTGGATTGATAAGTCTGCAAGAGATAAAATATAACGTCACACATGAGAAATGTTGGTTTTATGAAAACTAGTTAAATTTTAGTATAGCCAGACGATCACAAGAAACCTTGTGAGTAGTTGATAATCACTGATGGGATTCTAAAAAAATTATAAAAATTTTAGAAATATTTCAGAAGCAGATGCTTGATTTTATGAGATTTAATTTTAAAGATTGGGAAAACTTATTGGATCCCCATTCGGTGAGTGTATTAAAGGCGAAGTTTGCTTTCTTCGATGAACTCACTACGATGTATTGAAATCTACAACACGTAGATTGATAGATAGTAGTAATTTTGTAACACCATCCTCCAAGTATTTCTCAGTCAAATAATGACTATCGTTAAGATTACCGCAACGACGGCATAAGGCCCGATGGTATTAACTGGTATGATCGTTAGTGTTTGATGTGACTTGTGTGAATACTGTTGCTCCTTTCATGTCCACGTAAGCACTATTAGACCAGTCGTGCAATGCAAAAGGTTTAAATATACCAACTTCAGACAGTGATACAGCTTCGTACCGAACATTGGATATCTGGGAGCCACAGGCGAAATTTCTCGCTAAGGAGCGTTCAGTTTGCGACGATCAAGTCTGAAGGTGATCACAACGCTGGCTAACGGTTACTTCCGTCAAAGCATAAGTTTGAATTGTTTCCCCACTGAGCAATATGCATGGGTCTGGATGTAATTTTTACCTTTTAGTAGATAGGGAGTAACAAAATTTCTGGAATGAAATAGTGAACACATTTGGTATTTAAAAACTCAGGATGAACCACACGATAAAATAGTACATATGAACGAAGTATTTAATACATTTTTTCTTTACAGAAACATTTCCACTCCTTATGATTCTCTTCGGAGTGACATCAGGAACAATAATGGTGGCAATAGTAATAATGCTAGTGATACTCTGTCAAAGAAAACAGAGAAACAATAAACAGACTCAAGTAGCCGAGAAACCAGATGTGACAGTGACAGCTGAAGAACTGTACAAAGAGAACGATAGGAATTCTAATATAAGTGAATTGAAGATGGAATTGAGGCAGGCTAACGGCAGTTGTGAAGTGGTAAGTAAGAGATATCTATACAGACATTCTTTATTCATGGTATACAAATCGGTAAACAATCTTATAACATTTTACGAACTTATATGAGTGCGCTATGAAAAGTTTATGTACATTTGTTTATAATGTTGAAACCAGGGAACTAGTCCGGCTTATATTTGGTTTATGTTCCCAAGAAAGGATTCTGAAAATATAAATTCAAGCTTATGTTAAACCTGTAACTATATTTTTGTTTTCTTAATTAGATTACTGAGCAATAGCTAAGCTTCATGTCATTATTTTATAAACTTTTCTTTAATTTTCATGCAGTTTATGAAAATTTGTCAATCACTATAATTGAAAACACAATAAACCTTCCTACCGTTTTCTGAAACTCTATTAAGTATTTATCGGAATACAACTAAGGTTATATTTATGCAATATACTATACTATAAATATACCATTACTTTATAATTTTGTTCTAGGATTACTCAAACACTGGCTCAGATAGCACTCTCTGTTCCAACGCAAAGCTAGGAAGTGGTATACCACTTGCCGGAACAGTACCACTAACAACTATCAATCAAGGGAACTCTTACCAGCCTTATAGATATAGCAACGATTACAGTGATCCCGCCTATGCTGATTGCTATAAGGTTAGTTTTTATTACATTGATTGTGAATGTCGCCAGAAATATTTACTGGCAATATCGTTTAATAAACTCCGACAAATTACTTTTGAAGCTTCTGTTTTGCAATGAATCCATTCTCTTATCAATTGTACCTATAGGTAATACTTTTAGATCACAATAATGGTGCCAATGATAGTGTTTTTGGCAGAAGAGTTGCATCGTAGAATGTCTTAGCTCTGAGTACTAATTCTTGAGTCTTTTCGAAGTGTTCAATTTATTTATTATCACATCTTGTTTTAATGGTGAAGGAAAATATCACGATGATACCTGCAAATTAGAGAAGGTTGACAAATCTTTTTAAGCTATACATATACCTGAAACTGCATTGACACTCTTTCTGAATTTGATGTTATTAGTTGCATTGCATGCAAACTCGCGCTACAATGGTATCTCGTTAAACCATTTTGGAACATGCACTATAATATCACAATGTCTAAAACAGATGAACGGCTACAGCAATGGATATTCAACGTACGTCCACTATGGACACGATTACACTCCGGGTTCACTGCGAGTCCAATCGCCCACTATAAGTAGTGATAAACTAACTCCTAATAGGTGAGTTGCAACGTTTTCTATTATTTAGCCAAATTACTATATTATTTTTACTTTTCATTAACATGCTGAATATGTATAAAGTTATTGTTTTCAACAACACTTATTTTTTTTGTATGACTTTTTGTTTACACAAGAAGTTTATCTCTTTAAAACAAATTTTAACGTTGAGTATTGCTATGTCTTAGACATGCATCCTACCCTTAAATGATAACCTCAGTTTTTGTTTCATTTGGGTTAAAAAGCTGTCTTTCCCATTACTTTCATCTATTGTTACTATAATTATTTATTATAATATACTTATTTAGGTCTGTTAATGGTAGTCTACCTAGAAGCGTTGATACGACGTCAACCGTACAGTTCAATCCTGGAAATGGGTCCCAGAACAACTCCCTACAGAGGCCTGTTAAGAGGCAAGACAGTAGTAACGCATTGAATAGCCTGGGATTACCCAATAATGAGGGTAAGTCGATAACCTTAATGTATAAATGAAAAATGCTCTACACATTGTAAGAAAATAATTTAATCAAAATAGGAATAAGATATCAACTGCATCACAAGCTTCCGCTAAAACTACTCATCTACAAATGCGAATTGAACTGTCTCGTAGCATTGGTTTAATATATTTACATCTTTGTTTTATTTTACTAGTAGAAACGAACATAATTTCAAAATAAATTTAATCTTTCAAAAGTTGTATTTGAAGTTATACACTAAAACTGCTAACAATAACATTGTGTTTGTCCAAAGACTACGTCTTTCAAACTTGGTTCTCACAGTAAGGAACTTAAAATTTTGATACAAGTAAGAACATCAGATTGTATTTTACGAATAGAGCGACAAAGTTGAAAACTTTTGTTAGTAACATTGTATTCAAATGCGCCACTCCTTTTAAAAGCTTTGACAAAATATTTCCGGTTTAGTTGGGAATAAAGTATGCGTTGTTATGAAAATAAAATATGGGGACATTTTTGTAAGATCTAATCATTCCTTTATAAATAAAACGTCATAGTTAACTGGCTTAGTTCAAAATATGAACGAAGACATACGTAGAAAAAAGAAGCCAACGAAGTTAATTATCTCTTTTAATTTACTATACAAACAAAAATTCTACAGTTGCTTGCTTACTTCTTCAATGCAGGATCATTGAATATTCATAGTTTTTTCGATATTAAAATGTCAGTCTTGTTGACGTTCACTGATTCGTTAATTACCTTTAAGTAATATCCCCCTATTTATTACAGTAAATCGAATACCGAATGGAGGAATAATACCAGGTGTAGACGTCAGGTACGCGGCGACTTATGGGAATCCTCACCTAAGAGCAGGAGGAGGTCTTGGCTTTACTACTGTTAATACTGCCAAGCCAGCGTCTACACCTGCACCACCACCATATTCTTCTGTTAGAAGTTCTGTGATTTTACCTTCAGGTAAGATTTCAATAAGATTTTTATGGAATAAACTAATACTGCGATTAGCAATCTAGTGTAACGTTTGAGTGGCATCTTGTAATCTGTATCCAATTTGTTAGTATAGGTATTACCTATATAGATATATTGCTTTCTTGTAATAAGTTAAGTGATCAGACCTTATGAAATTTAAAGTATTGTTTTCTTAACCGACTTATCCAATTCACTATTGCTAAATACAAATACGTTATTCTCTGCAGGTACATCATCTCACTCAATAACGTCACCCACAAGCCTAGCGTCTCCACAATGTGCGACGAGTCCTATTACTACTTCTACAATGTCCACTGATAGTACGCAACCTGCTGTAAGTAATTTTATTCGGATATTGCCTTTGAAATACCAAGTACCTCCTACCTATATGATTAATTCTGTATAATGTGATCCAGAAGAGAAAATAACAGTAGTAAATGATTGTTTAACTTAACTTACGAAGAAAGAGACATTATTTATGAATATAAATTTGAAATTTCTATTAAGTGGTTTTGATGAAAATTTTGTAATAATAATTTGCATGAAGTGGAAGTAAACCATTAATCCTAGAAACAAAGCCTCTCTAACTAAATAACGCCCTATCCATGCAATTTGAATATTTCTATTCGGTGATATACAATCCCATTCCTACCTGAATTCCCAAATGCATAAGAGCCATTGACTGACCAATTGGAGTATTGTTCCCATTTCCAAATAACAGTAATCTGATATCCGACACATGTGAATGAAAGACCGGAGATCCTATTCTGTGAATAGAGTAGCTATAGCTATATGCTTAGATTGTGTTTATTAAGTACAGGTGTTGTGATACCAACACCAGATACGCTTCTTGGCGATGCAAATGTAAAGGTGATGAACCTTATGTTTTCATTGATGAACTGTTTAAACAAAGACTTTCACGTGTTTTTGTAAGTAAACCTATTTACATTCATAATATTGAAATAGGCCATTATAAGGGTTATTTATTCAAAATTAATAGGAATTTTTTTGAAAATTATTAACATTATAGTCTGCTCGTATTATTCGAAATGATCATAGAATTAATATAATCACGTCGTTTACAGAAGTACTAGTTGGTTTCTTAGCTTTTACAATAATTGCGACTGTAATTCTACTTTCTCTTTGAAAAATAATGTACTGTTCAGATGTTAGGCAACTTTCCACTAAACAGAAACTTGATCTTTTGTTTTGCTTACACACGATACCTCATTGAGTATATAACCAGTATACGTAGCTTTTGTATTAACATTTTCTATGTGATGATAACTTAAAATTACTTAAATTTTTGGTAATTATTTAGTTTATTCTCTGAAGATGTCGTTAGATACTTCGAGATAATTATTTTAAACTGAAGGACGAATAGATATTTGAACTACAAATGAAAATCCTATTGACTTTCAATCTCGTTAGGGAGGATGAAGGATTTTAATAAACGTTCAGACGTTTTCGTTAATTGCCTATTGATGAAGGTCTAAGCTGTGTTACTGCTTCAAAACGAACTGTTTCAAACGTTTATATAGTTTTGGCAGCCAGACAATTTATGCAAAAATGAAGGACGAGATAAACATTAATAATTTAAATAATAGAACATACTAACGGCTAACACAATTATATATACATATTCATTTTGCGACCTCGATGGCCCAACGGTTTGCGCTGTGAGCATTGGATGGGGAGATCTCAGGTTCGGTTCCCGGTAGAACAAATTTGGGAAATGAAATTTTCTAAATCGGTTAAGAACTGAATGTTCTGGGTAGTGCCTCAGTGAATTCCGTTGTCTGGTACTCATAGTACAGGCGCTTCCGTAGTTTAAAACCAGGTTTTGATGTGTTTGTTTGGCACATTATTCATTATTCAAAGCCACACGGATCCTTACTTGTATGTGCAATGTAAAATCAACCCTAAATCCTTTACAATTGTGTGTACTATACAGGTTGGGGTAGCAACATCTTCAGCCACACCACAATCACCCAGCGCCCATTACATATTGGCGCCATCCAACAGGACTATTAGCAATGCTACCGTTACTAAGAAAGGTGAGTTATATTTTTTATTATCCTTCAAGATTTTTTTTTTTTTTTATTAAAAATGGACGTACTCTTGACCACTACCTAGCCCTAGAGCAAAGATGAGGTCTACGTTGGTACGAGCTCGCCCAGAAGATGCCTATTCAAACGCACCTTGAAAATATTCGGGTTGTATGTACTCGGAAAAATAGACGCAGGCAGGGAATTCCAGTCACGGGCTGTGCGCATTATAAAAGATGACGAAAAGCGCTTAGTACGTTTTAAAGGAATATCAACCAGGTGAGGGTGATATCCCGCCGTTCGTCTAGATGTCCGATGGTAAAAGGGGGCGGATGGAATGAGCTGGTGGAGCTCATGGGCACACTCTCCGAAGTATAATCTGTAAAAAACCGACAGACCCGCGACCTATCGCCGATGGGCTAAACTATGAATGTATTACATTGAACGCAAACTTCGATCAGCTATTTAGCAAACGTATGTAATGCAGCAAGCTTACTTCCTAACGTTATAATCAAAATTTTATCAAGTTTGTAGGACACACTTCTTACTGAAAGATTTTAGTGGCATTAAGAGTCTATACAACCTCAAATGGCTTTGATCGATTCCGCATAATAGTCAAATTATGGAATAAATCACTTTGGAAAAAATATACAGGGTGTAAATTTAAAACGGGGCAGCAAGGCCAGCCACCTTAATCGTTGTAGTTACAGGAAAACGGTTCTAGAAGCCTATCCATGAATTTTGAAGATATTTTGATTGGCATTCACATATTTTGAAAAAATGGTACAGTCAGCAAGATAAAAGGCAATTTTTACAAAACTTTTTTTTTATGCCATTCCATCCGGTCTCTGTTAAGGGTCAATGGTCTCTATGGGATCAACTGAGGTAAGAGTACCCGAAATGTCAGCAATCGCAAAAACCTTTTTACCGTCGTTTTGTAGGGATATATTTAGTAATCACTTATTTTAGGTAGTTAAGGAAACTAACAAATTGACAACGTATTATGTATTAGATTCGTAAAAATTTTCACGATAGAAAAAAATCACAAATTTACTTCGAAATTTTACAAGAAAACCGCTGTATTCAATAGTTACTTTATATACTCGTATATGATATATATATATATGATATATATATAGTACGGGAAAAGATTGAATTCGAGCTGAGGTAGTATAGACTCTTAAAGTACATTGCCCGTGTCGCGTCCAGCCTCCATGGATGACCAGATTGACAGGCCACAAAGACAGATTTACTTGACCGACAGAAATTCGAAATTAGACCGACTTTCTTTTGGATAAAAGACGACGACCGACATTTGTTTTCTTTGGACAAAGGACGACGAGGGCAGTCCTGACTAAACCTCTGACGCGAGCAGACGCCTTCTCCTGACTAAATTGTACAGACAGACCGTACAGCCCGTTTTGAATATTAACCTACTCTACTAAGTGATGCAAGACAATAGTTTTTTCATCCACGATCTGATTTAACCATTTTGTTGCAGGTAACGGCCTACAGCAACCTCTAGCGACTCACGTATAACCAAAATTTTCATAAACTTTCGATAAAATTTACAAAAAACCTTTAAAGCGAAATTTACAAAGTGAACTAAAATTTAGTGGAAACTAAAACTGTGGACGACGATGTTCGAGTTTTCAATTAGTTAATAAAAAATATAGAAATGTAATTTTTTGTTGTAGTGGTGACATTGTCGAAAAGGTACTTTTGTGATTGATCGATTACCTACTAGTAAACAAGGTTGCGGCGTTGCGTGTACAATTTATTTTCTACGTATTCATTATAATTTTGTGTATACAGTCAATTTCTTCAGAACTTGCGTCATTTAATAAATTGTTATAAAAAAAAATTCGTCAATTTCAAAATTTATCTCACTGAGACTGGTCTTGTTATTGTATATCGTGTATAATTTAGATGTTATGAATAAATTAGAATGTGTACATAGGTTAGTTTTCATAGTATATTATAGCTATGCGAAAGAATATACTATGGAAATATTAGTATAGAGTAAAGAAGTCATTATATACTATATAAAAATTCATTATGGCCTTTTCAAATCGATAAATGAATAGTCGAAGAAAAAGTTATAATAATTACGTATGGAATTACACTTTATATCGATATAAAATATAATTTATGTTTAAATGAAGATGAAGTATATATTAAAGTTTAATTTTTTTTTTTTCCTTTTTTTCTTCGACTGTACATTACCATTTTATTAATTGTTTCTATACTCGTAAGTGTTTAACTGAATTTGTAACTTTTTTACATTATAAATATAAATATTACAAGGTAGTTATAATCATCTAAAAGTGTGACGTGTTAATTTTGATGATTGGTAAATGCAAAAGAAAACTTATATGGCAAAAAATTTTTATTGATCTAGTTGTTTGAACTACATATGGAAACATATCACAATTGATGATAATTGATTTAGTTATGCGAACATTATCCATATTGATACTGATTGATTCAGTTATGCGAACATATGTTGATGACGATTGATCTGTTTATGCGAAAATATTTTATTGGATTCCGCTATTTTAAATATCAGGATTTTGGCGTAAATCATTAACTTTACATCATTAACCGGTCTCTGCAATAGCCGCGATCGTGTGGTACTCGCGTCGCGTAGAGTCTTAGGGCATAGCTATACATTCCAATAGCTTCTTTGCAGCTACAATGCAATTGGAATGTACCTCGTTTAGCTACACTCTTAGTACCCATTGGGCTGAAGCGTTTCTCCATCATCATCACCGTCAACTCATTATTCGTCTGAGTGCTGGGTAAGGGTATGGCGGATTGAGGACTTCATTCGTTTTAAAGCGCGCTTAATACAGCATAAATTAATACGGTGGACAGATTATGGAGTTTACACAGACAAATTGTCTATCTCTTCACTGACTGCGTATCTAACGTGGTTGTAAGAGACACAACCTTATTGATCTTTCAAAAGCGCACATTATTCACTGATCGTCTTATGCCTACTTTGTTTTATATTATGAGTTATATCATTAATAGAACAAGATAGATAGCTACTGCTGAAAGTGCTGAACACCATGTACCTTGCCCGAAAAATGTGTTTTTTTCATTAATGGTAGTAGGTCACAGGACGAAGAAGTCCTGCGCCAAGAGCCAAACGAGACGCCTGTCGATGGCAGTTGCAGTGACTCTGCATCCGTCATCCTGAGACATAAGTTGGCAAGTCTCACGTGTCTGTAATTTCACCACCATATTACTGCTTGGCAGCAGAAATCAGTAAGGTGGCAGTACTTTCCTGGACGAACTCTTTCACAAGGAACTCTGCTGCTACTAAATTATTACAATTAATCAGAAGAGGTATAAAATAAAAATTGTATATAATTCATAATTTGTATTCACCAATCAGCTTAATACAAAACCCAACGAAAAAATAACAACACTTAGATAAATACAAATAAGCTTTAATTTTGTCTACGAAAAAAATGTTGTGCCATTTCCATATCTCGTATTACACATATCTACTTATAAATTTAATATAAATTAATTAAATGTTAAAAAATAGCACCGCTCTTCCATTTTTATTTCATGTAGAATTTTTGAAATAGATTTTCTTTTCAGGGGAAATGTAAGTACTTAGTTTTTCTTTATTATGTAAAATGAAGCAAAAAAAATTATAAAATAATTTTAATTAATCATCGCTTGTAACTAAATGCTCAATCAATAAGAGAAACTTTTGTTTTGATATTTAAAAAAATCGATCTAAGACTGATTAGACTAACTACTACAGTGCACTTTTTATTCTCATTTCTAACGTTTAACATATTATGTACTTACGTCAAAACTTCAGAACAATCCTTAAAAATACATAAAAATAAATTTGATATATGATAAGACACTAAACATATATGGTTTTCAACAATACAGGCTCAATCTCAAGTTGATTCTTTGTTAAATATTACTGAGATTTATTCAGAAAATGATAAATTTTATTGTAATTGGGATTCCGAGCTTTTCATTGGTTATATGACAATATTCGGATGATTTACGATTCGGCAACTTTGTGCGACATACACGTCTCAGTTTTGTAAGCTATTTTCCTTATAAATTATATACTTTCGTGGCAGGTCTCTATTCTGGAAAGCATTCGAAATATCATATTTTCGTCCCGTTTATTCTTAAATATTGCCGAACAAATTTAAAAACATTTGAAATCTTCACTGGAAGTACTAAATAACAGATAGCTTAGTGCGACTCCGGATTTCTGTATTTTTTATTCTGTCGCTCACATTGACGAGTTCCATTTTTCTTTAAGTTACCTTACAACTTACAATTTTTATTTACATTGCTATGTGAAGGTCCAAGTTTGTGTAATAATCCCAAAGATTAAAGAACTCGATATACCTAGAAGTGCTAAAGCTTTATTTTTGAATAATATTCCATTGTCAGTTCTTAATAATAAACAAAATAATTGAAATGGTAAGAACAAGACAAAGTCAATTTGTATTTAACATACCTTCGACTCAAACTGGGTCAATATTTGTAAATCGATAAATCTGAAGGTCGTCGACTTTGTTGACAACTTCTTTGACAGCTTTATGGTGGTTTCTAACATGTTTTGATAATAAAACATTTGGTATTCTAAACATAAAAAATCGTGGTTCACAAAAACAAGTCCTTGATATTTTTATACTTTTCCATGCGCCTTTAGAAGTCTTTCTCAAATCTAATGGACGTATACCTAAAAGTTTCGATAAAAATAAATTCGCGACCTTGGTGTAATAAAACCATATATTATGATCGTTCGTTACAAGTGCTTTTATTACACGAAAGTCAAAAAATTTATACGTACGTATAATGATACACAAACGATGGATTACACACATACATACATATCATCACGCCTGTCTCCTACTGGGGTAGTAGTACAGATACCATGGACCTCCACCTGCTACACTCCTGACAAACCTCCTTCGCCTCCTCCTCTCCCATTAGTTTCTTCACACATTTTATTTCTGACACGGGTTAAAGCCCCGGCCGTTTTTAAGAACATCCCCAATGTGATTGGGATATGGTACGCCAAAGTCCACCTCTCCCCACGCCGCCATCTACATTAGCTTTATAAATTTGTGCCGTCAATCCACCAACATTCATTTTATCTACATGACCAATCCATCGAAACATCCTCCCTATTCTGGTCACGATTGATTAATTGAATAATAAAAAAAATATTTTCACAAAGATCTCAAAAAAGTGAACTAAAACACGGTCACAGACTGAGAAATACAAACTGAAGAGCAATTCTGAACTCTTAGTAAATGACGTAAAGTACATTTACCTCAATTGACTCTTTTTTTATATTTAGTTATGTCTCATCGTATAAACTTTACGGTCAATCTAATTTTAAAGCATTTTTCACGTGTTTATTAGGTTACTGTCACTTTCAAAATGGCCTACATTAATATTCATATCATATTAGTAAAACTATGACTTACTATCATTATCATCCGTCTTTTAATGTTAAAATGGATTAACTTTTGTGACTTATGTTTGTGCAGTCAGGATCGTAATTAACCCGTTAATAGACTTTACTTAAATAGCACCACCCATAACAATGTCACTACTTGTCATTGTGCCGAAGTGCTTATTTCGATTCAATATAATAATTACGCTTTATCACTGACGGCTGACCTCATCAATATTCTTATATAAAAGAAAGTGCGGCTGAGAATGATTGCCGTTTTGTTATATTGAATTAATCTTAAAAAGATATAAAACTTCAATGGCATTTATATACATTCGTTGTTGTCGTTGTGGTCGTAGTCGTTGAATTTTATCAGTACGTTGTTGATGGATAGTAACGACGTTTACTGCAAAATTAAATATCAGAATATGATAGTACGGGGTACCCTGTTTTGCTATATGGATCTCAAGTAACCAACTGCGCACTTTTGCTTTCTGAGTAATGACCATCTACAGCTTTTCTATAGAAAAGTATCAACAACGTACTGACAAAATTCAATGGTTTATTAAACATATGTATTTAAGACTTAAGATTTGTATGAGTTCATTTCAGTGTCATTGAGCTTTCTAATAGCAAAGTTAAGCTTTTTTCTAAAAACAACATCTATTTTCTAAATTAACATTTAATATGAAACAACGGCAACCATTCTACTATAGTCATAGCTGTACTTTCTTTTATACAAGAATGTTGTCGGGATCAGTCGTCAGCGATAAAGCTTAATTATTGTACTGATTGAATATAAGCACTACGGCACAAAGACAAGTAGTGACATTTTGGCGTGCGGTACAATTTAAGTACAGTCTATGAAAGGGTTAATAAATAGGGTTGTCAGCTTGATAGGGTGCTGTCGCCCACGCACAGCCATTCACTCTAATAATGTAGTCACCGAGTCACCTCTGGTCTATAAAGGTGACAAAAAGAAAATATATAGAAAGCAAATAATTAAACGTGCTTCAATTGAAAAGAAAGGAACATAAGTCATTTAAATAAATCTTCATATTCATTAGTTACAAATCTGTAAATTACATTCTATAAGGCTGCTTACACACTTGCAATTTTAACTTTACTATAGGCGTGACAAACGTCTGTGTGTTGAAATCTTAAGGGATTCTCTCCCCTATAGAGCCATTTTATGATAGAGCTTAAGGTAAAAATGGAAAATCGCTAACCGTCTAGATTAAAAAAAAAATAATTAAAAAAAACGCAATGGTTATAAATAAAGTACCAGTACAATAAACCTACTGAAATTCACATTTATTGCGAGTTTCATTTTTGTTCAAAAATACTTTTCGTTGTGTAAATTAATTATAAAAATAATTGACAATATTTTTTAGTTTCATTGAATATAATGTTTTTACTACCATGATTTTTTGTGAAAATATTCCACTAGTTACAGGAATTTGTAAGATAACGTAACTCAGTAGGTAGAACGGTAAATATGTAGTCAAAATTCTAAATTCATTCCAGTCTTCATTGACGAGATATAAAAATATTTTTTCTTATGCAACGAAACAAAATGGCGGCAAGAGCTCTTGATCTTCGATTTTCCATAACTAGTTACAAATAAATTATAGTAACTCTTTTTTTTAAAGAAATATCATAGAATGGCTCAAAGTATGCTAGAAAATATAATTATTTTTTCTGTGATACATAGAATAAAACATGTTTTTTTGTAAATAAACGCTATTTACTATTATGGGTGACATTGTTATAATGTTGAGTCAAAATTAAAAATCGCTGAACACACAATGTTTCTCGAAACCTGTTCAGTAATGTTACTTATTGTGGTTGTCCTTTATTGCACGTTTAATAAAAAATATTGTTTCAATTCTTCGCTGTTGAAGCAGCGTAATAATACTATTACGGAGGAATGCTAATAAGTAGAATAATACGCTACAAAATCAATGTATTCCACGAGTGAAATGTTCATGTGTTCAACAATTTTTAAAAATGACTGTACTTCTAATTATAAAACTGTAAAGCTTTTGAATTGTGAACTTTAGCCGATAGAAAATACGACAGTTATGTTTTTTGTGGAGTGAGATATTAGATAGTAAAAGGTTGTCGAATGTATGTATGAACTTGTAAATTAGTAAATTGTACAAATTACTTTTCTAAATAAAAAAAGAAACTTTGGCCTATGTATTATGACGTTTTATTTCTCATTTCCCTAATAAAAAAACCCAAAAAAAAACGATTGTAAATTCCTAATTTATAGAAAGCTATTAGACGGCTCCAGTATAACGCTGTAGAACGCTAACTGGAGTTATGGAATATTATGCACAACACCTTTGAAAGAGTTTATAAGTAAAGAAAAATCTCAGTTTCAAAAGCTTTCCCTCATGGCTACCTAATTGTTCTCTTGTATTTATAAGTATTCTCAAGTTTTAAACACCAAGTGGCGGGACGGTCGAGTCGTGCGCCGGGTGGTAAGCGACACGCCTATCCGTAGCAGTTGCAGTGCCACTCTGAGCCACTGCCACAACGCCCATCACCCTGACACATAAATTGATAAGTCCTTCAAAACTGGAACACAAAAATGCTCATATTATTGCTTGGTAGCAAGAATAGGTAAGGTGGTAGTACTTCCCTGGACGAACTCTTTTACAAGAAGCTCTACCTCACTAAAATACGTTGCTAGCAGGTCAGTATAAGCTCATGTGGCAGGCACCTGAGCTAAACAACCATTTTAGTAATTTGAAATACGAGATAAACTCTAAAACATTACAATACAATATCTTTTAGCGTTCTCGAGTAATAACATTAGTTATCATTATTTTGATAATTTATTTAAATGTATAAGAAAGGTTACAAGAACCATTACTTGTACTCAAAATAGAGTCATTTTCAGAATAAACTAACCGCAAGTAAGAATTTTGTAAACTTAAAACACCTTGGGTCATAATTGAGTACCTTGTAGAGCTCCTATTTTTTTGTATCAAACGAGTTAAATTAAATGGAAATCGGAATTCGAACTGCCTGAAGTAAACATTTAACTATTGCAATAGCAAGACTACACATGTCTTCAATGTTTTAGTGACTTTGAATTATTATTATGAAAAATATAATTAGTTTACAACTGAAAGAATTTGTAAATAAAAAAAAACATATGTGTGAAAACAATACCTTGTAGTACTCCTTTCTTGTAGCTTTTGATGCTTTAGAATGTATCTCACAACGACTAAGAGCAATCGGCATTAAGATTACCTGAGCTCAGAATGAAGCCAATCGCACCTACACAGAGTTACCTGAATTATTTCCAGTACGCGTTAAGAATTTTTACGACCTACGCCACGGATATAAGGCAATTGTGATTCATCTGCTATACGGACATGCGCGTAAAATGTTTATCGCCCCTGTTATTGTATGGCCAGAAAACTAGCGATTATAAGTAACAAGACAATACATAACAACTTAGTTGGCTCACAAAATGTTTTATGAAAATGGTTGCGCTATTGACATTAAAAATCATTGTTTGCAGTATTGTAAATATAATCGAGTTCCAATGAAAACTTATAATGGTGTTAGTTAACGAAAATAACATTAAAAATAAATTGTGAGTACAATACAAAAATGCAAATGAAAAATAAAAATATAAAAAACAGAACATTCATACCCCATCAAGCAGTTCGTCATTGGATAACATGCAATGACATCCACCGTGCTAACATCGAACTGTTCCAGCGGTTCGCAAACATGCTCAGGATGCGTTTAGGATTGGCGTGCAGACGGGCCTCCAGAGAGGTGCAAGCTCTTCCTCATCACGGTCGCGAAACCGTTAGTCCGCGACTCGGCGAACATGCTCGATGCGCTGTACCATCGCAATTGCCTCAATAGCATTTTGAATGTGTTGTTGTGTTGTGCGCGATGTGTGCCATCTGCGTGTAGTCCGCACGAGAAAAGAATATACTTTGAAAAGTGTAATTTTTACATCAGTTGCATACCGCGCGTAATTGCGGGCCAAATTGTTGCATCGGACAACCAACGACCTTATGTGATACACACTGGCGTTTATACCGTTCAGTAACTTGATACTTGCTAAAACTGATAAACGTGCAATGGATGCCGTAGGCATGTAGTCCACATACAGGCCACACGAGTAAAACGAGACGCAGTATAATTTGAAAGGTGTAATTTTTACATTCCTTGCACACCTCGTGAAACTCCGGGCCAACATGTGCATTGGACGACCAACGACCTTACATGATACACTGGCGCTTATACAGTTCAGTAGCTTGATACTTGCTAGAACCTATGAATTGAAGTCACAGATCCAACAACCATCAAGTGTCCTTAATGGTTTATCATTTATTTGTTTAATATCTTACGCTTCTTGCCATCAGTGTCATTGGTTACTTTAAGTGTCAGTCAAACCGTGCATCCAGAATCCATGTTTACATCCACGGTCGCTCTTCGATGTTCTTCAAGCTCTCTTGGAAGATATTGGGTCCTTATTGTTTAGATAGCTTTATCCATCACTGTTTTTCTAGCCCAACAACCAGGAAGGGGATCTGAGCGAGCGGAAAGTATAGGGTGCTACCGTGTTCGCACACAGCGTCGGTTATTGGTTATTACTATACGTAGCTATTGTTATACGAAAGTTATTGCTATTATTGTTGTTATATATCTAAACGGGTAGCACATTGGGTTTATCTAAGCTTCGTGAGGTTTCGAAGATTGGTGGAGAGGTCGTAGTTGAACAATCTTTGCAAATTTTATATACCTGAACGTGCTTCACGTGGTGCTGAGCCTATTAAAATGGCTGCCCTTGACGTACTAATACGCTTGCATTCACACCTGCACCTTATTATTTCTAATTGTACATCTCCGGTTTCATCTTCATTAACATTCTGCACATTAAAATCGGATATGAGAAAAACAGATAAAACAAATCTTTTTTCTCAAACATGCTCGGAAATGTTTGCATTACTTTCAAAAAACGAACACGGAAAGTTTGTCATTTATGATGCACAGTAAGTATGAAAATCCATTACTGTCCACTAATAATGAACTACGTAAAAAGGCAAAACAAAAACTCATACAGCCAACTTCCAAGTGTTAGTAATTGCGAGAATTAAAAGTAAAAAATAAACTAAAATGCTTTGGTATTCTTTTCTGTCTTTTTGGCCTTTTTTCTATGTTCGTCACGAAAATAAGTTTTAGTGACAAGAGCGATAATGAAAATAAATATTTATGGATACAAAATAAACCATGTCATTAGAAGTTCAGCAAACTGCTAACTATTAAATGTTCCTGGAAATACTAAATCAAACATATTACTTTTAATTTTAATCAACATTTTTTTATATCTTTATTTTGCATCGTCTTCTATTTAGTTCTCTATTATTTCCCCGCGTTGTTTGAGAAAATCACTATATATGCCTCGGCGGGAACAGGGATTGCTTGACTCCTATTAACACAAGGCGTCGGTGGAGCTCGGCATTGTAATTCATATTCAACCAGCAATCCCTTACTTCCCGGCCTCTCCAAAAATGTACTAATATTATTAGACGTAAGTGTAATACATAAGACGTAAGTGTAATATGAGTTGTCTTTGGCCTCCAGTACGCCTGCTTAGTGCAATTTCCCCATTTCCTACGTGCAGCACACGGAGGTCTTTCAGAACAGTCATTGTAACTGAAACAATTATTAGAATGTTAAAAAAAAACTTTCGACAATTGTGTGTTACAGAAGAAATATTAGAATCCGTCTTCTTTTGAGAAAACATGTGCGTAATTATCATAGGTTGCTCATTTATCTATGCACTATATTTATAAAAATCGTTGATTGCTTAAAAAAACAAAATATGCACACGCTATTTAGATTGAAAATATTAATTTAATTCAATTCCAGTGGTCGCGCGCGGTCTCAGGGACCGCAGCGATCTTATTTTAGTCATTTTACAAAAACTATAAGCCATAGATAGTTGAGCGACCATAATATCCTCGAGGAGATGAGGCACTTCTCCTTAGTAGCCCTGTGACATTCGTCGTAAGCGCACATGTGTCTTTATTTATGTTTGCGGTCTCAGATTCCGCGCGCGACCGGTCATGTTCCATAAAAATTCATGGAATGAAATAAAACCTGGGTGAGTATGTCATGTTATTTGTACTATATTATTTAATTAAATTAATGTTAATTGTTGTCTGTCTATACAATTCAAATTTTGCTATTAGCGCTCTGATTAGCTTTCCTATATCTCAAAGGTTGTCTGGAAGAGATCGCTGTTAGCGATAAGTCCGCCTTTGTCCACATTAACTGCTGTGTATGTACTGTTTTTGTTATTGTGTGTGAGCAAGAAAGTGCATATCTATCTACCTACGTATATTACAAAATTACATTATTTTATGTAATATTATACTCAATTATTTATTATTACACTATTTGTTATAGACAAGATGAAGATGAAGATTTGATTATGTCAAATCATTGATACTGATAAGGAGTAGGTTATCGTAGTACAGTCAAGAGCACGTCAAGCTTGACACTTTTTACTTGGACCGTACTTATCGTAAGCGGCATAGAGTTGGATCTAAGTCTTAAGTGTCAAGCTTGACGTGCTCTTGACCCTGTACCTACTCTTAAAAATATTTAGAAGTTTTTTATTCTGTTTTCCTTTTTTATTATATTAGAATTAATATATTACGTAGAACATCATAAAAAAAACATTTAAAAATAATTGTGCTTTTAGAGTTCCTACAAAATTGTGCAATTATTATTGATAATAATTTTGATTGTTTTAGTAATAATTATGATGTCTATTAACGATTAAGATAGAAAATTTCATCTTGTTTTGTTATTTTCTTGATTTCTAACGTTGTATTGTGTCATATAACTAAAATGTTGAATTTTTATAGACTGTTTGATTAATAAGTACAAATTGAAAAAATAATAAGTGAATAATGTTTTTTATTTCCATTTACATAGACAAAAGAGTTATTTTTATTATGTGCTATACAACATAATGATGATATTCATTTGTCTTCTAAAACTGTACGCGCAAAGTTGCGGTCTCACAGACCGCGCACGACTGCTTATGTTCGGCGTAAGGGTGCGACCACTGGAAGGTTAAAATGACATTAATAATGTAACATTACTTTGCACTGCCACACTTCTTTGCACTACATACATTACGTTTACGAGATACAAAGGTAGAAATCATTTTATATTTTAAATATTCAGGCGTTAATTATGTGATCAATCGAACTTACCTAAGTAAAGTTCGATCTATCGAAGACAATTTAATTACCTTGTTCATACAAGGTTAATACGTAGTAATTAATATTATATCTGAAGAATGAAGCAACGAAATATAAATAATATTATACATTGGTCAACCTATTTTCTATCCATGTAAAAATAAAAAAAAATGGAAATCATTCACAAAATTAAAAACGTTTCATATTGATTTTAACACTAAAAAAACCGACCTCAAAAGTCATTCATCCCCTAGTTTGCCACCTTTAGAGGTGGATTATTTTCTTCAAATTTATCACTCCTGAACACTCCAGGTTCACAAATACCGGGAGTTAAAGCGTAACGTACGGGTCTGTAATTGAATATATAACAGCAAAAGGCATAATTCAATGTGTGTGATAAACCTTCAGTATAACAAACATTTGATATAATGATTAAGTGACATAATGAATAATTGGCATAAGTACAACCAGTATATTGTAATTATATATTATTTATTATATTACTTTTTGCACAGGAAAAAGCACACATTACATGTAATAAAATGAAAGCACAACCAAATGTTATTGCTTATTTATATAAGAAATTTCTTCCTGCAGACCTAAATACAATGTATTAAATAACATAACACAATATTATTTCGTTTTACGAATAGTTGAAGCACCCTATATTATGTTGCTAAGAATTTTTTATTTCATTAAATGTACAATCACAAGATATTGTTGTTTTTGTATAGCTTTAGGCAGAATATTTAATTGTATATACTAACATAACCTAAACCCACAGGAGGAGGTCGAACCAACTAGCAAATGGAAACAAAGTCGGTTCATTCACCATTGCGCCTAAACACCGCTGAAATTACATTAATAATACATTATACTCAGTTATGTTATATCTGAAGTGTTTATATAAAATGAAAATTATACCTTCGGTATATTCGATTGAAAGTTGTTATATCACTCGTCTATTATACCCAGTGACCTTTATATCGTGCAAGAATCAAATGTCTGTAGGTATACCGTGATTTAATTACATCTCTTGAGCGTTATATCGACTAAAACTATATGTCATTTGTTGTTCTATATTACGAACCACACCTCCTCCTTTTTTTTGAAGTCGGTTAAAAAGAAATGAATTTTACTTTTCCCCATTGACTTCTTTTCCCTAAATAATAAATACTTTTAGGGTTGATGCAGATTACGGACAATATATCATAGTATCGAAACGACATTGCGTATTATTGGATTTCTGTATCTTTTCTGTCTTTTGGTTTACTTTACGTGACACGTCTACCATTTATTTTGCTCTTCTATACAGCTTTGACGCTGTGCAAGACTCGCTACCTAAAAAGTAAAATCAAAGAGGTGGATATGAGCGTGGGCTTCCTATGCCAAAATTTATAACTAGACGTTATAACTCTATTTATAATGCCTATCGTTTCGGAATTGGAAGAGATTGTCCATATACTTCACGAAATTGAATTTGGAATCACGAAATGACATCCAAGTTGATAGGTGTTGTAAGAAACAGTTGCCGTAGGACCCAAAAAAGTCTCACAAGGATCTGTTGTAGCGTTTATCAGCCGATGGACTTTCTGGAGAATCTGCAGTGGCAGTAGTTGTAAACATGCTTGAAAAACATTCATCATCATCAACCCATACGACCCATTGCTGAGCTCAGGTCTACTCTCGGGCGAGGTTTTTAGGCCATAGTCTGCTTCGCTGGCTCAATACGGGTTGGGTAATTCACAAGTTTTCCGAGGGTTGTGAACCTTCTTCGACGTGCAGGTTTCATCACGACGTTGTCCTTCACATGAAACCTCATGGTAAATTTCAAATTAAATTTCGCACATAAATTCCGAGAAACTCAGAGGTGCGATCCCGGATTCGAATCTTCGGCCTCTGCTTGATAGGCGGTAGGTCAAATTATTAGGCCACCATGGCTTTGAAGTGTTTTGAAGAACACTGAAAATATTAAACAGTTAAACGACACCCACCCAATCTAAGTAGTTGCCCATAACGTGATACTTCGGTGACATCGATCGACAACGTCTCGGATTGGCGGAAGATGATTTGCGAGCTAGCATCCGCACCCGCGCAAATCACGCCACTTCTACCTGTTTATACTATTATGCGTGTGAGACGACATCCACTCAAAATATGTGCTTATATAAACTGCAAAGAACTATTATACATTACATAAGCATACCCGTATGCTATAGTCGAATAGAAAAGACACACCTAGTTCACAAAATCTTGTCAATTCACTGTATATGCATAGACTTTAGGGTAACAACCAATTTTACCCATGTCAATCCATTTTTAACGTTTGCATTAGGTAACAGACAAAAACATTTATGGGGGCAAATATTCGATAACCATTTTATAGTACTAATCCTTCTGATTCTTACGTAAATGCGGCTTGTGGGTACCATTATTGACGTAACGTAATAATATTGTATTTTACTTTTTTTTATGATATCACGCGACGGGACAAATAAGTCGTGCGACTGGCGGTAAAACTGGCGCCGTCCCATAACAATTGCATTGTCACTCTGAGCTTTAAATCGCTAAGATCTGAGGGACACTGCCACTGCACCTGTCTGCTTGAGACGTATGGACAACTACCAAATGCCTGTTATTTTAACAACACACTGAAACCGGTAAGGTGGCAATACCTCACTGGACGAACTTTTTCACAAGAAAACACAGATTTTGTTTTTAATATAAACATAAACGGAGACACTTAGTAAAAAGATAGTTTGTTTTATGCCAACTGCGGTAATATATCTGCAATTTAATTATGTGTGTGATATTCTCAATCGGATTAGGCCCGCGTGGGAAGTACAGAAACCATCCCATTGTAGGAAGATGCCTATGCACGACTATGGTACTATAATATAACTATATAACTATTACTATGGCTGTTATTGCTTTGGTTTTCTCTATCCCGGAATCTGAAATACAGTAGTAGTGTAAGGAGTACTGCTGCCACTTATGGGACGGCTCTGCTAAACCAAAACTGTCCACTACAAGCGTGTTAAGAGGCTTATAGGTTATAGGCTTAGGCTTATAGGTTACTCGGAATTAGTAGAGGCGAAACTGCAGAGCCTTGAACAGCACCGTAAAGTTACCTACTTATCGATATTCTACAGGATATATCACGGAGAGTGCGCGATGGAATTATATAAAATTGATTCCGACTTCCCCTTTCACCATCGGGGAACTAGACGTGGGCTGCGGTTCCACCCCCATGACATTCCCGGAATTCACACGAAGCATTTCGCTTCCACATTTATATGGCGAACACCTAGACAGTGGAATTCCCTATTTGCGAACTTAATCCTCGAACGCTATAACTTGGACCTTTTCAATGCTAGAGTGAATAGGCATTATTTACGCACGGTGTAGCACGATGCACACACCTAAATCCATCATTTTCCATCAGGTGAGATTCATCTCACAGTCAAATACGCACTTATCTTTTTATTAAAGAAAGTAGAATTCGATTCTCTTTAAAAAAAGATATTCGTATTCATAGTCCATAGATCATACATTTTCTACGGTATCAAGTATCAACAATCCCCTTAGCGAAACTTAACAACGTTGTTCATCATAGAATTTCGCTGAGTATTATTAGCACTCCCTGAACGCTGTTTAATCCGCGCAATCTTCCTGAGCTCGAGATATCGCAACAATAGGAAAGAAGCGACTGCAGTCGGGCTGATAAAGCTCTAGAGAAAATAGGTCATTCAGGCACGATTTAATATGGAAGCCTAGTTGTGAACGCTTGCGTTGCTATAAGGTCGTTATGAGTTCGAACCCTATCAACAGCATTGAGTCTTATAGAAGCATTATGTTTGTTATTAAATGATAGAAATATGATAATATAGAAATTATGTAGAAATGTCAGGAAAGATTTATTAAATCAAAGACATATTTTTCGTGCGCCTGATGGAAAGCTACACGCCTGTCGATAACAGTTGCAATGCCACTCAGAGCTTTAAATCGCAAAGATCTGAGGTGCGATGCTGGCATTGGCGGCAGAAATAGATAAGCTGAACAGGCTTGATTGACTAATTTCTTTACTAAACTGCCCATGTCTAGTAGCGAAAAGTATAGATTGAACGTTCAGACCAGGTTGTGGTCTGACTCATAAAAATTTCAATCTTCATTAGACGTGCATGAAGAAGCAGTCCCAACCCAAAGAAATATTAGACAAACATGCACGAATCAAATGAGACCCGTTGTCTAAGACCCCGACTCGTGGATCGCTGCACAGTCGTATCGTTGTCACAGTCGTGTTTTTGTCATGCGTATCTATTACGTTCATGAAGTCTTTACCCAGAAGTGTAGCCAGCAGCCAATAAATAACACTTCATCATTTCGACTAAGAGGCGCGTGGAAAAGACAATAACAAAATTCAAAGATAAATTACTTTCTGTTCCATTTCCACAAACAAAATAAGGAAATGGGTTTATAAACTGCATTTGATTTGAAAAATTTAGTTCTATTCATTAATATGGCCCTGCTTAATACATTTTAAATGAAAAATAGGCGAAAGATTGGCCACAACCTCATCTGTTGTCAAGCGACGATGTGACCGACAATAGTACGCATTTGTTTAAAAAGTATTTTCGTTCTAGATTTGAATAGTCCTACCCATAGCTTTTCATTTCGTTGCATCGGCGTTGCAACGCCCGCCTGAGCAGTGACGTTGCACATATAAATTAGAACTACATGGTACGCGGTGCGTTGAAATCCTTATCTATGGTTGAAACAATTCACGGCGAAGGAACGACAAGGGGCTAGGAGACGAAGCGGGGAGAGGAGGTCCTTACGACACCACGTCTCTCGTGTGACACTAGATGCGTTGATATTATAGCGTTAAAAAAATTGACAATTTTATTCATTTTTATGGACAACTCACTATGGGATTATATTTTAATTCAATTAAAAGACAGTTTTATTACTTTATTTGTTTTTTTTTTTAGTTTTATCATCTGTTAACTTATTGTTACCTCTTACGGTAGGAAAACTAAAGCTTCTCTACGAATGTCATATTAAATGTATGGGATCATTTAATGTTTTTAAAAATTTTGGATATTTCTAGTTTTATTTATAAAAAGTTATTGATTTCGATTTATTCATTAGGTAACGTACTATCGATGTCAGTTTATAGCTTTTTGATATCTTTTATATTTATGGAATAATCGCCTGGGCACACTTAAGGATTACACTCTGTAACTCTGTATAATTGTTGTAATGCCACTACTACAAATTTATTACCGCGCGCCACCAATAGATCGCAATACTTGTATCCTGAAATACGCAAGCAAAGTGCACCCGATTTTACTTCACTTTTAAAATTTATTAAATACCAAACTATTTATATCAACATGTAGATCTACTTGTAGCATATGTATTTAGTAGAAATGGTTCAATTATTTACTTAAAAATGACAATGACTATTACCATTTCGATTCAGAGCGTGGTATTTTATTTCAATGTTACTAAGCGAAACTATAGGTCGAAAATAAAAAACTAGCTGTTATTGTCTTCTGATATCAATTTTCGAGATGTTACGTGATCTTTGGGTAATAACTTACTTATTGAAATCTATTATACGTCGGTCTTGAAACGGTGACGTCATGAAAGACTCTTAGGGTCGTATTCCAGAACTCTATTCAATACTCAAGTCCTTGCCATTAGGGTCGTATTTCCAGTACTTGAAATCATACTCAAGGCTGCTCAAATCCTGACTTGAGCTTTGAGTACAGTTCTGGAATACGACCCTTAGTGTCGCATCCACGTGTAGTTGCATGTCGTAGTGAGGTAGCGCGATATTTGTGTTTGATGCTTTACGCGTTTCAACATTTATCATTAGTATTCGGAAATAATTCCACCACAAAATTCTTGCGGACTGATCTGATGTGAGATTTTGAATAATTCAGGTCTTTTACACATGAATTCTATCAATAAAATATAAAAATCGATTGAAAGTTGGTATTTACTAATCGATAATCACTTATTTATCCATTCAGTTTTAAAATCAATTGCAGTTTTATCGTAGTAGAATACGTTTAGTAGCGGAAGAGTTTCTTGTGAAATAGTTCGTCCAGGGAAGTACTGTCAGTTTACTTATTTCTGCCACCAAGAAGTAATATGTGAGCATTACTATGTTTCGATTTGGAAGGGTTAAAGATGCTGGTAAAATCACAGGCACATGGGACTTGACAACTTATGTCTCAGGTAGACGGGCGCAGTGGCAGTGCCCCTCAGATCATTGTGAAAGCACTGAAATGAAAAATGTTCCTAACTCTTGTCTTACTTGTAGGTTTTATATAATAATGTACACATGTATCACACATGTATTGTAAGCTTTAAGTGTGTATAGTGACTCCATTTAATGAATAAACGTTTTTGTTTCTTTCTTTCAGTGAGTGACACTGAAATTGTTATGGACAGGCGCGTGGTTTTACGTTTCCGAGTTTATCTTTTGGATACGATTGTAATCGAATCAGTGTCTGTTGCCTCACCGTAGCTACTACTCTTACCACCTTAGCTACAGATCGACTCCGCAGATCTTACGAATTTGTCTATTTGCTTACAGATAGCGCCACATAGAGTTCGATCTCTGGCCGGGTCAATGTAGAAACTAACTTTACTACATTATCTCGGGTCTGGATATTTGTGGTACCGTCGTTGTTTCCAATTTCTATAACACAAGTGCTTTAGTTATTTTAGGATCGGGGCAACGTATGCGACGTGTAATAATTTACTTATTTATTTATTTATTATCATGGTTAACTTACTTAAGCTGCCAATAGGCCAATAGCCTCCAGGAGCATTGTTGGTGCGCTGCAAAAGCGTGGTATTCTTAACATTATTTTAAAGCCATGATTATATTGAACGTTATCTCAACAGCATTGCATATAACATTATAACTTTTAACTGCTTGCAAAATGAAACGTCTTTTCCACGGTCACTGCAATTACGACCTTCAACGACCTCTTTGACCCTTGAGAGTGCTAATCCTTAGAGTTACCCATTAAAATAAAAGGTAAGGGGACATCGTAAACAGTTCCGAGTTTTTGTGAAGGATTACTCTAGTACCTTCACATTGCGTAGTGAGTATTAAGGGGAACGTAATTCTGGTTAGTGTAAACAGTTCATAAACTTGTTAAAAGGTTTAACTAATTTATAACATAAACTAGTATACTAATTGTCAAGGATCACATCCAAAATTTAATTCTTAATTACTTGCATAACATCATTATCGTCTTTTAGGCTCTCCTCCTGGAAAATGAAAAGGAATGCTTTTTTCCAGCATCTATTTATTTAGACCATTATTTTAAATCAATAACTTCCTCCGTTAACTGCCTCCGTGGCCGAATGGTTACCATGTTGGACTGCCATGCAAGGGTCCCAGGTTCGATTCTCGGGCCGGGAGGAATATTTGTATGGCTTACTTTTATTTCTCTCGTGAGTTTGGGTGTAATAAGTGGTTATCTATGTACGTGTCCATGGCACCCGCGACACTGGGTTTCCCTAGTGCGGGACTATGTTGAGTATGTGCATTATTATAATGATAGGAACGTCTCTACGGAGCTGCCAACCGACTGTCATAGCTGCCAACTGTCAAACTAACGGCTTTTTGCTGGTGTGCTCTCGACGCGTATTTACCTATTGTTGATTTGTATGACGTCCCGTGCTTTTCAAATTTGAACATTACATTTTGTAACCAATGTTTATTTCATTAAAATTATTCTTAATTTCTAGTAGTTTTTATGATTTCTGGTTTAGATTTCTAACAATAACTTATTGTTCTGAGTATATTAGTTGCTTGACGTAGGTATAGTTATTACTTATTACATGTATTTTTATACTTATACATACATTACTTGGTTTAAACATAAACAACTCACACAAATACCCACAACCACATACACAAATCTGTTATAGTTTAATATCGTCGGGGATAGTACAAATCCGTGTATGTAGTCTTTATTGGTAAAAAGAGCGTATCTGCACTAAACAAACTTCACAGGAGAGGGATTTGACGTTATTATTTCGTTATTTCAATGGCTATGGCTTTATTTTCACAGTAACCATTAATTTATGTTGTGTACGGACTGATAACAATAGATTCCCGTATATCACACTAATTTGGTTGTCACGACAATTACGTGGATTTGATTAGGCCATTAAAATACCGAAATGGAAACTCATAATCAAATGTTAGTTACGCGAAATTGCACTGTCCCCGGCGATATGTACATATACAATTATTTTACTCTTTTGTACAATTAAATATGCTTGCTTGTGTTTTTCCGTGACCTCACTTAGGGTCCTAAATGAAAATCAGTGCTGGAACGCATTGCGTTTTCCAGCAAATACTGAACTCAGTATTTGCTACCGCGGTAACGAAAGGGTGACAAACTTGTGACCCTTTTGTTGCCGCGGCTGGCACCACACAAAGTATCTTTATATCTATTACTCTTTTTACTGTTTATGTGAGTAGTTGTTTTAATTTAATCAAATTTTTCTTTTGTTTGTGTTTTTGATTTACATATAATGTTTTATTTGTGTTTTGTTTTTCTTCTGTTTTGTTGCGTTTTCATTTTTTTCTTTTGTGGTGTCATTGTGGTCAACAAATAAATGTATTTTCTTTCTTTCTTTTTCTTTTAGCAATTTCTCTGTTACGAGTATATAAAAACAAATAATAGTTACTTTTATATACAGTCTTCTGGACATGAGAGGGTTTGGGCTGTAGCCCTTGCGCCGCGAAAACGCTGCGAAAAGCTCATGCTAAATTTCAATTAAATTTATAACATCAATTCCGAAAAATTCAGAGGTACAAGACCAAATTCGAACCCAGTACCCTCCGCTTGAAAATCTGTAGGTCAAATTATTATGCTACCACGGCTTTCTTAATATATTAAAATCTAATATATATCTATATCTATATCATGTACGTATCTATGCCATCTTCTTTTCTAACGAGATGTTTCCGTTATAATCACTGATCTTTATTTAGAAAGCAGCACTTGTTTCTTTACCATCTCGTTTCAAGAAATTAATATTCTTACTTAACATTCTTTATATTATTTATACGCTAGTCTAATATACTATATATTTATAGAAATGTAATTTTATTTATTTTAAGAAAAATAGTGATAAACATAACATTCATACGAGAAATAATTTTATTTATTTAATTCAGGCTACATGACCCATATAACAACCTTAAGGACTAACATACATGCAATATAATATAAAAAACTATTTATACTAAATAACTAATCTACACAAATTGCACTTGTCGGTTGCTATATGACGACTCCCTTCGGCCAAAAGTCCTCCTTCATGAAGGTCTACAGATGTTCTGTTGGCACTCTCATCACAAACGAATTAAAATTCGCGCTGTGACGGGACTCCACCCGCTCGCCTCTCAGGGTGTATTTGGCTTTTAGGCTGATGTACTCCATTATTTCTTCAGACTTCGTGGAGAAACGCAGTCGCCACAGGTACAGCAAATAAAATTAAACTGGTTCTTGTTAGTCACAAATTCTTTTAATAGATAATGTATACGCTTCTATAATAAGATTCCTATAGAGCTAGTATGATAGGGCACGACTTGCGCGAGAACCACATAGAAGGTGAGATATTGCTATTATCTATGGGAGCATTATGTCGCGCTATAGCGCTGCGCGTGAAGCATGTCGCGCTTTATGTCGCTCTCGCGCACGTCGCACCCCATCGTGCTTGCCCTATTAGTTGATGCTCAAAATTTTCCATTTACAAAGTTGAAAATTATAGTGAAACAAAAACGTTATATTGAGATTTATTATATAACTTCCGCGTACTTGAATGACAAAAATCCACAGCTGTTACCCGTTTATATACCTACCTCGCAAGTATTGTATGTATATTGTAATATAACACTAAGTAATTTCTTTACTTTTAAATATGGAACCTATACTATAGGTACATGAAAAGGATATTAGTATATAAGTTAAAAGAAAAAAAAATGGTATTTTGACCAACTTCAACTTACGTGGAACGTACTGAATTATCTTTTAGGTTGTCTTTTTTATATTGTCAAAAGAGCAACTAAAATTTATTTAGGACTTTGCCTAACGAATGATATAACAATACTAATAAAGATACTAAAAGTAGATACAGTTTCTGCGTATTTGGATGACAAAAACCCGTTTAGCGTTAGTTTCGTTAGTTTAGCGTTTAGCTCTTGCAGTTAGTCTCTATCTACAATATTTGAAATAAATATTGTACGTGATAATTGTGCGCAAGTATTTATGTACAAAGAACAACCCTTAGAGTTTATTGCTCATTCTTTTCAAAGGAATCTGTCTTACGAATGAGCAGTAGCGTTTAGTAGCAGTAGAGCTCCTTGTGAAAGAGTTCGTCCAGAGAAGTACTGCCACCTTATCTATTTCTGCCACCAAGCAGTAATGTCAGCATTACTGTGTTCCGGTTTTGAAGGATAAGGGTGCTGGTGAAATTACAGGCACATAGGCCTTGTCAACTTATGGCTGTGGGTGACGGGCGCAATGGCAGTGCGCCACAGATCGAGCAGCACTGCAACTGTTATGGACAGTCCCGTCACTTGATATTATGAAAAAAGGCAATGTGACGATTTCCAGTGTAATTTACATCTGTAAAATACAGATACATTTGAATTTGAATCATTGGACCACGTCAGCAACTTATCTCACAGCTGGAAACGTTTGCTTTCTCTGTCATCTGTTCTTCGACGCAGGCTTTGTTTACAGATGAATTAACGAAAATTAATGTAACGCTCTGACGAAGCTAACTCCGAGTTATCCCTGAGGATATTTTGTAACTAATTACAAAAACGTTGTGAGATACAACAACAATAAAGGCAATAGATGAGGTTTTCGCTATAGCAAATGAAATTCAACGTCAAAAATTTGATTTTTTTTATGATACTTTGTGACGAGACGAACAAGTCGAGCGCCTCACTTTAAACACACGCCTGTCCATAACAAATGCAGTGCCACTCAGAGCTTTAAATCTTAAAGATCTGTGACGCACTGCCACCGCGCCCGTCACCCTGAGACATAAGTTTAGAAGTCCCATGTTCCCGTAATTTCGCCAGCAATCCTTCCAAACCGGAACTCTTTCACAAGAAGCTCCACTGCCACCATTGATCCATAACGGATTTTTTATGGACTCCTCTATGAGCTCCTTACAAAAGAATTCATCCAGGGAAGTACTGCCACTTTACCTATTCCTGCCACCAAGCAGTAATATAAGCATTATTCCGTTTCGGTTTTGAAGGATAAGGAGGTGCACGACTTCTTTGTCCCGTTACTGAGCATATCGTAAAAAAAGTTCCCCGTTTCGATTCCCTGTAGTTTATCATCATCATCAAGCAGCCTCTACTCCATCCATCTTCGGATATAGGCCTCCTCAATTTCTCTTCATTTACGTCGCTCCCGTGCCACATGCATTCAGTTGCGGCACACGAAAATTTTAACATCATTCAACTAACGAAGTGACCTCTACAGCGCGTGTTGGCCCATGGTCGCCACTCCATAATCCTCCTTGTCCACCGATCTGGATCCAATTCAACAATGTGTCCTGCCCATTTCGATTTCATTGTTTCAATTTTGTGTACAATATCCCCAGCTGTGGTTATCCGTCAGATACGGTTGCTCGTTATCCGGTCGAGCAATGTTATTCCTAACATTGCTCTTTCCATTGCCTTCTGTGCGATTCGTAAGTTCTCTGCAGACTTCTTCGTCAGAGTCATTGTTTCCATGCCATGGGTGAATACTGGCAGGACACACAGGTTGGAGACCTTGGTCTTCAGCCTTTGCGGTATGCGTTTGCATTGCAATATCTGCTAGTTGGCTCCAAATGCTGACCAAGCTTGCGCTTTGCGCCTGTCGACCTTCGTCGTTTAATTTAATAATTTCAAAAATTAATTGTTCTGCTTCTGATCCGGGTGTTCTGAGTAGTACCTCGGAGTGACTACCGTTGCTCCAGTATTCATTATACAGGGAATTCGTTAGTTTGAGACCAGGTAGTTGGTGTGGTTCTGGGCACATTATTAAAAACAAATGAGTGAACAAACACTAGCTTCTCTTTTTTTTCCAATAATCTTTCTAATGTGTGCAAGCGGGACTGTTAACAATTATCAGTCGCATTGGGTAATAAACACTCGCAAAGCTATACGTGTATTGTTCACGTGGACAATTATCGTTTCACCTTCACTTTATAATTACATATGAACCCTTTAAAACCAATTTCAATTAAATACACTATTACTATTACTGTCCCGTAAACATAAAGTTATATATTACGAAGTCACTTACTGTTTTAAACCACTTTCTAAACAAATATATAACTATACCAACATATAACCTTTGAACCCGACCCATTTGAAAGGTCCTATGCCGCCATTGTTTTCTAAACTACCCTCGACAGCTTTACATCGACATCCTTTTCGGTATTTTGCATAATGTTAAGGCCACACTGAGATTGTTTGGCCTTCTAGCTCTTTTCGTCTAGAAAATACCTTTTGATAGTAAAGGTAAAGATAGTGTTATAGGAGCACGTACAAAATCAAAGGACCAAATAATGGCTTGTACCATCCTGACAGTCTGTGGTGAAGTGTATTTTTAAAGTTGTGTATCTATCTGTCTGTGACATCATAGCACCTAATTGGTTGGACTAATATTAAGGTGCTTTTCCACCGGCAAGGCGAGACGTGGCAGGGCGAGACGAGGACTGAAATTTGTATGGAAAAATTTAAATTCTCTCATAGCGCATCTTCGGTGGAAATGGTCTGGATAGATATAAATATTTAATATTAAAATTTACGGAACATGTTGCCTTTACTTCAGCCGCGTATTTATCGCTAGACGAACTGAAAAGCACTGAAGCGTCACTATCCACAATCTCAGCGTAAATTCACGTGAGGTTGCGATGGCTCGCATGAGCTAATAATGGCAATTTTTGGTGTAAATAGGCCGGAGAGATTTCAATTCTCATCTTGCCTTGTCTCGTTACCTTGAGACATAAGTTGACATGTCCCATGTCCCTGTTCACTAGCACCTTTACACATTAAAACCGACACTAAATAACTCACATAAATAACAACCTGGTGACAGAAGTAGCTAAGGTGGCAGTACTTCCCTGGATTTACTGTATAACAAGAAGGTCTATTGCTTCTATTATATCAAATAAACCAAATGTATTTTACATAAACATGAACAAAGACACTAAGTAAAAAGATACTTTGTATCTAACCAGCATATGGTTTGAAAAGATACCGGTGCAGAAACCATTCAAGTACCCTTACATGGAAGACAAATGTTTTTGTCAACTAGACTATCAGTGGCTTTTTAAAATCTAATTAACAAACCCGTTTCTTCGCCACAGTAGTAATGACGAATTTCACATTGTTATGATATTTACAGCATGAGACAAAATTTTCTACTTTGTAGACCAATGCTTAGTTACTCCTATTAATATTAACTTAGTTCTACATCTACGGGGACATGTATTTATACAGGCTGGTCGCGCCTTTTTACGCAAAGCCCTTCGGGGGTGGAATTTAAGAGGTTGTGTGTAAACATTTTTGTGGAAAATAGTTTCCGTTGATACCTTTATTCTAATATCGTTAAATGCAGAGCTTTTAGTTTTTTAAGCTATAAAGAAGTTTATCACAGTTTGTAGTTATATATTTTTACCTAACTCCGCTATTCGTCATTTATCTGCTTTCTATAAACATTTTTTGTATATAACTTATTAGAATAAATGAATTTGATAATAATTATTAATACAAAGATCGCTATACCTACTAAGCCACTGGACGAACCAGCGGATCTAACGAATTTTTCTATGTGTTTGTGTCGTATCTTTTGAATTTTTTGGTCTTTTCAACGACTGGCACGGTAAGCTAGAAGACGTCGGTTCGAATCCGGCCAGATCGAAGGATTTTTTTCTAGTTTTTGACTATACTATACAACATAAAAAAAAATAACTCTACTTGTTAACATAAACTACATTTTTATAAATGCACTGTAACGCTAAAGAAGAATGTTAATTTCTTATAATTTTAAACTTATCTCTCAAAGACGCTCTGGGGCTCAGAATGTAAATTGCCCTAGCAGCACGTTTTTGCAGGACAAAGATTCTATTAATATCGGCGGCATTACCCCAAAGCAAAATGCTATAAGTCATTAAACTGTGAGAGTAGATAAAGTTCTCAATCAAGCGGTTTTTACGTGTTAATTTACGTCGAAGTTTTATTTTATTTATTTGGTTTACCAACAGCTGTTACATTATGATTTATTTACTAGGTACAAGGATTTGTGGTTTTAATTTTAATGAAAAGCTAAACACCTCACGCAGGTAAACACCTCATGCAAAAAACAACTATACAACTTTTAATTTTATTATATAATATTATTAGAAACAAATAACTGATATTACCTACGTACATTAATCAAAATTCTATTTTATTATAATATTTTCCAAAAACAATGGCAAACAATCTGCATGTACTTACGTCCAAACTTTCACTATTTATAAGTTACAAATTATGTGTATGGGTGAGCTCGTACCAATTTTGTTTTTTTTTTATAATATCAAGTGACGGGATGAACAAGTCGTGCGCCTGCTGGTAAGCTACACTCCTGTCCATAACAGTTGCAGTGCTACTCGATCTGTGGCGCACTGCCACTGCGCCCATCACCCTGAGACATAAATTGACAAGTCCCATCTGCCTGTAATTTCACCAGCACCCTCACCCTTCAAAACCGTAACACAGTAATGCTGACATTACTGCTAGGCGGCAGAAACAGGTAAAGTGGCAGTACTTCCCTGGGCGAACTCTTTACAAGAAGCTCTATTGCTACTAAAATTGGTTTCGTATTTTTTAACCAGGTATGTAAAAAGAGGGGAGTTTTAAGCACTGTACCTGTATGTATGTAGCTCCTAAATGCATGGGCTACTTCACTACGCATTTTTTTTTATTCGAAGGATGTGTTAATCGGAATGGTTCGTAGCCATGTTTGATGAACGTCTGATCAGCTGTTTAAAGATCGTCAGCTCTTTTTCCAGTTAGGGTGAGGCCAGACGAGCGTAATTTTATTTCAGTTGTGAGTCACGTCTTTTAAGGTCACGTCCATCTGATATTTGGTTGGAGCGCCAAACGAACGTATTTTATTCGTTTTTTAATTTATAGTTCAGTTGGTAATTACGCGTCTGAATCGACAGACAATTCATTTTGAGTCGTAATAAATAAATGGCTTCAATTGAGAACCAAAATTTAGCAGGTTCTCGGTAATACTTAAAGAGAAATATCTCCGTGTGAAAATTATGTGCAAAGTTAGATATGTTATTCTTAAATAATTGTGTTCCGGTTTTGAATGGTAAGGGTGCTGATGAATTTATAGGCACAAGGGACTTGTCAACTTATGTCTCAGGGTGACGGGCGCAGTGGCAGTGCCCCTCAGATCTTTGTGATTTAAAGCTCTGAGTGGCAGTGCAACTGTTGCAAACTGTTGCAACTGTAGACAAACGTGTAGCTTACCATCAGGCGCACGACTTGTTCGTCCCGTCTTTGATATTTAAAAAAAAATACGTTTTAGACTTTTATTTTAGCCTGTTTTCTAGATTTCATCTAATCGGGTAAAGTATATTCTATCGTGTCACGAATTAGCACATTCTTAAGACAATATCCTTAGGTGTATCCTATATTTTTTATAACACCCTTATTTAATGTAAATACCACTTGGTCTAGCAAAACAGTTTTTACCGCTTTTAATACAGTGACTCACCTTAATACGAATCAAAAACCGCGACTCACAACTCAAAAGATTACGATTGTCTGGTCTCACCTTTAGTGTAGGGATCTCAGTAATAAAATGAATAGGTACTTATTTTACTTCAACTTGTTAGATCGACTTAAAACATTGATATATTATGGAAATCCGATGATATTACAATAATATCGTAACCTTAAAAACACATAAATTTGGAACATTAAATAAAGAAGAAAAAATAATGGATAAAAATTATAAATTCTAGTTAAAATAGATAATAATGAGCAATCAGTAGGTACAGAGCACTAAAAAACTGACCTCAAAAGTTAATCATACCCTAGTTTACCACCATCAGAGTTGGAATATTTTTATCAAATATTTAAATGGGACCATTGATTACTGAGGAATCCTCTTTGCAACAAAACAAGAATCATCAAAATCGGTTCACGAATGCCAAATGTTATCGCGTAACATACATACAAAAAACACAGAGTCGAATTAAGCCTCCTCCTTTTTTTAAGTAGGTTTAAAAAAGCATGTCAAAAGTATCCGTGATTCAGCATCTAAGGACTATACTAATTACATAGCTGTTATTCTATTATATTAAGGCATTTCCATTTTTTTTTCTTCCGTGGTTATACCTATGATATACATAAATTTACCGCGAAAGGTAATGGACGTAAACCCTGCCTTCTAGTAGTGGGACATACGTAAGTATTTCTAAATAAAGTATAGCACTACAAACTAAATTCAAACAGGTTTAAGCGATAGGGAATTACCAATAAAAATGTATTCACAAATATCCAATGCTGACCGCAAATTTATAGGCCATTACGTATGAGCCCGAAAAACGACAAATATAACCTTTTTCCATATAAGACCCGAATAGGTAATACATGAGAAAATAAAAAATACGACGGTATACACCGCTATACATCTACATCAAGATGTATTCGCTAAAATATTAGGATAGCAGAGAAAAAGAGAATCATGTGCCATACTAAAACGCTGTTTGAAATGTTTCTGTTTTTTTTTATTATGAAACCTTTTCTGGCAACCCGTAAAGTTCCTTTTATGTGCAAATACGCTGGGCTATAAAGATACTACGTGATATTTTTGACAACCGTTTTTTGAGGGATACTCTTTTTATGCTCACATAGCACCGATCTTCTCATCCCGAACAATTGTAGCGTCAGTTTCTCTTTCCAAGTCTTCCAAGTGTTTTATCTGTGACCTCAACGGTTATAAGTTATGAGGGTGACAAACAGTATGGTTTTGTGTCCTTTTTTACGTTATCGAAATCATTGTAAATGAAGTAAAGACGACAACAAAATGCTACAAACCAAAACTAAGGGCCAGAAACGTTGATTTGTGTAAAAAAAAAAACGCGAATTACATACAACTAAATAGTTTCAGTAAATTTCAGAAAACTTTTTACAGATTGTAAATTAAGGGTGTGTTCTCTTTATGTCGTAACATTTTATTTATCGTTGGACGACTGTCGCTCCTAGCCTGTTCACATATCTCGACTGCCTGTCGTGATTACGTCGTTGAACGACTGTCATGTCTAACTACTCCCACTGGCTCGTGACGACAATTTATCATTGCAGCTACCTAGTCATTTGCACGCATCGAGTACAACCAGAAATAGATATGAAATGTCATTTCATTTGTTTGTAAACTATTCTGCCATTATTTATGGTCCAGCCCGATTTCGAAACAATTGACGAGTGTCGTCAATTGTTTCACTTCAAATCGACCAGTTTCACTTGAGTTTTGCTATAATGGACGAAAATTGAAAAATTGCATAATTTAACATTTAATTACCGGTGAAATGTGATTTCGTTTGTTTTGTAATTAGATGTTTTGCTGTTTTTCCCACACCACCGTGTGGAACAGCCCGCTATAGTTGAGATATTAATGTTATTACAATAAATACAGAATATTTTTGGAATATGCGGAGACGTACACACAGGCCAGTTGTTGGTGGTGTACTATTTCAACTTACTATTTTGGGATTTCAGCGGAAACAAGAGTTGGTATTTAACCGCTCACGCGATGCGCTCCTTCTACCGCAAAATGGCGGCTATTTGGTTTCGCAAATTAGAAAAGCATTCAGTTTAAATACAAGTTTTTATAAATAAAAATTATTATTCTGCATTGCTAAATAAATACCCTCCGTACTACTAAGAAAAACATCTCAAATAAAATGCAGCTATACAAATCCTGCACTTAAAAAGCACTATTGAAATTTTTGGTGTACTTGGATAAATGTAATAATATTCCGTTTGAATGGTTCTAACGTTTACCATGATATTACTCTTTAAAGTATAGTTTATAAACATTTCTATTCTGGGTAAACTTAAAAAACGCTACTTACGGTATGTTTTCAATAAATAAACACCAAAATCACCAGCCCAAACAATAATACACACGATTGTCGTGACGTATTTTTGAAGTTGTTTATTTTTTTTAAATGACAGACCCAGGCATTAAAAACTTTATGATTTGCTAGAGTAGTTACCGAAATAGCAATTAATATTAGTTCTTTTACCTGTCATAACTTCGATATCCGATAAATCGGTATAAAATCATCACCGGCACCTCTAGGTGTGGTATGCGTCTACGGCTTCATGTATCGCGTGAGCGGTTAAAAGTGATATCAGTACCATTTGACTGATGACTTACCAGAGACGGAGACCCTTATTTCGTCTCGATTTCTGGTTATACATATACTCGACGTTTGCACGACAGAATCGTTTGATGCACGGCAGTCCGCTCTACGTACTGTTCGATGAGCCAACGATAAATAAAAATAGGAGCTGCGATTATCTGTCGTCACATTTTTGTTGTGATTTATTCTGTGCCGACTGTCGTTCTAGTCCTTCCCATTATCTTAACAGTCCATTGTCATAACTTCATAAAAGTCGTGAACGACGACATTGAGTCGTGCTACATGTACACTTTGAACTTCACGACTATCTGTCGTCACGTCAAAGTGGGTACGAAGCCTTAACACATAAAACTCCGCATCGCTAGTACCTACATACTTGTCATACATAATTTCGTATATAAACTTGCATTCCAACATAACACATCGCACACATTCACACTAATACACACAAAACATGACGCTGATATCTCAATAACGTAACGTAACCAACACGATCGTAGTTTTGATAAAATGACGTCTAAAGATTTTTTACCAATGGCTAACGGATTTGGAGGTTCCAAATTACTTAATTTATGTTTGTATAATATAGAAAATAGGACAAGCTACCATTTGGCATTAATAACTCAATATTCGAGTTCTTGTGGGTTAACACGTTATTGCTTATCAACATCCGTATCACACGTACATACTAACAATCTTCTTCCAATATATTTAAAGATAATTTAACAAGAGTATTGTTGGTGATCTAGCTCTCGTAGGATCGTTAATGTTCGGTGGACTGTAATTGTTCAGGTTCTTGATCTGGATCGATGGGGTTCTTGCTCTTCTCGGGATCAGGATCGTAAATGAAACACTTGTTCAACTTCTTACTGACTAATACCACTACCATTTATTACTCAAAATGTTCCTACTTATGTATTAAATCAAGTCTCTCATCTAGTAGAGATGTCGGCGAGGAGACGGTCGGCGCGGTGCGCGGGGCGCGGGGGGCGGCGACTCCGTACGACGCTGTGTGCGGGGTGCGGGGAAAGGCGACGCGCTCTCGGTTGGGGCGCGGGGCGCGGAGTATGTGACTCGGTGTCCGTAACAAGTATATTTTCATTTTTGCTTTTATTTTGAAAATCTTTAGCTTTTTTATAATACTAAGTGGCGGGACGAACAAGTCGAGCGCCTGGTCGTATGACACTCCTATCCTTATCAGTTGCAGTGCCACTCAAAGTTTTACATCGCAACGATCTTAGCGGCACTGCCACTGCGCTTATCACCCTGAGACATAATTAACAAGTCCCATGTGCCTAAAATTTACCAGCACCCGAAGCGCCCAGTTTCACGACCGCCCAGTTGCCACGCTTTCACGTACATTACTGGCGAATCTGAATTCTATTTACTAGGCAACAATATATAAATCCCGCGGACGCCGCTCGGCCGCCACGTAGATCAAAGACAAGTAAAATCTAAATAATCAGAAATGAGGAGATCCGCAGAAGAATGTAAGTCACCGACATAGCTCGAAGGATACAGCAAGTTGAAGTGGCATTGGGCAGGGCACAAAGCTCGTAGAACTGACAGCCGTTGCTGCCCCAACGGCTGTCAGTTCTACGATAAGGTTCTCGAATGGAGACCACGAACCGGAAGGCGTTCAGTGTGATGGATGACCTGTTAAGGGCGGCGGGTAACCAATGGATGCACGTCGCGTCCGATCGGCTTTTCTGGAAATCTTTGGGGAGACCTATGAAAAATTAAATACAGCGTATTTTGCCATGGCAGTTAGATGCAAGCGGTTGCTGCGCGGCGGCCACGCGGTCTTCGCACGGCAGCCGCGCGTTGAAATTCGTTTCGAATAAACGCGCCCTTACTCTTGCAAACCGGAACGCAGTAATGCTCCCATTACTGCTTGGCGGTAGAAATAGGTAATGTGGCAGTGCTTCCCTGGACGAACTCTTTCACAAGGAGCTCTACTGCAACTAAAGTAATAAAGTAGGTAGGTTTAAATGGTACACGTACCCTTTTGTCTTATGCCTGTCTTTCTTACCTTCCAAATCTAGAGATATATTATTATCTCTAGAATTGGAAGGTGAGAGCAAGGTGCTATATAACACAGGTTAATCCTTGTACGGATACGAAACTTTCACGAACAGTCTTCAGTACCATATGAGGACCAAATCATAGGTGTAAGTGTAAAAGGAAACTTATATTAATATATCAACGGTGCAAGTTTGAATTGTCGTAAATGTTCGCTTTTCAAAATTTGATACATCAACAACATTCTTACCTTCATGTCGACAGTGGACACATTTTAAATGGACTTAAGAAAAAGGAGGGGCTCTCAATTCGGCAAATTTTTTTATTTCGTATCTTACGGGTTAACTCCGGCTAATTTGTGAACTGATTTTGATGTTTTTTTTTTTGTTGAAAAGAGGGTACCTTAGCAGTGGTCCGATTTAAAATTGAAGAAAATATTCCATTAGTAAGAAAGGCAAACTAGGGAATGAATCCGGTTTCGCGCACGTTCCTGTAACCGATTTAAATACAACTTGGCAAATGGAGTAATTCCACAAACTTTTGATGGCGGTTTTTTTAGTACTCGGTACTGAGATTTTGAACGATTTTTTTGTCGTGTCATTTCTGACATTGCAAATTTTCACCGTCGATATTTCCTTTGTGAAAAATAATAAATTTCCATTTCCATTTTTTTATTTCATTTCAGAGATTTCCGAATACTATATGCGTCTTTTATTAGCAATTTGTTTCACATATTTTAATACCCTGAAAATGTGCCAACAAAGCGCAATTATAAGTTTGAAAAATACTGTCACGTCCCACTGCAATCATAAAAGTAAAAAAAAACAGCAAAACTATCGCTCGTTTAGCTAAACGCTGCCTCTAACAATGCCGTCAATCACTAAAAACGATGAAACGAATAGGTTTTGAAAATAAAATTTTTAATATGTAACGAACATGTCATTTTAAAACTAAAAAAATATGTATTTAATTTTGAAATATGGGTATATTCCATGTATATTCACTCACTGTGATACATTGCGTGAAAGATTCGGAAATGGAATCTCTATTTTTTGTTTTTTTTTAAGAGCAAAGTTCGATTAAAGCTCCATCAGCGAAATAATACATCGTCGTAAGCTAAATTTGCGCTATTCGTCACACGGATTTGTTCACGACGTATTTTTTCATTGTTACTGAAAGCGATAATAAATTTTAACCTAAGTTACACTGAATGTAGATTCCTTATAATTATTACATCCTTTTTAAATCAAATAGTAGCAGTAGAACTCCTTTCAAGACGCCTCCAGGCCTTTGAGATGTGGTGCTGACGTCACACGCTGCGCATTGGTTGGTCATAGAAGGTCAGAACCAAACTGCGCTTCAGCGCATTCATATGTCCCGGAAAATGATGCCATTTATCAAAAGGCGCAAGATAGAATATCTTCGTCACGTGATTAGGAACGTGAGACTAGTGATGATGATCGCCAATGGAAATATTGATTTGGTGAAATATTGGTTTGCGAGCACTAATTATAGGCAAAATGCGTACATGACGCGTGCGTTGAGACTTTTTAACAATGCGTCTGTAAATCACTCTTCTTTGTTTGTTTTGTACAAGCATAGACTTCCTTTATTTTTTCCATCCTCTAAGATGATTACACGCTTGTCTATTATTAATGTTTTTTTTTATATTTAACTGTGTTCTGTGTTTTTTCCCTTAAAATCTATTTTTGTCTTGTTAAGTATCATAAATTTAAACACTTTCATGTTGGTGGAAATTTGTAAATCGCATTGGATTACTCATAATTATGTAGGTATATTATAATTGCATTACTTGTCCGTGAATTCTCCTAAAATGTGAAAAAAAAATATAAATAAATAGATAGATATACGCTACCACAGATGATAATGATGGGTAAAGTGCAGGGAAAGACGCGCTGGGTGCAAGAAGAAATCGTGGCAGCGGAACATCCGGGAGTGGACCTCCTCCGTCCTTCCTCCGCAGAACAACTGTTCCGGTTGGTTGCTGATTGAGATAAATACAAGAAAGTAACGGCCAACTTTCAGGATTAAAGAGGCTCTGGAACAAGAAGAACAGAGCTCCTTGTGAATGAGTCAGAAATGACTACTGCGTTACCAATTGAGGGGCGAACAAGTTGTGTGAGGCACTGCCACTGCGCCCGTCACCCTGAGACATAAGTTGACAAGTCCCATGTGCCTGTAATTTCACCAGCACCCTTACCCTACAAAACCGGAACGCAGTAATGCTCACAATACTGCTTGGCGACAGAAATAGGTAAGGTGGCAGTACTTCACTAGATGAACTCTTTCATGCGGAGCTCTACTGTTACTAAATACCTTCAATATTTGTATGCCTAATATTTGGCCAGACACAGTGAACCTATAATTATTTTGTACATGTCTGCTTTTACTTCCTGTGCTTTTAGAAATAAATGAATTATGGTAATATCAGTTTGCTTTATTTCTAGTATCGTGTTTCATTAGCACATTTTCACTACGAAACGAACGGGCCACTGTCAAATATTTGAAGCAGTATAAAACGAACGTGCCCGTTTATGGCAAAAAGTTTGACAAAAGTATTCTGCAAAGTGTCGAAAAACCTTTTTGTTTTATTAACATTTCAAAAGTCCGATTTAAGTCGTACTGTTTTTATTGATATTATCCGACTTTGAATTGGAAAGCTTTTCCGAAAAGTTTAGCGTTTCATTTAGAATTTTACTACTCGACAATTAAGTTTGAAATTGTTTGTGTACGGGATATTAATATTGAATAAAGTATTTAAATAATAAATATCTTTATTTATCTCCACAATATGAAACAAAGGAACATTACAGTAGAGATACATATCCCTGAGTCCATTTTTTAGTTTCTGGATAATGTAGACTCTTTTTGTCTTTTGCCTTCGAAACTATTATATCAAATCATTGAAGTCATTCCCATCGGATCCCGTAAACTGATCTACGGCCAATTTTAAGTCCCAACTGATCCCCTCTATATTTTGCAATTCCCAACCTATCATTGTATTTGTAAGGTAAGTACAGTCAAGATAAACATACACTTTGAAATCAAATATTCATTTCTGTTATAATTATCACAGACTATTTTTTTTTGTGTCACGTCATTAATATTGTGACATATCTCGCAAAACACAAGTAACAAAGACTGATGGTCCTACGTAATATGAAAAATCTTACTTAACTTTCGTAGCGTAATTTTCAAAGACAATTTTTTTTTTGGGAGATATCTTCGATCTTTATATCAATTAAATAAATTAATTAAACTCAAAATAACACTTCACATGAGATTACATTTATATTATTCATAAATAAATTACGATTGATTGTTTAAAAGCCTTACAACAAATGCAGTACATTTATATAAACGGTAAATAAGCATGAAAAGGATTATAAAGCACAGCCATTGACTAAAACATAATAAATACTCTAAACTTTAACCAGCAGAAACATAACGTATATAAATAAATAACACATACACTCATATCCCCGCACTAGGAAAACCCTGTATCGCGGGTACCACGGACACACAGATAGACAACCACAAATTACATCCGTTTGCATCCGCACCCAAATTCACGAGAGAAATAAATGTAGGCCGTACAATTGTTTCTCCCACAGAACAGAAAATACAGTATAAGTAGTCAGTTAGCCTCACACGCGTGCTAACCATAGGTCTCCTAAGACCTATGTGAGCTCAGTCCCCCACTTTCGCTTTGCACGGTACGGTCGTGTCAATTCTTTCGCGTAAATTCTATGAAATCTTAAAAAAATGAATTATTGTGCTGTTTTGGAGTACAAAAATGACCGCCACACCAAAAATATTACCCATGATGGTATTTCATATCATCGGTAAGTCTTATTTTAACATTAATTTTCTGTTCATCGAAATAATTTTTTTGCTGCAAGAAACGAAAGCAAAGCTTATGCCCCTGCAATACGGTTGCCTTTTTTTTTTGAAGAACTAAATTAATAACTCAAATTCGTCGTGGTTCAGCAGTTAACCGCTAGATGGCAGGACATCGATTGAAATTTCAATTTAATATCAAAATGCCGTAACTTGCAACAATAGGTATTGATGGTATTAAACTTTCAACGTTATGCCAACAGGGTAAAGTTTAAATTATATGAAAAATCCAGAATTTGTTATTTCTTTTTAAATTTGAAACTACGGCCAATCATTATCAAGATTTCTTAGTTTCAAATTAAGAGTGTGTGAGTTTTAGCGACATTGGTTCTGATAGTAATCGAGGCCTAAGGCACTTCCGTTGGTTTTTGTCTTCCGTGATTTCTCCCGTCCCGGTATCGATTCCAGAGAACCTACACCATACTTATTGACTAATACAGCAAACAAGATTCAAGAATACATGAAAATTAATTATTCAATTACTCTTTATAAGTTATAATTCTAATTTTCTGTACTGATAAAAAGAAAAAGTGGATACAATATAATCCTACATTAGAATAGGATTTAATAAATGATGTGGTGCAAAGCGTCACAGTCAGAATTTTCAATAAAATATTTTTTTTAATTTGTTTTTAACGATTGCATGCGAGTCATTAAATATGTCGAGATTCACAACTTTGAATACATTGTTGTATTTATGTGTATGTATGAAAATCTGTGTTTACACGGATCATATTGTTACTATGTCTTTTATTGGCCTTAAAGCAAATGTGTCGTATTTAGATTAAATATAATATACACAATTCATATCTACAGTAAACTTACATAAGTACAACTTCACAAGCTTTTAACTTAGTAAGTAATTTTAGTATGCACCTCAGCTAAATAGAATTCCTTAATTGCCACTATGAGAAACGCGCAGTAAAAATAAAGGAGGTCAAAGGATAATGAAATGTCTTTATCTTGGAGATAAGAAAAAACCAGCGGGAAAAGCTGAAGAGAGACAAAAACTCTTAATGAAGAAGAGGGACAAAAGTAATTTAAATTCGTTACATCTACTACGACGCCATCTGTTAAATGCACTTCATTAAAACGTGCTAACTATACAAGCGCCAACCGGCGACTGACATGGGGAATTCGAAATTCAAATTGCGCTTCTCTTTTTCAAATTGTTAGTTCTTCTTGTTGGCTAGTGACAAAATTGCTTTAAAGAAAATTTGTTTTTTAACCGTTTCTTAATTGAACTTTTGATTCTTCATTTAACTGTCTCCGTGTGAACGGTTACCATGCCGGACTGCCACGCAGAGGTCCTAGGTCCGATTCCCGGGCCGGGAGAAATATTTGTATGGCCTACATTTATTTCTCTCGAGAGTTTGGGTGTATATTGTGGTTATCTATGTGTGTGTCCATGGCACCCGCGACACGGGGTCCCTTAGTGCGGGGCTATGTTGAGTGTGTGCGTTATTATTATTAGTAATATTGTGCGTTAATAGTGTGCGTTATTATTATTAATAGTAACTTTTTGTTGTAAACTTTTCGCTTAATAAGAACAAAGTGACGTAAATATAAAAGGTTATAAGAATATTGTTTTACGTCTATGAATTTGCTTCAAAATTTCCTCAATAAAGATCTTGGAAGAAATTTGATTTTTATAAAAATGAGCCGGATTCCCCTATACGATATTGACTTTGAAGTTACAGGCCTTCCTAACTAAATTTGCTCTGTTCGTAATCTTTACGAATTTGCATGATTTCATTTCGTACGTAAAGCCAATTGGCTTCGGAATTAGAAATTTCTTTCTTCCGAATTTAACTCGTTAAGGATCTCCTTTTGGCGTTCGCGTTTGTCTTTTGAAAAGCAAATATTTGATTTCTGTCTGCATTTTTATGTTAATGCTAAGTGTGGAGTTAAGACTTCGCTCAGGTGAATTTAAACTCGAAGTTTAAAGTGTGTTTTCCTTCTTACAATAAAATTGAAGTTTCATTTTCATTTGTTGCTTTTTGACTCTATCGAAAGTTCATCTACAGAGGGCGTTTTTTAAAGTAGGATAGTAGTACTGTTTTAATAGGAAATGAGAAGCTGGAGACCACGTAGTCTGGCTAGAAACAGTATGTTTACCTTGGGCATATCGACTGTGAACTGGCATCAGCAATATGAAATCACAAAACGCATGGACTGCATTTGGTGGGCTGGATGACATCTTAAAATCTGTTGATACTCCACAGTATTTGAAGACCCGCATATTTAACCAATGCGTCTTGCCCATCACTGGAATGGATGTAGAAACGTGGATGTCAGGACATCGTAGCTGTAGCGAGATGGGTGGACGACATTGACAAAGTTATTATTAAGCAGTAGATGGGTGAAATTAGCGCAGGATCGTACAGGATGGCACTAATTACGGCAGGCCTATACCCAGCAGTAGGTGAAGTCGGGCTGAGGATGATGAAGTATAATTCTTCAAATGAAAAGACAATGAATAAATGAATAATGTATTTATTTTATCTCTACAAACATCACAACTGAACATGAACCAAAGTAAGATAGACAAAAATTGTGTTTATATTATGTTTGCAAAAGACAGGTACCTAAACTAAGCAGAAGCTTGTACTATAGGATACCAGGTCTCTCACCACAGACAACTTTCTCTTAATACTATGATTATGATTGCAGAGGTTATAATCTCAGTATGACTTGTAAGCGCTTTGGCTACTTAGCTGTTAGTTTGCAATGTATGAATAAATAAATAAATAAAAGTCCATTCAATAAATAAATAAATAAATAAAAAAACCGACCACAAAAGTACGTCGAATTACATTCATATGCCAAGTTTTATTGAAATTGATTACCGGAAAGTGCGCAAACCCGGATTCATCCACTAGTTCGCCACTATACGGAACTTGACACAGGAGATAATAAAAATCGGTTATCACTACTCAAAGTATATTGAGAGAGAAAAAATGCCTTGAATTGGAGAATAGCAAACTCAACCATTAAAATAGTGGCTCCTTATAATAAAATTTAGGCGCTATTTATGAAAATGAATCTTCATGCGTGAACAGCCACCCTTTTCTTCAAAATTAAACTATGGAGGTACCCTCTTTCCAACAAAAAAGAATCATGAAAATCGGTTCACAAATACCGGAGTTAACGTTAAAGTTATACAATAATGAAAAAGAAACGAAAATTGAAATGTATGAACTAACTAAACTAACATTACAATTTGAAAGTTTATAAATATTGTGTGTGTGTGTGTGTGTGTGTGTGTGTGTGTGTGTGTGTGTGGAGGGGGGGTTGTGTGTTTGTTCCTGAACTTCATCGTAACTGCGTCCAAACAACTATTTCGTGATTAACGCTCTTGTCTTGACAATGTCAAGTATAAAGCTTCATTCGCATCATGCGTCATTTAATTTAGTAGAATATTACTTGTTTGACAGTAATTGTTTTGGACAGATGTCAGACGGAGAAAGAGAGTACAGGGCTAGTGACAATTTAAAAAAAGTTCATTTCCTATATTGATCTTACCAGGACCTGAACTCCTAGAAATTTTGCAATTATTATAATAAGTCACAACCAGACCTTTCATCAGAAGTTCAATCATAGTGTTCTATTAAATATTTATCACTCGATTTCGAAGCTTGCCGGATGTAGACATCGCCGTATCTGATGTCGGGTATCTATTTATTGATTCTCGACAATGATTTGATGAAACGGTAAATAGATTTTGGTGGAACTGTTGTTCATAGTATTTGCGAAGTGAATAACTTGTCATAAAAAGAAACCTCAAAAGTTTGTGGAATTAGATCGCACTTGAGGTTTCAAGTACTGAAGTAACTCAAAAGTGGTGAAACTGAGAAAGCACGATCCAAAATACTTAATGGATCTTATTGCGAATAATGTGATTATTTTTATTTATATACAATATTTGGTTATTTATTTGTAAACAAGAATACAAATTTATTGGTTTCATCATGGACCAATAACTTAAGAGGCCTGCTAATCGCAATATAAGACAGCGTAGTCTGGTATTTAGAAAGAAAGAAAGAAAGAGAGAAAGAGAGGGAGAGAGGGAAAGAGAAAGAGAGAGAGAGAGAGAGAGAGAGAGAGAGAGAGAAACATTTAATCGGCAATTACAAATAAAATATGCAAAGAATCATAGTTAAAAATTAAAATAAATAAAATTATTATTGCCGCGTTAGCGTTAATTCGTTTAGACTTTTGCAAAGCCTCCGTGGCTGAACGGTTACCATGCCGGACTGCCACGCAGAGGTGCCAGGTTCGATTCCCGGGCCGGGAGAAATATTTGTATGGCCTACAATTATTTCTCTCGTGAGTTTGGGTGTAATTTGTGGTTATCTATGTGTGTGTCCATGGCACCCGCGACACAGTGTTTCCCTAGTGCTATGTTGAGTGTGTGCGTTATTTATTTATTTATTTAGAGGCCAGATAATTTAGTACCTATTCGTACACCATGTCGCAACGAGTACCAGATAGCTGTTTTTATAACTAATTTGTTTTACATTGACGAGCTGCAATTTATCAAAGCTACTCTACTTTCTAGTGATAACAAACAGATCAAATAGATGGCGCTTATTAAACAGATTTTTATGTATAGTATTGAATATTATTTGTTTAGGATTAGCTCCATCTACCCATATGAAAAGTTGATTTAAAAATTATTTTGTAACACAAAGTGCCATTAATTGACACGCACATTTGTCAAAGTTGAGAAAATAGTTTTTGCTCAAGATCAATATTGATAAGGAAAAACTGTTCTATAAAAAAAAACTGACCTCCAACGTTTGTGCAATTACATCTATTTCCCAAGGTTTCTTGAAGTCGGTACTTTGTCACCCTTAGAGGTGGAATACTTTTTTCTAATTTGAATGAGAGCACTACTAAGGTACCCTTTTTCCAACAAAAAGGAATAATCGAAATCAGTTCACAAAATATCTTAGTAATCGTGTAACATACACACAAAACATATAGTCGAATGGAGAACTTCCTCCTTTTTTGAAGTCGATTAACAAACGGAAAAGTCAACCTGCAAGGCGATGCAACGTTGCAAGGGAATTGATTGTATTTTACAGTACAGAAACAGATTTCTCATTAGTAACAATAGTCAAAACTCGGTACGGTTTTATCTAGTCTCGTAGCTCAAGTTTCATTTCCAAAAGAAAATTGACAGTTGGAGGAAGACAACTTTTGTATTTGTGCTCATGTTAATTTTTTACAGTATGCGACTTCATTGCTTTAAATTTTTTTTAACATCATGTAACGGGGCGAACAAAGTCACGCGCCTGATGGTAAGCTACACGCATGTAGATAAGTTGACAAGTCCCATGTGCCTGTAATTTCACCTGCACCCTTACCTTTCAAAACCGGAAGACAGTAATGCTAATATTGCTGCTTGGCGGCAGAAATAGGTAAGGTGGCAGTACTACCCTAGCATATTCTAACGCCAGCGCTGCGCCATCTGCTATTGATTTGTTTCGAACTTGACAATTCTGAAGGCGTTGTCGGATTTTTAGTTCACTGGAGTATTCGGCAGTTTCTGTCTAACCCAATGGGCTCCGTGATGACAAGTAAGCATTATTCCGAGGATTGGGATGTTTTTAAGATAAAAAATTACATAGCTGAAGGTTCAACTTGTGACGATGTTGACCTGCATCCCACCTCTTTATTATCGTCTTTTCTGGTTCTTGGCTATATATTGTTGTAAATTTTAAATCGTTCTCGTATTCCTTTTCCTTCACTATTTTTACGTTTGTTCTATCCGCTGTCACTACCATCATAATTCTTAAAAATAGAAGACGTGTCCATAACTCACAAATCACGTTCATTTTGTGAACTACACGTCACGATTACTATTAACATGATATGCAGGGTGTAATTGTTAAGTGTGCCCAGGTGATAATCCCATGACTACAAAATATATAAAAGAGATATCAAAAAGCTGTAAACTGATATTGATTGTATCCCATACGATATACATACGAAAAAAATCGGGACAACAAAAGTTGTGATCAACTTAATTTACTTAAAAGTTTTTTATACAAAATGAATAAAATGGACTATTTTTTTTAATGCTGATAGAACAGTTTCTTATAAAAATTATTTTATTGTATTGAACGAAAAGAATTGGCACAGCAAAAGTTGATAAAATTTAAATAAAATGTTTTTCATTTTTTATGAATAAAACTTTTTATATTAAATTTGAAGTTGCTGTTCTGATTTTTTCGTCCCATACGATAAAATGATCCTTACATGAAACTGAGTCCATCGGCACTAAAAAGAATTTCATTAGTTTTATTCATTTTTATGTACAACTCAACCGAATAATTATCTATGCCATTATATATTAATTATTCAATTATGGTTTTGTTATTTTATTTATAGCTATTTTGTTATCTGTAAACTTATTGTTGCCTCTTAAAGTAGGTCAACTAAAGCCTCTCTACGAATATCATATTAAATGTACGCTCCCAGCGTTTAATGTTAAAATTTTGGATATTTCTAGTTTTATTTTAAAAAAAGTTATTGATGTCGATTTACTCATTAGGTAACGTTATTTCGATATCAGTTTTTGATATCTCTCATATTTATAGAATAATCGCCTGGGTACACTTAACGATTACATACTGTATTTGTCTGGTCTTTTTGAGGTGAGTATTGTGTTAGTTATTTTTATAGGCAGTGTTTTATTGTAATTGTACCTTTACTTTATATCCTTTTATTTGTTACAGCCTTTTCCTCTTTTAACATTTACTACATAACTATGAATCAAACCTTTTGCATTCTCATTAGCCTACAAAGTCAAGAAAAATATACAAAATGTACACTTTTTTATGTGAAATAGATTAGAAATCACATAGTAACATACGGGTACTGTGATAGAAATAGGGACTGTGACGTGACGAATGAGACCGATCACCGTAACGAAAGAGTTCGTTCGACGTAAACGTTTTACGTTAAACCAACGGCCGTGCACCCCGATACAGCCCACCCGATTGTGTTTTGAGCTTCACATACGTTATTATGGCATTAAGTACGGTCACAGAGCTAAAGCGCGCTAATAGATAAAGGGGTCAGTGTATCGAAAACTGAATGTGACCAAAGCCGCTTAATTATGATATTGGTGAGATTTTAAGCGAATTTAAAAAAGGATGAAGTCCTCAATTCGATTTTATTGTTTTTGTGAGTTTGTTACGCAATTTCTGCGACATTTTTGAATTGATTTTGATGATTCTTTTTTATTGAAAAGGTCCCATTGAAATTTGAAGATAATATTCCACCTCTAAGCGCGTTTGCACAGTGCATCCGATTCGTTTTCGCCACCTTACTTATTTCTGCCGCCAAGCAGTAATGTGAGCTTTACTGCTTTCTGGTTTTGAAGGGTAAGTGAAAGTGCTGGTGAAATTAAAGATACATGAGACTTATCGACCTGAAACTTACGTTGACAAGTCTCATGTGGCAGTGAACCCCAGATCTTTATGATTTAAAGCATTGAGTGGCACTGCAACTGTCATGGACAGGCTTGTCGCTTTATTACCAGGTGCATAACTTGTTCGTCCCGCCACTGGTATCATAAAAAATACTCAAGAGGACTGGTAATCGCGATAGGTACACTACATGTCGCGACTAACATCAAATATCGATTTCTGTAACTTATTTGTTTTACATTAACAAGCTGCAACGCTACTCTAAGTTCTAGTGGTAACAAACAAATCAACTAGATGGTGCTTAATGTCCACTAAGTGACAAAACAATTTTTTGAGATAATAACGCACACACTCAGTTTTAGAAAATTCAAATTGTTTAATCATATTTCAGCTCACACAGCCACCGAAACAATGTATTTATTGCAAACCAAATTTCCCGATGGCATAATTTCAGGAAATTCAGTCGTTAAGTGGTCAGCTTGATCGTGTGATTTAACACCGCTAGATTATTTTTATGGGGTTATGTTAAAGACAGAGTCTATACGGAGCCAATCGAATCGATTGCAGCCTTGAAACTAAAAATTTGCGAAGTGATTAACGAAATAGACCCACCATTTGTCAAAAAGTCATTAAAAACTTTCATGAAAGAATCGACATCTGTGACTGTGGTCGTGGTGGACATTTATCAGATATAATTCTTTATTCATAACTGCCCAAAGTTCCTTTTTTTAATACAATAAAAATTTGAATCATTGTCATCTAAATTTATTGTTTTATTTTGATTTACAAAACAAAATTCTCATTGAAAATCTCTTTATAATAAAAAAAGGCCTTTGGAAAATGTAATGACAATTAGACTAAATCGGTGTGTTGCTCATTATTTCGTGCAGGCGCTTATTTTTAGTCATATGCCAGATTATCATGGTCAACTCATTCCTTAGAATTATAAATTAATTTGAACAGTTTGTGGGTTTTATTTTGCTCCTACATCTTTCATACGTAATAACACTGCGTAATCTTCACATAAAGTTAATTGAATTATTTGTATTATGTCGTCACTACAAGCCACAAAAATATTATGGTGATTTATATGTTTACACACCATAATAAAATTCAAACATTTGTTCACCAAAACAACACGATACTTTTCCTGTCGGTCAATAGTGCCTATAAAAAGTATTTATACGTACTTACTTAGGTACTCGGAAATGAAACTATTTTTAAGGCTCTACATCGCGTATATCTGTTTTTTCAAACAAACCAACGTTTCCGGTCCATTTCATGTCCCATGGTCAGACTGACTGTCAATTGAAAAAGTAGTTTCATTTCCTATGTGTAACAATAGCGAAAACCTAAGAAATCTATATACATAGGTACTATTTGTATATGTGCGTTATTTCCTATCGTTGGCTTATTGCCAGAAGTCATTAATTGCCATATAAATTATGTAGCACTTAATGACTTCTTGAAATAAGCCGACGACATGGAAAGTCAACTTTTTAGTCACGATCTGCCTAAATGGGACCCCCATTTAGTAGCAGAAGAGCTATTTGTGAAATAGTTGATCTAGGATTGTACCTAGGATAGTGCCTGGCCGTAGTAATGTGAGCATTATTGTGTTCCGGTATTAAAGTATACTGAAGATATGCAAAGATCTTAGGGTCGAAACACAAAACTGCGAATCGGCGCGATGGGAATTCGCAACGCAAAGATCTGCGACGCGCATTGGCAAAGCGTCTCCTTCCAAGGTTCTGGTGATCATTCCTTCGACTATCGTCAACGGTACTGAATGTATTTTTTAAACTAGTTAGCCACAGGGATTCTAAAAAGAGTGTAGCACTGCTGTTATTGATAAGAAAATACAGGAAAAAAAACATGAATATCGCAGGAATGCGCGATGCGGAGCAATTCGCAAATTCTTGCGATGCGTCGTGCGAGCTCGTTTATTTCTGCGTTGTTTCGAGGCGCACTGTCATTGTGCCGGTCACCCTGAAACGTAAGTTGACCAATACCTTACGACTGTAATTTCACCAGGACCCTTATCCTTCCAGACCGAAACACTGTAATGCACATATTACTGCTTGGCGGCAGAAATAGGTGAGGTGACAGTCTAATAAAGGTTGGTAGCTACCTATGACTTCAAACTAGCTACAGTATTTATATGTTTTTTTTTTCAATACATACAATTTAAGGTTTCACGATGAATTTTCCAACTTCAATCTCCTGAGTCGGCACTGAAACTATTAAATCATCAGAACTTAAATGTCACTTTTCACTTCACTATGTAAACCGCCGATAACTAGCCAAGTTAAAGTTAAAGTGGTTAACTTAGAATCACTTAGCTCCACTTAAGAGTTCCGCCTAGTTCTATAATAGGAAATGTTCGAGTTTCCGATTTCAATTCAATATCGGATCAATTTGCAATGTTTACTGGTTACGAATTTAGGGTAGTCTTATTGAGGTTAAAACAAGCGAATAAATTAATATGTAAACGTTAAAAAAAAGGTTTAAATTTGATTTCGTTATCTTTCCAGGTAGGTGATAACGATCGTACCTTTGTAATTAGTTTGCAACGTTTCCGATAGATGGCGTTGTAAGCTTTTTAGCAAACCCCTACATTGCGTTGTTTTCCTTCTGTGTATACTCCGACAGACGGTACTATTAAATAACTACGCAATAATAATTATTAATACAAAGATCGAACATACAGTGAATAGCGATATCTCTCGCCAGGACTGGTAGCTGTAAAGGTACTAACTGGGTGATAAATCTGTAATAGATTTCTCATAGATGGCGCTACGACTAAAAAGTCGTTGAAAGACCAAATACAAAGACACGACGCAAGCACATAGAAAAATTCGTGAGGTCCGTTGGTTCGTTCCGTGGCTTAGTTGGTATAGCGTCTGGCACGGTATGCAAGAAGACGTCGGTTCGAATCCGACCGGATCGAAGGAATTTTTTCTGAGTGTTCGATCTTTGTATTAATAATTATAACAAACTAGTGGAGTAATTTCACAAAAAATATTTGAATATCAATTCAATAAAAATTTAATTAATACGCAATAATAATCGATAATTCACATTGTGTCATGAAATTAAAATTTAGTAATCTAAATTTTAATTTCATGACACAATGTGAACAAATCAATAGTATGGCAATCCTTCTAATGAAGGATTGCCATACTATTGATTTGTCACATCGCTGATCTGCGTATTCAAAATTGTCGTACACCTATGTTGTCGTAGCACCTATTGCTCTATCTTTATACCTCAGTTCTTCGTGTAAAGTTTATTTATGCAATGCATAATTGTTTCCTTTTCATGTTATTGTTACAGTATTTATAACTTGGCTTTGGCAATATAAACAGTGGAGCTCCTTGTGTAAGAGTTCGTCCAGGGAAGTACTACCACCTTGCCTGTTTCTGCTGCCAAGCACTAATGTCAGCATTACTGCGTTCCGGCTTAGAAGGGTAAGGGCGCGTTTATACGACACGAATGTCATCGCGCTCACGCCGCGCGGCTGTCGCGCGAAGACCGCGTGGCCGCCGCGCAGCGACCGCGTGCATCTAACTCTCATGGCAAAATACGCTCTATTTATTTCACCATCATCATATCAGCGGGAACACGTCCACTGCTGAACTTATGTCTCACCCAAAGATTTCCAGACCAGCCGATCGGACACGACGTGCATCCATCTAGTAGGGGGCCGTCCCACTGCACGCCTTCCGATTTGTGGTCTCCGTTCGAGAATCTTTCTGCCTCAACGGTCGTCATTTCTACGAGCTATGTGCCGTGCCCACTGCCACTTCAACTTGCTAATCGTTCGAGCTATGTCAGTGACTTTGTTCTTCTGCGGATCTCCTCATTTCTGATTATTTTAATTTTAAGTTTTAATTTAAACGGGCGTACCGAACGCGCGTGCGAGTCTGGCTTATCTTTGATCTACGTGACGGCCGAGCGGTGTCCGCGGAATTTATATGTTGTTGCCTAGTAAATAGAATTCAGATTCGCCAGAAATGTACGTGAAAGCGTGGTAACTGGGCGCTTAGGGTGCTGGTGTAATTACGGGCACACGAGGACTTGTCAACTTATGTCTCAGGGTGACGGGCGCAGTGGCAGTGACCCTCAGATCTTTGCGATTTAAGGCTCTGAGTATCACTTCACTGGTATGGACAGGCGTGTAGCTTATCATCAGGCTCGACTTGTCCCGTCACTTGATATTATAAAAAAAATATGTATTTATATTTTGTATTAGTTGCTATTCATTCCGTTTATATGATACTCGTAATACAGGTATCCTTTAGTTTGAGACCAGGTAATTTGGTGCAGTTTTGTGGCTATTAAAGACCTTGGTATTATCTATAACGACGGGCAAAGTAGTTGGGAAATGGAAGCTTGGAAAAAGGAAAACGCATAGCTTTGTAACATCAGGGAATGGGCCGGCATCGAGATCGTGGAATAACTGTTCAGGCTAGCTCCGCACAAAGAAAGAAAAAAAATGTCTGCCGACCTTCAATAATCGAGAGGCATGTAGTGCAAAGGCCGTGAATATCAATTAAATCCTCTTTCATATGAAATATTTACTTGTCAGTTTATTTTCCTTGTAATATCATTCAAATATTGATCATTAGCTAAAATTATATTCTGACCTTTGACAAATTTGCGTATTAATAGATGACATTGTGTGTCACAAACTAGTTTTTAGATTACTGCTTAATGAAATGGGTAGATGGTGCTAATCCTAAATAAAATAAAATAATAGCTGTCACTATCCATAAAAATCTGTGCAATAAGCGCTATCTAGTTGATTTATTTGTTAACACTAGAAATTAGAGTAGCTTTGATAAATTGCAGCTCGTCAATGTAAAACAAATTAGTTACAAAACTGGCTATTTAGTACTCATCACGACATCTGGTCTTGTAGCGTGATTAGCAGTCCTCTAGTAGTTCTATGGTATAACAAATACCAGAACGGTTTAATTTAAAAAAAGAATGACTTGGTATATGTGGCCAGTGATATGAACGTTGCTATCATAATTCGTTGTAATCAAATTTGGAATCTGGAATTTGAATTTGATTCAACCTTTTTGTAGCATTCCTCTAAATAATTGTCCATCAACATAGTTTTTAAGGTCTCGGTAACGCAACAGTACACAACATATTTGTAATGAGATATCAGGTTCCCTATTCAAGATCTCTGTATAAAAGATTTCACACAATCTATTGGGCTCAAAGCTATTGGGCGTATTATATAGTCAAACTCAATATCAATTAGTAGACACAATCTAGAAACTAATTCCAAGGGTCGCGGTTTGTCGGTTTCCCGGTAATTTATATAGTTTCGAAATTGCATGGGTTAAAAACTTTGTAACTTTCCCTATAAAAGTACATTATATGGATCTTTTAGAGATAAAGTGGCACTGCAACTGCTTTGGACAGGTGTGTCGCTTACCATCAGGCGCACAACTTGTTTGTCCGGTCACGTAAGTCATCTAATAAAAAATAAAAAAGCTGCAAAACAGGTCATATCGAGTATTTAAGTTCCACGTTGACGATGACTATGACCAGCCGTGACTATGGGACCTGTAAAAAACCTGAAACTTTGGTTTTGTTTGAAATAAACAAATATACTATCCTCAAAGTAGTTTTATTGCCAAAAGACATAATTTTCAAATTAACGACTTCCGTGGTCAATTGGCCTGTACAACTATTTTCCCGGGTTCGGTCCTGCTGGGTTAATGTAAAAAAAACTAACTTTTCTATATTGTCTCGGGTCAGGGTGTTTGTGGTGCCGTTGTAGTTTCAGATTTCCATACACATGTAATTAGTAAGTAACTAAAGCACTTGCTTTAGTTACTTACTAGGAGATCAGATCAATGTATGTGATGTTGTCTAATATTATTTATTTAAAGACCAGATATTGTATGAAAATTAGTAGTGTCGCGGTTACAGCGCCGCTGTGGCGCCACTGCATTTATAAGCGTCTAAATTGAATATCCAAAAATTAATTTATACGTCTTGTTTAACATCCAGTGCAAATCGAGAGTAAACTGACAACCGGTATTATCTCAGTTTTTGACAACTTTACAGGTGAAGAAATAGTCGTAATAGAAAAAGAAATAGTACATACGTGTGTAATAAAAAAGAATTAAAAACTACATATTTTTATTTAATAAACCAAATGATATATGTATAAATGACGCAAACAATTTATTTCTTCACCTGTAAAGTTGTCAAAATTGAGACAGTACCGATTGCCAGTTCACAGTCGAAATGCTAATTAAATATTATACTATTCGATATAATGGTAATCGATAACAAACTCTATTTACCCGTCTCTTTCGTCAGATAATTGATTTGGTCGGAAGAGGCAAGCCGCGATCTTTGGGATAATGGTTGATTTTCCGCCCAGTGAACGCTTCGGATCCAATTCATTTTCTTCTATTTTCAATTTGTTACAAGCAAAAAGGTAGAAAGAATAATAAAATAAATATTCTCCTAATACAAACACACTTGCTGCGTCCTTTATGCAACGCGACTCATCTCAGTTGCATTTTTACTAAAGAGCTCGGTTTTTGATGAATTCTTGTGAATATTGCACCGTGATTCTGTTGTGCGTCTATGAAATTATATGAAATGTAATACTGATCCATTTTTTTCGTCACAAACAGGCTGTGAGTCCGGAAGGACATGAGCAACAAGGACTATATAGAGAGCGTCATCTGT
>NW_020653993.1:4636523-4668925 GCF_003589595.1 Hyposmocoma kahamanoa
GATCTGGAAGAAACTACCAATCGTGAAATTCAATTAGGTGTCCTCAAATTTAAATATGAGTCAATGTTGTCAGCATCTCATAATGACCAAAGTGTAAAAACACCCATTAATAATTTTGAAAATTAATCTTTTAATATTGAAAAAATTCCACTATTAAAAGAAAATTACAACTACCGGCACTAGAATTCAAGCAGTTTGATGGAAAAGTGGAGAATTGGATAGGGTTCTGGGGACAGCTTAAATAAATATATCAAGATCCATCTATTGATGACGACGATAAGTTCCAATATCTGTTGAAGGCTACCGAACCAGGTAAATCTGCACGGGAGTTGGTGGAAAGCTTTCCCCCGAGTGGTGAAAACTACCATAAAGCCATTAACGATGTAAAAGAAAGATTTGCAAAAGATGAGATCATAGTTCAATATTATGTAAGGAAACTATTAGAACTGATCTTGAGCAACCACCGTGGAAGTGTAGATTCACGAGGATTGTATGAGGTAAGGTATCGCATAGTAGTTTTCACAGTTTGTCACAACCGTTAGATGAACTTCTGGAATCTCACTTTTCAACTGTTGCGAAAAATTTTAATGCAGTCCATATAAATGCCCAAAGTATTCCAGCGCATTACACTGATTTGGTGAGCACTTTCTCTAATAGCCAGAACATTAACGCCATCTTGGTTTCTGAAACTTTTTTAAAACCATGTCTCCCTTCTTCTTCCTATTCCCTTCCTGGTTTCCATCTCATTCGTAATGACAGGACTGGCAAGGGTGGCGGAGGAGTTGCTATATACCTTAGGAGTAATCTTCCTTTCAGTATTCTTGACAAATCCCCCTCTCTTTATTCTGAATCTTCGGAACATCTTTTTGTGGAGGTGCTTTTGGGCCATCAGAAGCTCCTTTTGGGAGTTTTTTATAGTCCAAACCTAAATATTGATTATTTCAGTAAATTTGAGACTTTGTTGGAAGATTTGGTACCCACGGTTGATCATACAGTTATTATGGGTGATTTTAACACCTGTCTGTTCAAACACGACTCCCGTTCTACTCGACTTCGCTCAATCGTGGATTCTATTAATCTGAACATTCTTCCGTCTTCCTCAACACATCACTTTCCTGACTGCCAGCCATCTTTGTTGGACCTTGCCATTGTCTCTTCTACTAATCATGTAACTGCTCACGGTCAACTTCCGGCCGAGGCCTTCTCCTATCATGACCTTATTTACCTTTCGTACAGAATCCGTTCTCCTAAGCCTAAACCACGAGTGGTCATGCAGCGCAGTTTCAGGAACTTTGATGAGGAAAGATTTATGCTTGACCTTAACGGTATTGACTGGGACGCTGTACTTAGAGCCCCTACTATAGATCAGAAGATGGAAATTTTCAACTCGATACTAATACAGCTATATGATATACATGCTCCACTCCGTCCTGTTCGATTGAAACATCTTCCTGCCCCTTGGCTCACTGCAGAAATTAGGGCATTGATGAACAAGCGCAATCTTGCTAAGGTGCGGTATAGAAACGATCCTTCAGATGAAACCCACCGTAGATTTAAGGAACTTCGCAACCGCTGTAGCAGGGTGTGCAGGGATGCGCAGCGCCGTCACATACATGCCTCGGTTTCTAATGGTGATCCTGCTAAGGTATGGTCTTTCCTAAATTCCCTTGGTATTGGCAAATCAAAATCTCCTACTCCCTTTAATCTTGACCTTAACTCCTTGAACTCGCATTTCACAACGCCTTCCTCTCTTTCTTCTAGTATCAAGCAATCTACGCTACAGTCACTTTCTACCGCCCATGACTCACAACATCCGGTTTTCTCCTTTAGGCCTGTGTCCGAGAGTGAAGTTGAGAAAAACATCTTGGCCATAAAATCCAATGCTGAAGGACTGGATGGAATAAACCGTAGGATGATGTTACATGGTTCTTCTATTCTGGTTCCTATACTTTGCCATATTTTCAACTTTTCTCTTGACACTGGCACTTTCCCGTCATGTTGGCTTCAGGCTGCTGTAGTTCCTGTTCCTAAAACCTCTAATCCATCTCTACCCTCTCATTTTCGTCCTATTTCTATTCTTCCGTTCCTTTCCAAAGTTCTTGAGCGTCTTGTCCATAATCAGATCACAATTTTCATGAACTTCAATAATATCCTTAGCCCTTTCCAGTCTGGTTTCCGCTCGGGGCATAGCACTGTGTCCGCCTTGACCAAGGTGTCTGACGACATTCGCGAAGGTATGTCGTCTCAGCTTCTGACAGTATTAGTTCTTTTAGACTTCAGCAACGCCTTCAACACTGTTGACTTCGACATCCTTTTAGCAATGTTAAAATCTATCCTGGTATCAGATTCGGTTGTGGAGTGGTTTCGCCACTATCTCGTTGGGCGAAGGCAATGTGTACGTGTCGATAACAAGCATTCTACCTTCTGTGATGTTACTGCTGGTGTGCCTCAGGGTGGGGTCCTCTCTCCTCTTCTTTTTTCAATATTTATTAACTCCCTTACTCCCTTGCTTTCTTGTCAGTATCATTTGTATGCTGACGATCTTCAGATCTATTCCCAGTCTCCTGTGCATGGTTTAGATAGTTTAATTGCTGAACTTAATGACGACCTTGCGACAATACACAATTGGAGTCGAACCCATGGCCTTACAGTCAATCCCAACAAGTCGCAAGCCATCGTCATTGGTGGCTCGAAGCAGATAGCTAAGATAAATTATACGTCTGTTCCCTCGCTCGTCTTTGACTCCTTCCCTTTACCTTTCAGCAGTGTTGTCAAAAACCTTGGCGTTCTCTTTGACTCCACCCTGTCTTGGGCGCCACATATCGCTGAGGTTAGTAGAAAGGTGTTTGCTGCCTCCGGTTCATTGCGACGGTGGAAAAATCTGATTCCTGTGAAGACCAAGATTGAACTCGCGCAATCGCTGCTCCTACCTATTATGGATTATGCTGATGTCTGTGTTATTGACCTCAATGATGATCTATTAGGCAAGCTCCAACGTCTGCAGAATCTTTGCATCAGATTCATATACGGGTTGCGCAAGTTCGATCATGTGTCTGAGTATAGGAGAAGGCTTCAGTGGCTTTCTATCAAGCAGCGCCGTGAGGAGCACGTTCTCAGTTTCCTTTATAATGTACTGTATGACCCTCGAAGCCCACCTTACCTTAAGGAACGTTTTCGTTTTCTCGGTGAAGATCACAATCGCGAACTAAGGTCCAAGGCGGATAACTTGCTGAAACCTCCCTTCACCCGGTCAGGATACTACATGAACTCCTTTACGATTATGGCTGCACAATTGTGGAACGAACTTCCGTCTGAAATACGACATTCCAAGTCGCTTCTTATTTTTAAAACTGCATTGCGTAACTATCTTCTGAAACGTTCCTAGTATGCAACATGTATTTATATATTTATTGGTAAGTATAAGTATATTTAGGTATATATATTTCTTTATTATTTACAAATATATATGTAAGTCTAGTACACCGTTATTTGTTTATTTATTATTCGATATATATATATATATATATATATATATATATATATATATATTATACTACTTATACGTTTCTGACTTTGGCACACTACCTCTTCTCCTTAGATTAGCTTTCCTATACCTCAAAGGTTGTCTGGAAGAGATCGCTCTTAGCGATAAGACCGCCTTTGCCCACATTAGTTTTAAGTTGTCTATGTACTGTTTTTGTTATTGTATGTGAGCAATAAAGTGTATATCTATCTATCTATCTATCTAAATTAAACACACAACTTCGTGCCCTCGACTCTCTGGGGGTCACAAACGGTAAGTATGCCGCAATGTTTTATCTCCTTTATAATAGTAGTAGTAAGTTAATGTGCAACAGGCGGCCTTATTGCTATGTAGCAATTTCTTCCAGGCAACCTTAGGATAGACATTTCGGATATGCAAAAAGGGGTGCAACCAAAGAATATCATCATAAGTACACTACATAATAAGTAATAATAAAAATATATACATATCCGTAGATATACATATACATACTAATAATATTAATATTAATACATACATAACAATAAATACACAATAATATTAAATGCTTATATACCTTTAAAGAAAAATGAAAAATGATGTATAAATGTAGGAAATAAATGAAAGGATAGTAGAGGACAGACGAAATTTAGGCGTTGAGGAAGTAATCCTTGACACGTTGTTTGAAGGAATCAAGAGGATCGTCGAATCGATTCAGGGAGAGAATTCCACAATCTGATCGCAGAAATAGTAAAAGAGTTGGAATAAAAGTTAGAGGTATGAGAGGGCAAGTTTAGTATGAGAGTATCAGAGGAGCAAAGAGGACGGTAGAGTGTAGAAGAGTGGAAAGTAAAGCGATCTTTAAGATAAGAAGGTGTAAAGGGATAGAATAGAATTGAATAGAGAAGTGAAAGGATATGAAGATCTGTACGCCGATGGATGGGCAGCCATTTAAGTTGTACGCGAAATTGACGTGGTCATATTTACGAAGTCCAATGATGAACCTAACACATATATTTTGGAGCCGTTCCAATTTATTGAGCAGAGTGACTGACAAATCCGGGTAGGAAACATCTGCATAGTCCAATATCGGGTGGAGAATGCTCTGGGCAAGGGTAATTTTAGTCGGCAAAAAGTTTTTAAGCCTTCTCAGAGAGAAATGCGCACCAAACACCTTTCTGCTAACCTCAGGAACGTACGGCTTCCAAGTCAGACATTTATCAAAAATTACTCCCAAATTCCTGACTGTATCCAAATAAGGAATACAGACACCATCGAAAACCACTGAGGGTAAGGAGTCTAGATTTAAACGAGAATTGAACCAAATGCTACCTATAATAATCGATTGCGTTTTAGATGGGTTAACTTTAAGGCCAAAGGACTGACTCCATTGACGAATGGATTCAAGGTCCACATTGGTAGTATTAATGGCAGGTGGTAAGTCTTGAATAGACGACTGGGTGTAAATCTGGAGGTCATCAGCATAAAGACAATAAGAAGAAGTGAGGGATTATGTGATAGAGTTAATTAACAACGAAAATAAGAGAGGAGAAAGGACGCAACCCTGCGGAACTCCGGCGGAAATATCGCACCACGTCATTACGTACACACTACCGACGTCCACAGAGATAGTATCGAAACCAATCAATAACTGCTGGAGATATGTTAAGAGTACCCAATACTTCCAATAATAGGTCAAAGTCAACACCATTGAAGGCATTACTCAAGTCAAGGAGTGCCAGCACAGTCAATTGTTGATTTTCCATACCCAAACGGATGTCGTCAGTGATTTTCGTGAGTGCAGTAGTCGTACTATGACCAATGCGGAAACCAGACTGTAGAGAATTGAAATAGGACTGTGACGGTGTGACCTCCTTACACCGTCATCTCACCTTTTTGTATCGCCTCTCTCCGCTTGTATCCTATCATTTTTTATTTTACATGTATTTAAATTTGAATTGTTCCATCTTCCTTCACTTTCTCATTTTGTTTTCGTACGACGGTCACTCCCTGCTCGACCGGCACAACAGTCGGAGCTGTTTCAAATTCCATCGCGTATAATCGCTAATTTTGGTTCTTTACTATGTTTATAATCATTAAATAAGCAAAATCATGTGTAATAATTTAAACCAGTTTACAGCCTCCATGTACCTATATCTGTAATTCAGTTACTCCGCCCATATAGGGGTAAAAGCCTTTATTTAAGTGTAGGGAGTGTTTGATAATATTGTACCTGTTTCTTTTTACATTTACTTTTTATTGTTACAGCCCTTTCTTTTAACTTTACTTCTTTAATAAATTTTGTGGACCGGAAGTTTCCCGTTTCATTGCCGTGAACCTGTTCACGGCTAGTTAGGGTTACAACCCTTTCAGGACGGTAGTCTGAAGGGGTGCTGGGTTTGTTATTTTTCGGTATTGGAATGACATAAGCGTCTTTCCAGGCAGAGTGGACAACACAGGTAGAGACAGATTTATTAAGTATTTTAGTAATGACGGGAGTGAGGAGATTGAGGAGAGGAATGATCATATTACGACTAATGCAATCACTGCCTGCAGCATTGGAAGCGATAGCTAAAACGTTTTTCTTAACATCACAGTCAGTAAATTGACGCTCACGCGATGCGCTCCTCCTACCGCAAAATGGCGGCTATTTGGTAAATTAGAAAAACATTTAGTTTAAATACAAGTTTTTATAAATAAAAAATATTATTCTGCATTGCTAAATAAGTACCCTCCGTACTACCAATAAAAACATCTCAAATAAAATGCAGTAATACACCGCAAATCCTGCACTTAAAAAGCACTAATGAAATTTTTGGTGTACTTGGATAAATATGATAATATTCCGTTTGGGTGGTTCTAACGTTTGCCATGAAATTACTCTTTAAAGTATGGTTTATAAACATTTATATTCAGGATAAACTTAAAAAACGCTACTTACGGTATGTTTTCGATAAATAAACGCCGAAATCACCAGCCCAAACAATAACACATACGATTGTCGTGACGTGTTTTTGAAGTTGTTTATTTTTTTTAAATGGCAGACCCAGGCATTAAAAACTTTATGGTTTGCTAGAGTAGTTACCGAAATAGCAATTAATATTAGTTTTTTTACCTGTTGTAACTTCGATATCCGATAAATCGGTATAAAATCATCACCGGCAGCGGCACCTCTAGGTGTGGTATGCGTCTACGGCTGCATGTATCGCGTGAGCGGATAGTCAGGAGTTGGTAATGATGAAAGATATTGCAAAGTGTTGTCTTTGACTGAACAGTCAAAGACAGGTGCAGATGAAAAGTGATTGTTAAGGTTATCTAGGTTCAGGTCTAAAGAAGAATTATTACTATGAGATTTACCAACTCCAAACGACTTAAGGAAATTCCAAATTTTAGTGGGGTTACCATTTTCGATGGATGTGTGGATTTGGCGTCGCTGAGCATCCCTAATCAATGTGTTGCAGCGATTTCTGATTCGGTGATTTTTTTCCCCGATTTCCTCTATAAACCTTTTCGCATCGCCAATACCACTTTATAGTACCAATATAAATGAAATAAACATTGAATGTTAATTTATACTAGCCTTAACAAGACTGACAACCCAAATCGAATTGGTTCAGACGGTTGGAAATTAGAGTGCACAAAGGCACAGGTAACCAGACTAAAATTCGTAACCGCGAAGTTTCGGTTTAGTAGCGTGTCTTCATTAGTAGCATTGACTTTTAAATTATGTAAAAGTACAGACTCGGCTTTGTTTCGATTTTATTATATGTAGAGATTTATGAACGCTTGGTCATAATATCACTTGATGTTAACGATGATTAGGGCGATGACGTCACGGGTTAATCCTCTGTAGCTGCGTCATATACTTGTTTGATATAGCTTTTTATTATTAATTGGTAATATGGATTTATCTCTAAAGAGATCTTTTCCAGACAACCCTAGGCAGCGAGAGAAAAAGTCTTAAGCGTATTAGAGAAAGTAGCGCAAGACGTATTATGGATACAATAATTATCTGTAAACAATAAGATAAATGATGGAAAACAAAAAGAGTTCAACAAGAAAGTACGTTATCAAGTTTTTCTTGAAATAAGCAATCGACAATCTAGCCTGGACGTGGAAAGGGAGTCTGTTCCACAACTAAGCTGCACGAGGAGAAAAAATGTTTAAAAAGAAATATGTATTACAGCTGGGACGGACGAGCATCTTAATGATGCAATGTATTTACTTTTTTTAATTGTACTGCATAACAAATAAAGTGAATTTGATGTAATAATTTACGGTATGACGTATATAAAAAATTTTACTCAATGCTGTTTGGAAATTTGGATGCCTTTGAACAGATTCTCGTTGAGCGCTTGCGCAACGTTTCTCTGGATTGCATGTCGAAAGCTTCTCAGTAATATTAAACTGAAAATTCCAATCACAACATAGCGTAAGCATAAGTGGCTTCGTTTTCCTTTGAGTCGTACACATTTTTAAAATAATAGGTTGCAAATAAAATTGTTCGCATTATTAGTTTACTCAATGATGGCGGCAGCATCGATCTTTTCTAGTACAGCGTTCGGAATATAAAAAAAAACTGTTTTGATTAATAGATTTCACCACGATAGTGCAGTACTTTATATGGCAGAGGAAACTTTTAATTGAATGATGTAAAAATTTTGGTACGTACACACTCATGGCCCCGCCCTGGGTAAAACCCTGTGTCGCGGGTGCTATGGACACACACATAGACAACCACAAATTACGTCCAAACTCACGAGAAAAATATAAATATAGGCCGTATAAATATTTCTCCAGGACTTCAATTCAGAACTCTTCGATATTTTAACCGAATCGTTCGATTAAATATCGTTCTCGAATCGAAGGGCGCTTTCCAAGCTATTCAGAACATTCGAGTCAAAACGTTCGATTCGGATTCGGATACGATATCGTTATCAAAAACAACGTTTACGGAGCTAGTCGGTGAATATAGATTATAAGAAAAATAAAATCCTGTTATATATATTTTTAAAACTTTAAAGGCCTAAATATAGGAATGCATTAGTCTCGCATTAAAATAAATTGAACAAAATCCAAATTTTATTTAAAATAAATAAAGATTTCCATATTATATTCTTGCTTTGTAAACAATATGTCGGTACCCAACCAAATTGCAAAGGTCTGAGGTATACTAGCCCCTTAAAACCGGAACGCAGTAACGCTCACATTACTGTAAGGCGGCAGAAATAGGTAAGGCACTACTTCTCTGGTCGAACGCTTTCTCGAAGAGTTGGGTTGGTGACTTTATATGTTTGCCAATAGTTGTGAACCATCTCCGACATGCAAGTTTTATCACGATGTTTTCTTCACCAAATATTCATAAATGTATCTAAATCAAAAGTCAAAGTCCTTGTATGCCGCCACAGGGATTCAAATTGTCGACCTCTGAATTTAAGAAGCAGCAGTTCTCCATTGGGGTATCACCGTTCTATAAATAACATTTAAGTAGCTGTTTCCTTTTTACAATCACAGCTTACACCTACAAAACTCAAGTAGAAACAAGTAAGGGAACAATAATACTAGACATTGTAGAGTTGGTACATAATAAAATTCAAATTCTAAGTCGTTCCCTGAGCAACCCATGTGGGCAGTTAACTCGTTGACTCGCTATGCTTCTTTAGTAGGGTTATGGTACAAGTACAAGCGTTTGTGGATTGACATCAAATAACTATACCGTTTTTACTTTTTATCTAAATTAGGTACACGCAGGCGATAAACCATATTTGGTCTATGAGACAAACGAACAGACGAGCCATTTCGTGATGGTAATGATTGCCAATGGATATTTGTAACACCAGCTGCCTAACGCTTGGCAGCTGGTGTTACAAATACAACAGTTACCATGCCGGACTGCCACGTAGCGATCCCGGGTTCGACTCCTGGGCCGGGAGAAATATTTGTATGGGCTACTTTTATTTCTCTCGTGACTTTGGGTGTAATTTATGGCCGTCTATTTGTGTGTCCATGGCACTCGCGATACAGGGTTTCCCTAGTGTGGGGCAATGAGTGTGTGCGTAAAAAAAAACACTGAAGCAGATACGTTGAAAACAGATGACCCAAGTGAAGATCACAGAAGTCCATCACTCTGTCCAATGTGGGTTGCGGACTACACACATTTTCTGAGGATTGTCTTCGACATGCAGTTTTCATCACGATGTCTTCCTTCACTGTAAAGTAAGTTCATGGTAAATTTCAAATTAAATTCCGAGAAACTCAAATGTGCTAGCCCGGATTCGAACCTATGGCCTCTGCTTAAGGGGCGGTACGCCAAACCATTAGGCCATCATAGCTTCAATGACTTTACGGGTCTAATAAACAAGAATATTCGTAAAATCTGTATGGTGTGCAAAATAAGCACTGTCGTCTTTGCGCATATCTCCTGACAAAGCTTGTAAAGATCGATACGTAATGGAAATTATCGTTTTATGATAATATCTCGCAAGACGGAATATCTTGGAATATCTTACTAGACTATATCAGATGACGGTAATGGCTAGTAGCATTTAGCAGGCTCGAACTCTCCAAAATTGGTGGCGCAACTAGTGTACAGGGTCAAGAGCACGTCAAGCTTGACACTTAAGACTTAAATCCAACTCCATGCCGCTTACGATAAGAACGGCCCAAAGTACAAAGTGTCAAGCTTGATGTGTTCTTGACTGTACCTGTTCGTGTCTTGGGTAACTAAATTTAATTTACGGTACCATAATAACTATCTGCTAGCAGTGACGGCGGTTGTCACATTATTATTTTAATTCTACTCATCATAATTTGAAAAATGAAGTGTATTAAAGTAATCATTGTCAAATGTAGTCATAATATACAATAAAATCGCCACCATCTCAAATTTGAACCACATCGTTGCTTCAACTGCACAGAGAAGATCATCCAGCTAAGCCGTTAGCATACAAATTGTATAAAGTCCTCGGTTATTGAAGACTCCCGTATTAGAGATGTCTTTATTTGATACGTAGTTCTACTTGGAGGCTTATAAAAATAGTCTTTTAAAGACTATTTTTATGGGTTGAGAAGAAGTTGAATTGTTTGAGTTAAGAGATTATAATTATAATTTTTATAATAATTTATTTGTACATAAAAAGAACGTGTTACATGTGTTATAATTAAAATTAAGACAAGTTTGTACATATAAGTCTAAATAGGTCGATATTTCCCACCCCTGAACTAGGTAGTTACCTGTGTCTCAGGGGTTTGAGTTCGGCTCAAAAGTCAATACAGTGAGGTTCGGACAGAGTAACAGTTCCGTCTTAAATAAAAATGAGAATGAAAAGAAAAAACAATAATCAGACTCGTTATACATTCTTGATTCAGAGATTCTTGTTTGTACGTAAAAATCTTTTGCAGGAATATGATAGTATTTACTTTGTAACATTCGAGGTGGAAAGCAGTGGCATCTAGTAACTGTTTTAAATAGAAAAGAAGGTTACCTTGTTGCAGAATATACGATACGTAAGTTAATAATACTAGACTTTTAAATTTTTTATTGAATTGATATTCAGTTATTTTTTGTGAAATTATTCCACTAGTTTGTTATAATTATTAATACAAAGATCGAAATTTAAAATACAGTGAATAGCGACATCTCTGGCCAGGGCTGGTAACTGTAAAGATATCTAAGTGGGTGATAAAACTTTCATAGATTTCTCATAGATGGCGCTACGACTAAAAAGTCGTTGAAAAAACTACATACAAAGATATAACGCAAGCACATAGAAAAATTCATGAGGTCCGTTGGTTCGTTCCGTCGCTTAGTTGGTATATCGTCTGGCACGGTAAGCTAGAGGACGTCGGTTCGAATCCGGCCGGATCAAAGGAATTTTTTCTGAGTGTTCGAAATTATAACAAAATATTAAACTTTTTTATAATAATATTAGAATTAATATTAGTTACATTCTAGCAATAATCAGTAGCGAAAAATATGTAGGTTGTCGATAATTTTATCATTTTATTTGAGAAACACGTTTTGGCATCTGATACATCACGACAATCTTGTTAGATGCATTATACAAGGGAAAATCGAAGGAAAGAGAGCAGGGGTAGTATCGTAATAGTAAACCAAGGTTAGGGCGTTGAACAGAGATGGTTAGCGGTTACTCTATCGACAAGAGCCTAGCTGTTAAGTAAGCAGAGAAATAGTACATTATTAACACAAAGATCAAACACAAAGAAAAATTCCTTCGACCTAACAGGCTTCGAACCCGTGTCTGTGCCAAACCAGGGCCTCTGCGTCAGAGGCAGATCGAGACCAAGTCACATAAAACAAATGAGAGAAAAATTTAAGATCATGTTACAACATACATCATACACCAGGAAATCAAAGTTGAACAGTAATGGTTGTGATTATTCCATCGACAAAAGCCTGGCTCTTAAATAGGAAGAGGAAGAGGTAATTTTAAAGGCCAAGGTGCTAAATGCATATTGTAACAGAAAAAAAGAAAAATAACTTATTTTCTATTTTTATTAACCGACTTAAAAAAGGAGGAGGTTCTCAATTCGACTGTATGTTTTTTTTTTGTATGTTATGCGATAACTCCGGTATTTGTGAACCGATTTTCATGATTCTTTTTTTGTTGGAAAGAGGGTACCTCCATAGTGGTCCCATTTCTTTTTGAAGAAAATTATCCACCTCTAACGGTGGCTGCTCACGCATGAATATTCATTTTTATAAATAGCGCCTATATTTTTCTTAAGGAGCAATTATTTTAATGGTTGGTTTTGCTATTCTCCGATTCAAGGCGTTTTTATCTCTCAATATACTTTGAGTAGTGAGAACCGATTTTTATTATCTCCTGTGCACTAATTATAACTGCAAAAGTGGCGCGCGCACGTCACGACAGTGGCGCTGCAACTGCGCTTCTAAATATTGTATGAAAATTAATAGTGGCACGGTTGCAGCGCCACAGTGATGCCACTGCAGCGCTTTTATAAGTATCTAATTTGAAGGTACCCTTATAGTATTTGAGCAATCGTTCTTTCATGTTCAAAACGTTTTTACCAATTTAATTGTCGTAACAAATTATTAGTAAACGAACGAAGAAAACGCCATGTTTCACGTTCTCCTTACTATCTCCAAACTTATAAATTACACCAAGCACGTCTTACAGGTATTTTCGTTATGCTGTAATCATAGGGTATAGCTTTATATTCACTGCTAGCCTGTACCCATACAACACTGCATAACATAGACCTTTCCACAAAAACGGCGAATTTCTTATCAGAATTGTAAAACAGCAACCTAATACACAAAGTGACACTCCTGCTTATCTTTTCGATTTATCCCCTCAGTCACTCCACGGTACCCACGGGAAATATTTTTGAGAATCCTTATGACATAACTTTCGCCAAATAATCTTCCTGTCATCTTTGTTTGAATATTCTTAGAACAAGACACGATGGCATGGAAAATGCGCCACCCAGGCTCAACCGCGATATCTATAGTATCTAATTACACCAGGAAACTTGCTCGTAAAGTTCGCAAAAATTCCCGTAACTTATGCTCCTTGTTAAAATTCAGAAGGAAGTAAACAAAGAGCATAATTTTTGAGAAGAAATCCCGAAAACTTTACAATGCAAATTCCCCGTTTCCCGTAGGATGAGCATTAAAAATGCGTGCTGTCCTCGTCCCATTTACAATCTGCATAAGGCAATCCGAGTCACAAAGGATTCGTACATTTCTCAGGGATTGCCTTACTTTGCAAACGTCTTTTGATCGAGAAACATGCTAATGTTGGAGACGCAGTGACTGACATTGTTACAGTGAGAAGTAGAACATTAAAAAGAAACCTAAATTACAAATCACATAGCGTTAAAAATTGCTTGTCCTTAAGCAGCTCCTCCAGAATTGGTTTATCTCACAAAACTTATTAGTATGAGATTTTTGTCTGGCACCGTGGGAAACATTCAACGCGAGATTATAACCATGATTTTCATAACCTCATAAAGAGCTTACGGGATGGTTTTTGGGGTATTTTAGAGGAATCGTAAATAAGCGTTTCTGTTGTGATATTTGAGACTAGTTACTATAACTTTGTCCTATTCTTTTTCTCGTACTGCTGTATATATAAATCAACTGAATAAGCTATATGTGGTGGTGATGTTTTGTCTGATTTATTGGTAAAGATTCCACTACGTTCTATGCCAGCAAAGCCATCACGATTTGACAATCTGCCTTTTCCTGAAATAGGGGCAGTATCTCAATCGCTGTCGATATTCAGCAGAATACGCTCGCAGTTGATTTGTGCCTTATGTGTGTATTCTATTGTTGCTTAGATTGTTACGCTTAAGTGTCACTGCTTCGTTTTTGTCAAATGACCGATTTTTGGTGCATTCGTTGCCATCACGAGCTATAGCAAAATAAGAGCCAGGGCCATGTTCTCCATAGACTTCAGTAACCGGGTCATAGACATTTTCTGAACGACAACTTTTATTATTGTGTTCTTTTATGTACAATTTTGCTGTTGCTTTAAGTACCACAGCTCTTGACACTGACACTTTGCAGTTGACTGCCGATGGCATCACTGCTTTTTTGCACCTTTTTGATGACTGCGCCACCAGAAAGGTACAAAAAAGTTGATATGAAGGCTTTTACTTAAACCGTTTCAAAATTTAAGCATCGGGCCTATTAGCGCTCGGCAGCGGATTATAACCAATTACAAGAATGAAATTGATCAACCCCACTTGATACCAATGGTTGTCAAAAGTGAAATAATTGTGCAATTTGCTACCAATACTACTACTACATACTATCTTTTTTATATATATCTATGGTACCAACTAGCCTTGCTACTTTAAAGTGTTCATTTTTACCTTCTCCGACCTCAACTCTGCTCATGTCTTTCGACTTTTACAACTGGCTGTGTTCCTTTTAGCTTTGTGCATTATTGTTTCGCAGCAAATCCAAGTTTCTTTGTGCCGTCGTATTCCAGCCAACAATGGCTCTTCTTCGTCTTATAGTGGAACTGATACGTGCTCAGATCTATTTAGTAGCTTTATAAAATATTTTGCTGTATCAGTTGCATAATTCGTGATTTTGAACTTTGATGACCTCTGTGGCCTTGCGGTTTACATACGGGTAGAGCCAACTTGAAAAATGAACTTTTCTCAATAAGTTCTGGTCAGGGTAGTCCCGGTTGTTTCTTCTGCTCCCGAGTGAATTTCGTAGTTCTTGTAATCACGGTACAGGAGATACTTTTTTTAATTATACCAAGAAACGGGACGAACAAGTCGTGTAGCGATAGGCTTGACCATAACAGTTGCATCGTAACTTTACCTCATAGCACTCACAGCTTTATCGCAAAGATCTAAGGGTACTGCCACCGCGCCCGTCACTATGTGTCAGCAATTTCACCAGCACCCTTACTTACCCTTCAAAATTGGAACGGTAGTACTACCTATTTCACAGGACGAACTATTTTGCAAGTTGCTGTGAAGATGCTACTCAGTTAATGATTATTTAAGATCAAGAAATTAATGTGATTGTTTAAAACATTAATATTACCCGTTCTTACATCAGAAAACTGCCTTTTGCATTCTAAAAACCTTCGATTGCTTTTAGTTTCTCAGTGGGTATAAGACGACGTACATCTGTAGTCCTATTAATAAAAGTAAATCTTCTTGGGAATTTGCTAGCACAGTCAATGTAATGTAACCAGTAATAACTGTTAGAAAACAAATAAATAGTTACAAGTGATTGAAGTTATACATTCAAGATAGAAACCACGGGTGTGGTAAAAATCTGACTCAGACGAGACGGCCATACCAGAAGGTGCAAATTAAGAAAGTAACATACTCGGGGTTGTTGAAAGAAAAGCAATTGCAACCGGTGTGGCCAGCTTCCTGCCTACTATGCAGCACAAAACAGAATATAAGTAGTAAGGTGATTAGTTATTTGAGTAGGTAGTTAGGTAACGTTGTAACTGCCTCCGCGGCCTTTACCATGCTAATCTGCCATGCTGAGATCCCGAGTTCGATTAAAAAATTACTAAATTATTAGTAATTTTAGATTATCTATGTGAGTGTCCATGGCACCCGTGATACAGGGTTTCTCTAGTGTGAGTACATAGGTGTGCGTTAAGAAAAGCGTTGTTTAGAATGAACGGTGATGATATTGGGCAGGTTGAATTGAATTCTAAGGTGAAGGATTCTCGGGGCGTGAGGAACTGAGATTTATCAATCATTTATGCTCATGTATCCTTATAAAATTTTTGGATAGACTACGTGCCCCAAAAATAAGGGTTTTATAAATAAACAAGTCTCTAGACGTTTAGATAATAAGGGTCTTATTAATAGCGCAGAACAAATTATAAATGATTGATTAAAATATAAAATAATTTAATCACACGACCGGGCTGTTTCGTCCATTTAAAAAAAAAACAAATATTCGCGATTAAGATCCGAAAAAGAAAATTATTTTCAATGTGGAACAAAATTGTCAATTGCCTGACGCGATTTGGTAAAACTTAACTACTTTTTCCTACTTACACCGTAGCTGGCGCCTATTGGCCGCCAGTGGCAGGTGTACAGCGAGCACCCAATAAATCCTACCAGTATACAGGCCGTTCAAAAAAGGACGCTCTATTCCCTCCATGGGAACATTTATCATTTTATTACATTTTATTACGGCTTTAATGGTTATTAAGGGTAATTTCGTGATGCGTCGAGAGGTTTGAGATTCCGGTATGGCGGTAGATAAGTGTGGTTGGCTACTGTGTGCCTACTTTCATCATTTTTATCCCATTAATTTCGAAATTTAATTCTTTTTGTGATCTCTTCTTAGATTTAAAGATATTTTCTTATCATGCTGTACACAACATCGATTAAAAAACAAATATAGATTGAGTATTATGGAGTAGAAATTAATGGTTAGAATAAAATTTTGTAGCTGTAGACCTCCTTGTGAAAGAGTTCGTCGTGGCGCCCGTAATACAGGGTTTCTCTAGTGCGGGTCTTTGAGTGTGTGCGTTGTATATTTATTTTATTAATTTACAGTTTTTGTATCTAAGTGTATTTTTACATAAATAATCAGTTTTTCTAATATAATTTAGTTTTTGTTTTACTTGTGTTACATATGAATGATTTTGATTCTATTTATAACATTTCTTTTTTCTATATAAGTACGTGCGTAAAACAAAAATAAAAAAACTTAAGATTTACTTTATACTAGCTATGTTTTTTTTTCAATACAAGTGACGGGACGTACAAGTCTTGCGCTTAATGGTAAACTACACGCCTGTATATAACAGTTGCAGGCTCACGCAGAGCTTTAAATCACAAAGATCTAAGGGGCATTACCACTGCGACCGTCATTCTGAGACATCAGTTGACAAGTCCCATGTGCCTGTAATTTCACCAGCACCCTTACTCTTCTAAACCGGAACGCAGTAATGCTAACATTACTGCTTGGCGGCGGAAATAGGTTCCTTTCACAAGGAAGTCTACGGCTGCTAAATAAAAAGTACGTTTGAAAAAAGTTTCTTATGCAATCGCGCGTTTGCATCGATGCAGTCGCGCGTTTGTACCGATGCAATTGCTTATTAATCATTGCATCGTTGCTAAAAGTCACCGTATGTAAACCACTCTTAAAGTTGGAATTCATTTGATCTTAATACTTGTTCCAGCCCAATAATTACCCGAATTTAGCTCATTTACATTAATGTTTTGGTTGGATAAATTTTCCGTGCTATATTAAAATACGTAGGTACGTACACGTACAAAATTAAAAACAGACAAAAGTCTATACAATATACAGTCAAGTATGAAATGAAAAATATTTTCTGTCATACAAGGAAGAAAAACTCTATTAAGGTTCGAGAGATCATAAGTATTTCTTCCGATATTGAATATAATGTGTATCTATCTCATCAATATGAAGTAACTAGATTGATTATAACCGCCTACATGTGACATGATAATAATAATTTAATAATAAATATTAGACAAAGTCACATACGATTCCAAAGTAAGTACCTAACTAAAGCACTTCTGTTAAGGAAATCGAAAACAAAGACACCCAGACCCGAGACAATATAGATAAGTTAGTTTTGTACCCGGTCGGGAATCGAACCTAGGACGACAAAGATGGCGACCGTGTAAAAAGTGGTGAGAAAGCCACTCGAGAACAACGCTAATGAAGCCAAAGCAAATAACTTGTTTATAAGTAAAAGAACCGACATCAAATCTTCGTGGAAACTATTTACCAAGTTTATTAAGTTGATTACTAGAAAGTGGGTGAAATCGACGGAAGACAAAAAACATTGGAAGTGCCATAAACTTCGGTTACTATCAGAACCGATGTCGCTACAACGCACACAAACAAAATGATAAGCACTATGAAATCTTGATAATGATTGATCATAGTTTTTAATTTAAAAAGATGTAACAAATTCTATATTGTTAATATAATTTAAACTTTATCCAGTCGCTATATCGTTGAAAGTTCCTTTTACCTTACTGCAAGTTACGACGTTTTGATTTTATATTGAAATTTTATTCAACATGCTGCCATCTTGCGGCCAGTAGTCGAACTGCGACGAACGATTCATTACTGAAGGAATAAATAGTAGATAATCAGAAAATTGAAAATTTATTAAAATAAAACTTACCGGCGATTTGAAATACTGCTACGGGTAATAATTTGGTGCAGCTATAATTCTTGCACTCAAAAACAGATTTCGATTTTAGAGAATTTGTAGGTCTTTGGAGACCTATAGTTGACACGCGTCAGATTTGTACTGTATTTATTGTTCTGCGTTGAAATCCATAAACCAGATTCATTCCCTAATTTTCCACTCTTAGAGGTGGAATATTTTCTTAAAATTTAAATGGGACCATTACTGAGGCATCCCCTTTCTAAGAATAAGAGAATCGTCGAAATCGGTTCGCAAATGTCGATTTAATCCATAGATATGTTTATTATTTAATCGCCTAACATACATAAAAAACATTTCAGTCGAATTGAAAACCTCCTCCTTTTTTTGAAGGTGGTTAAAATACAACACAAATCTAGAAAAGATTCGATCCGGAATGTATCAGGGAGATAATAATTGACCTTAAACCCCATATAGAAGTAGATGATGAGCAGACCCCGTCCATACATTTAGATAAATATAGCCCGGCACTAACAACAACTAAAACAAAATCCAAACACATATATATTCAGTACACCACACAAGCCAAAAGAACTTCTAACACGTAAATTTCCAATACTTAAGTGTTGCCCTTAAAGCCTTTTACGATGCGAGAACCCGCGTTCACGTGTTACAAGTAATTTTATTGCATCGTTAAACAATTCGACTCCGTTATGTTTAAATAACCTAACCTGGATATCTAGGGTTTATTAATAACCTGGAAATTAGCTACTTGAGCTCGGAAGAACGGTTGATTTTAACAACAAAAAGGAGAAGGTTCTTAAATCGACTGTATTTTTTCTTTTTTCTTGTATGTATGTTACGCGACAACTCCGGCATTTCTGAACAGATTTTAATTATTCTTTTTTAATTGAAAAGAGGGTAGCTCTGTATTGTTTCCATTTAAAGAAGGGTGGCGAAAACTTCCCAAATAACAACAAAGAGCCGTTCATGGACTTTCCTGGTATAATTTTGCGTTTTAGTTTATTGCTAGTTATCAATATATATGACTATATTTTTAGAAGTCGGGAATAAAAAAATATTTGAAACATTATATTTTAGAGACGATGTAAGAACACAACGCTATTGGTCCAGTTCGACCATAGATTAGGTAACGTTCTTGTACGTACGTTTCATATTAAGCATGATTGAATGTTTACGTACCTGAAGTATTGATTATTTTATAGTACACACATAAAACATTAAAGCTATAAGATTCCGAATAAAATAATCAATTAAATAGTGATGACATAAGGCAAAAAATAAAACACAATCTGACAAAGATATTTAAACAATATTTAAATGAGAGATAATGAAAGTTGCAAAGGAATGTTTTGACAGTAAACCTCTTGCCAATGTCAATGTCACATTGATAATGAGAACAATATGACTATTTGTGGCAGATTTCTGCCATTTGGGCAGATTTACTTTTTATTAATTTTCATTGTAGCAGAACACGATAAGTTATATTAAATATGGCGGAGTTTGGCAAATTTGGAAACATTCGGGAAGTTCTTTATTATTTTTGGGAACAAACTGAAAACTTGTTCTTTTATGCTACTACGAACACACATCTGAAACGAAATACATTACAATGTTATAAACATAACCTGTATCAACTTTATAACTCCAGACTTTATAGACTGTACTCAATCAGCTTTTTTGATGCTTTTATAATGAATCACAAGTATTGATAGGTCTCCTTAATGCACGTCGTTAAAAACACTGGTTCACAAAATACACGAGATGTCGCTATCCTTCTTTACTTCAAACTAGGGGATGAATGTCGTCCGCAATGCAAGCCGTTAAACCACCGAAGTCGAAGATACGGAGAGTATTGACGAGCGATACTAGATGAAACCCAAGACTTGTAGTATGAGCTGACATTGAATGAATAATTTTATTGGTTCTGCGTCTTTTGCCATTTGTTAACAAACTCTGGAATAATGAGTTGTATCTAGCCTTTAGGTAATGATCGTCATTCTTGTCAAATTAAAGGGTTCTCCGAAGCTTATTCAGAATGTTTATTGATGATAGTATGCTCTTTCTATACATTGCCGTGTAGGTTCCCACCGCCCCAGCTATTTCTACCGTAAAGCAGCAATTCTGTATTCCGGATCAAAGGGTATGGAATGCCAGCGAAATCACAAAGGCAGGACACAAAAGATCTTATCGCATTCTCCATAATAAAGTGAAGAAAATCGAATAGTATATTTTTGGGAAAACGACTAAATGCCAAACAGATGCCAAAAAATGTCTTAGCTATTTGTGTTTGAACGTTTTTGTAAAGTGAACAATACAAATTAATTAGGGTGATATCATAACAGCGACAAATACGTATTATTCTTTTTCAAGCATTAAAATTAGTTATATTATGGTTACCGTCTAGGAGTCATAATAATTTTGAAGCCTTTCTTTGTGTATCTGTATGTGGTATTGTAGCTCTCAAATGGATGAAGTACTCTCAAGGCGTTTTTTTTTTAATTTTACGCCAATTTAAACAGAATGATTTTAGCTTTATGTTTGATGAACACCTGTTCAGCTGTTTAAAAACTATTAGCTCTTTTCTCAGTTAATGTAGGAATCTCGGTCGTATAAAATATATCTTTTATTTATTTATTTATTCATGGAAAACCGACAGCTTCAAACTTTTAATAACAACAGGAAAAGAAATATAAACCCAAGTACAGGTTTCCACCTATAGTTTCATACAAATCACAAAAAACGAATAATAAACAGTATTTCTTAATTATAACTTCAAAAATCTTGACATAAATATATCAACCCAATACCTGCGACAACAGTCACAAATTATTTAACAAAATTAAATAGAAAATCTAATTTAATCTAATTTAAGTCTAATTTAAAGGCGTTAAAATTTAAACAATATAAAAGGTAGGAAATGAAACTATTTTTCCGGATTTAAATCGCGTATATTTGTTTTTTCAAACAAACCGACGTTTCTTTGTAAAATTAAAAATAAGGTATTTAATTAATAACTATTGTAACTATAGTGGAAAAAATAGGGTGGTTTGCATTAATATTAGACATAACTGGTTGAAGACTGTACCACTTCAGTCAACCGTGACCATGGGACCTGTAAAGGGCCCGAAACGTCGGTTTGTTTGAAAAAACAAATATACGCGATTTAAATCCGGAAAAATAGTTTCATTTCTTATGTGTAACAATCGCGAAAACCTAAGAACTCGATACAATATAAAAGGTCCTCTGCAAAATTTTGCTCTATATGTAAAATTTTACTTTGCCAAGAAATTCCGAAGAAACCGTTGCTGCTTGAAAATAAGTTCGCGTGTTGCACTTTCCAAATATTAGGCTAGTTTGTCCAATATTTGTTTACGTAGTTAGAGCTAAATAAAAAGTGCTAAAAAGTACTTTTGTAAGCGAATGTACTTGAAACGAGTTTAACTTCCAAATAACATCACTAGTACCTATCCAGTGATCATAAAATTCCACAGATATCCGTTTTACTTGCTTTAATTTCTTGGCGCCATAAAACTACCGGTCACGGAGTTATTTTATTGTTTTACTAGAAGCGAATGTGTCGATAAAGGTTCACCTAAAGGAAAGCTTTGATCTTGATGATAATTAGTCATAATAATTAAAGATACCAAAAAAAAACTATTTCAATTTTACTGTTTTAGTTTCGTCCGTAAAAGTAAACTAATAAAAATTGTAACAAACGTACTTTATGTATTAGACGGCCTTAAGCCAGGTTGTTCAATTTTAGTTCCCTAAGAATCCGCTAGATGTCATTGACCCATTTGGCGTTATTTCTGAATCGCGGTGTTAAGATTTTCCCTCGAATTGTGACTATTCGAAAACAAATTTTGTTAATGTCAACAGAAATCTGAGAATACCGAGAGCTCAGGGAGTTGAGTCCCTTCTTGGGAACTGCTACCCAGACCTTCTGATATTATGTACGCTCATATAGGGTGAAATTGATCATCTCGCGGAACGGTTTCCAGGAGTCGAGTCCTTCCTCAACTGCCCGGAGCTTCCGCATATAGGGTGAAATTGTATTGGTGTCATACAAGGTGAAAAACAAATCTTCTAACAACAACTTAGAGTTTTCACTTGCCTGGAACTGCATAACCTCATCCCACGGAAGAGTGAACCTTCCTCCTTTACAAAATTTAATATTATGTAAAACGTGACACTCAATAAAAAAACTTGAAAAATCACGATGATTAAAACGACATCTCTAGGCAACGATGGTAGCAGTAAAGGTACCTCTTTCTGAGTGAAGAAATAAATTCCTCATAGATGGCGCTACGGCATAAAAGTCGTTAAAAACCAAAAATAAAAGATCTGCAAGTTAACAAGCACATAGAAAATATTCGTAAGGTCCGCTGGTTCGTTCCGAGGCTTAGTTGCCATTGCATCTGATATGGTTTGCTAGAATACGTCGGTTTGAATCCGGCCGGATTAAAGGATTTTTTTCTAAAGTTTGTTATTAACACGAGTAATTATAATAATGAATATAGTTATAACTTTTTTATTCGACGACGTCGTCATCTCTGAGATCTTAGGTTCTACCCCCTGACGAGTGAATGTCAAAATTAACTTTTATATAAATTGTCTCGGGTTTGAGTCTCTGTGGCACCATTGTTGTTTTCAATTTCCATAACACAAGTGCTTTAATTACTTACTTTTGGATCAGAGCAACGTATGTGATGTTGTTTAATTATATTTAAAAAATACCGACCTCAAAAGTTCGCTTATCCATTTTCGTTGTGTTCATTACTTAAGGATAACTGAAATACATATTGTAAATCCTCGTGAAAACGCATCTTATGAGCACAAACACAAGGTAGCTGCTGTACAGTGTTGAGGAATTCCTCGCATCCTGTCCGCCACAACATTTTGTTTTTATTGGAATCACATCTGAAGTTGAAGAAATTCAATAAATCGGATTCATCCCCTAATTTGCCACACTTAGAACGGGACCACTACTACCCTATTTCCGACAAAAAACAGAATTATTGAACTTTTTTTCTTGTAATATTATTCAAACAATGAGCAATGAGATAAAGTCATTTTCTGAATCTTGACAAAATAATATACGTATCAGTTGATGGCATTATGTGTTATGAACTATTATAAATTAACGCTTGCTAATAAGGGTAGATGGCGCTAATCATAAACGTAATAAAATTGCTGGCTGTGCAATAAGCGCCATCTGTTTTTTTGTTTGTTCATCATCATCATTTCAGCCAAAACATTCCACTGCTTTCAGCGGATTCTCGCAGCCTGCACCAGATCTTCATCCACCTTGTGGGTGGTTTGTCCACGATTGTCTTCCGGTACGCGGTCGCCACTCGAGAACTCTTCGGCCCTCGGTCATCTGCCCACTGCCACTTAAGTTTTGCAATTCTCTGGGTTATGTCGGTTGCTCTGGTTCCCTTGCAGGTATCCTCATTACTGATTAGATCATAGACCTTTCCATTGCCCTTTGAGTGACCTTGAGCCTTCGTACGAGACCCATAGTGAGGGGCCGCATCTCAGTGCCGTAACTCATCAGTTTTGTTTGTTATCACTGGAAATTAGAGTAGCCTTGATAATTATTTTTTATAAAAATAGCTATTTGGTAGTAGTACCAACAGGTACTAGCACTGCCTTGTATCGGGATTGGCAATCCTCTTGGGTTATTGGTGTTTGGTAAGGGTAAACCAGATGACATTGCAAATATGGTAACCTTGATCTAAGACCGTGTAAGGGTACACTAGCGTCTTTCAAGCGTTAGTTTCTTGCCAACGCACGCACAGCGTCGACATGAGAAGTCGGCGCGGCGGTGACGTCACGCCAGCGCGTCTCCATCCTACATTCGTCCGAAACAGTCTGTCAAATAAGTAATACTCGACTGAATCAAAAGAATGGGAGTAGACCCCCAGCAGTCGCTCAATGATGCCGCGCGGATGTCGTGTCGATGCTGTGCGTACGATGGCAAAACGCTGACTTCGAAAGACACTACTATGAGGGGTCTCTTATACTACAACCGAGATAGTCTACAGACTTTCCAACTAACAGAATTATCGTCTTTAAGCTCATTAAATTGGTCGCGGTGAGTACGTGGCTTTCAGATCGTGACTAGAGTCTGATGATTTAGCAGGAAGGTGGACACAGGTACTAAGTTTTATTAAAGGTAGACAATCCGAGTTTATAGTCATTGGATTGGTCTTAACGAATAGTATAGGTGTAATAGGTGAATAATACTATTTTTTTCGGATCTAAATAGCTTATATTTGTTTTTTCAAACAAACCAATAGTTTCATTTTGTATGTGTAACAATTGCGATAAAATAAGAACAAAAAAATAAGAACTCGATGAGTAGGGGAGTCTTTCAGAGTTTCTATTTCATATCGAGGTTTGTTTTTATTTTAATTGAAGGTTTTTGTTAGTGTTTTACTTGGTAGCACAGAAGTTGGCACTGTGGGTTTTATAAGACAAGATCCCGGTTCTATTCCAGGTACAATTAATTTGGGCAACCAACTTCTCAAAGTTTTTCGGATCTGGGTGTTCTGGGATAATAATATTCACGAGTAAATTTCGTTACTCTAGTACCTACTCTAGGTACTGGGAACTCTCTGGTTGTTTAATACCAGGTGTAATTGCTTGAAAATACACCTATTATTTTATTCTATTAATGAAAATAGGTACAAAACAAATATAGTCGAATTCGTGCTTTTTAACCGAATGAGAGATTAAATTTCATGCAAAAACAAGTTCAAAAATATTTTCACGTTAATCGCAATGTAAAATAAACTGCAAACGAAATTATAATTGGCAAAGCTGGTGTGTACACACTGGACCACGGTAAACTGTTAACAAACCATTTCTAGTATACAATTTATATCTTTTGAACATTTACATCCAAATCAAGTGTCGTTGACTAATTTAATTAAAATAATCGGATCAAATTTAATTGCCCTTGACCGGTTTAACGCGTACTTTTTTCTACTTTTATTTTATTTTATAACATAATCAGTCTTATAATTATTATGTTAAATTTAAGAGAAGATCTTTTTCCATTTCATTCTTTTTGTAAAAGATCACAAATTTATTTCGAAAATTGGCCATATTGTAGGATTTTTAAAAATTGTTTTTGCTATGAGAACATTATACTGTTCCTAACTTCTCCCAGTCCATGTCTTTTTTTTATAATATTAAGTGACGGGACGAACAAGTTTTGCGCCTGGTGGTAGGCTATACGCCTGTCCATAACAGTTGCAATGCCACTCAGAGCTTTAAATCGTAAAGATCTGAGGGGCACTGTCACCTTGAGACTTAAGGTGACAAGTCCCATGTGCCTGTAATTTCACCAGCACCCTTACCCTTCTAAGCCGGAACGCAGTAATGCTAACATTACAACTTAGCGGCAGAAATAGGTAAGGTGGCAGTATTTCCCTGGACGAAATCTTTCGCAAGGAACTCTACTACTATTATTGTGAACCTTCTTCGACTTGCAAGTTTCTTACGATGTCTTCACGAAATTTTGCACATAAATTCCGAAAAATTCAAACATGCGAGAGGCCTGAGATAAGTACATTATTGTTGAATTTAAGTCTGAAGTATAAAACCTTGTTTTATGTTGACGACTTATTACCTATGGATAATATTATTTATTATCCATATTCATTACAACGTATTACTAATGGAATTATACATATATTTTCTGCCACTATTGTCGCAACTAAAGTGGCAGACAATTTATCAACCTGTGCAACAATATAAATAAAAACAACTTCCTAATAACGTCCAAAGAAACAGTTTCCTAAACTTTGCACTCCTCTACAAAATTGGGTATTGTTAGAAAAAGTTAGCCCAAACTTCTATGCGAGTTGACAAGTACTTATTGTTAGTGTTGCGCAAATAATAGATTTAAAAGTCACTGTTATAACTTACTAAAATGTAATGTCTGATTACATCGATTTACTACAGAAAAAGTTGACCATATTGCAACAGAATAAGGTACTTTATATTACCGTACTGCCGTGGTAGAAGAGGTTTGACCTACCGCCTCTCAAGCAGAGGCAGTGGTTTCGAATCCGGGCTCGCGTCTCTGAGTTTCTCGGAATTTATGTGCGAAATTTACTACGAGTTTTTCGGTGAAGGAAAACATCGTTATGAAACCTGTAAGTCGAAGAAGGTTCACAACCTGCCTCGGAAAACGTGAAGTCCTCAACCCTCGTCTGAGAGGAGGCCCGTGTTCAGTACTGGGACGTATAAATAGGTTGATGATGACAAAAAATCTATTATGATAAACAGTATAATTAAAATAAGAATTAACCATGATATAAAACACCACCATGGATAATATTTATAGATGCAACTATCATTTTTGCACTACAAAGTAGCACAATTAATCCACGATTTCGAGGTTTGTGCGAGATAATTGCCACGACCACAACGTACAAGCACCAAATGGCCGCCTGAGCTCAAGTTTGTGGAACTCCGCATACTGGTGGCACACGTACCGCGTTCACTAGGCACTTTCATTGTATTTATTGTAATATGTGAAAACTTCATGATATTCAAAAAAATTAATTACAATAAATCTTCTAGGCGAGAGTGTACTTACGTCGTTCATATCACACTTCACTTTCCAAGTGCTATTATAGACAAATGTAAGCCAAGCTCCGATAAAAAAGAAAATCAAGTTGGTACAAGAATACAATCACAAAAGTAACTGTTACATATATTATATGCCAACCCTATTATTTGTTACAGTTTTCTCACTGTTATTAGAAGTTAGTAAGACATATTTTCAAACGTTATATTCGAGGGGAAATGCGCTGGAGCTTGTATTTTTCTCTGTAATTGGTATACTTTCGGAATGTTACCGTTCTTTTTACGTCAGAGCGTCACAGGGTGAAAAAGTTGATGGAGTGTTTTATTATCTTCATTTCTTCTCGTTTTCGACATCATGATTAAATGTTGGTGTGTAGTCGAGTAAAAATAAATTGAATTACGTCAACTCGCAACCATTAAGTGTTCAAAAATGTCTGATTATTTATTTATCTATTTATTATATTTTAATAAATAAATATACTTATTATATTTTAAATAAAACCGACCTCTGTGACGTTAATTAGAATTTATATTCATTTCGAAACAAAATTGCATTTTAGAGCGCCTTCATATTAGGCGCTAATAAAAGCGCTACACACATGGCAACCGCGCGTTAAGTCTTTCTTCATTAATTGTGACTGCAAAAGTGGCGGGCGCGTGACACGACAGTAGCACCAATGTGGCGCTGCTACTGCGCTTAGTAGCAGTAGAGCTCGCTGTAAAAGAATTCCTCCAGGGAAGTACAGCCATCTTACCTATTTCCACCGCCATGTTAATGATGTAAGCATTACTGTGTTCCGGTTTATAGGGTAAGGGTGCTTGTGAAATTACAGACACATGGGACTTGTTATCTCATGTCTCTAGGTGCCGGGTACAGTAGGATTGCGTTTCAGTTTTTTTGCGATGTAAATGTCACTGCCACTGTTATAAACAGGCGTGTCGCTTACCACAAATTTGACAAACAACTAAAAAAAAAATATGAGCGTGAAGTTTTAGTGCCCATTTGTGGTACAAAATCATATAAAAAAAATAATAAATCGAATGGGAGCCCCATGGGCCGGCTCAACTGCTTTGCCAAACACATTATAAAAAGGGAATACATTATAATAATTAGTAAAAAGGGAACAGCCAGTTTTTGGGACCTAATCTCATCATTAATCTAGCTTATCTTAGTATGACATGGAGTCTGAAAAAGTTGATATTTTGTAAGATGGCTGCGTTATTCCTGGTGTATTTGTTTGCCTTGCTTCATTAAAATACAGTCAACGGTATTAGACTTTACCACATAATTTAACCTTTGGATTTTGGTCTTATCATAATATATTTAATCTTACGAGGATAATCCTAAGCCTTGACCTGACAAACCATGACCAATTTGTTCAGCAGCCTGTCACTGTTTGTGATTTCACAGCCGATGTACAGTCATATACATTAGATACCTGACCCACTAACATGTTCAAACCGACCTTTTGGTTCTGAGAGCCATTTTACGTATTGAACAAAGAAAAAATTAAAGCAATTTCAACTTTATAGTGTAAGCAATACAGTGGAGTGTTACTTGAAGATGATGAACACATCTTCGAAACCAATACTAAATTTCGTCATTGAACTTGCAAGTAAATTGGTCGAGCGGCTTGTTGTATCGATTGCTAGTTACAATGCCCGTGGTCCGTTTCCACTAGCAACTGTTTTGTTTCAACGTTATATTTTTAACAGCATTGTTTCGCTTTTTAATGTTAATGTTGACAAATCACAATATTTGTTCACTAGACATTGCCTAAGATGTGGTGTGGTGGGTAGATATTATTAATAAAGCGTAGGGTGGGTATGAATAGATCAACAAATCACGAAATCGCTCTGCACTTTGTATACGATCGTGTCTTCTGTGATTACGCAATATTCCACGTTTCGTTCCTATTTGTCTATTCAGTTTTAATTACTTCAAGGTTTTAGTGACTTTCAAAGTATTCTATCTTATTTTAATATGCCGTACTTAACGGAATTATTAAAATTAGAAATTATTGTTCTGTATGAACAAGACTTAAATATTCCTTACACCTATCCAGATATTAAAAACAGAAAAAAAATTATATAGTCATACCTAAATAACATTTTATTTTTAATGTGACTCCAACCATGCTTGCACATTTCTTGACTCAATTTGCAAAGCAATCCTTGTACCACTTGGCCACGACTGTCGTACTAAAGCTGGTTGAAATTTGTGTTCTGTATTTAAGTAAGAACCTTATGTTAAAGATCAAATTGGCTTAAAAACTATTTTAACATCTTATTCACTATTGAGACGACCAGGGAGTCATACCAAAATAAATTTTACGGCTCACATGTTAAAGATTAACATTGTTTAACAATTTTCTGAACATTTTTGTGTTCAGAACCAAAAGGTCAACAAAGTCGGCTTGGGGGTCAGGTATTTTGTGTATGACTGTACACACACCGGCCCCGCCCATTTCATATTAATTACAGAATACCAAAATTAAAGCGCACAGCCCCAGCTCATGTTACGCTATGCATTGATCATACACCGCTGCGGACGCGTCTGTGTTACTACGGACGAGCCTCTTTCCATTGTGCCCAGCTCGTATGTGGTGGCCGGTATAATCACGGACTGAGGAAAACCAGCCTGTCAGTGTTTAGATATTAGTTTTTTTTTATTTATTCAGAACACAATATTGTTAAATGTTTTTCGAATCTAAATCGTATATAATTCTACACCACGTATAAGAAATATTAGCCTCGCCTGGCCCCTAGATGGCGTTGGGATCAAAATAGAACGCACTATCGAAGTGTTCACTAAATTACCATAAAAGGTGTAAAAAAACCTGGTTTGTATCGATTGTTTCTTCCGGTGGCGCAGTCAAAGCCATCAGCGGCCAACTGCAAAGGGTCCTTAAAAAAATGCTTTGTGTTGAATCTTAGGACCTATGTGTAGTAGCATTCCAGTAGTTCCACCGGGTGGAATACTTGGAGAAAAGCTCATAGAAACCTCGTTCTTGATCGCCGCCGGCTGCCGCTACACTTTCTGGACGGTGAGCTACATCGAGGATGAGCGCGATTACGTCTCCTATGTCGATCATACAACTACGTCAATAAAAGCCGTTGTGTATTTGGAGACTCGAAGCGTCTTTCTTCACCCTCACTCGCTTCGTATACGTATTACAATGTTTAAAAACGGGCTTTTTACTGATTCCATGGTCACGGCTGACTGATTAATGATTCACACTTACGTTGTGTTACTCATTTGAAAAAAAAAAAACGTAACTAATTTGTGTCTTAATGTTGTTTTATGATACAAAATATTTGAAAGCTTTCTGTATTAAGGTTTTTTACCGTGGGTAACACAATGGAATTTTTATATTTTGTAACATTTTTTCAAAGAAAGTCTCTTGGAATTTTTATAACGCTCAAATGAATTTTTTTCCAGTTCCTTACAGACACAAAATTAAAAAAAAAGAAATTATTTCCTAAAACAGTGTTGTGTTTTTTACGATAATAATCTCAAACAAGTGTTTGGACATATCGAAATTAATGAATTAATATACTAAATATACCTAACAAGGAAGAGATATAATTATAACTTTTTTAATAAACCGACCTAAAAATTTTGCTTGTCCAGTTTCGCTGTGTTCGTTACCACGGTCTCCTCAACTATAACCAAAACGCATAAGGGAATTCTCGTCGAAACTAATCATTTCAGCCTAAATCTTGCCCAGTTACAGCTTGCTGCAATAAACACAGCAACAGCCAGCTACAGGTGAAGACTGAAAATCAGCAATGCTTTATCCTTTATGTCCACATCACTCAATTGTTTTTTCTATTCATTTTTTAAGTATTGTGATAAGTTTTGTGGAGAAATAAATGTCTTTTTACTTTTTATTTTAAATCAACCGGTGAAATTTAATAAACCGGGATTCATCCATTAATTTGCCACTCTTAAAGGTGGAATAGTTTCTTTAATTTTTAATGGGATCACTACTGAGGTACCAACATTTTTGGACGAACAAGTCGAGCGCCTAGTCGTAAGCGACTCGACAATCCATAACACTTGCAGTGCTACTCAGTGCTTTAAATCGCAAAGCTCTTAGGGGCACTGCCACTGCACCCGTCATCCTGAGATATAAGTAATAATAATAATAATAATAATAACGCACACACTCAACGTAGCACTAGGAAAACCCTGAGTCGCGGGTGCCATGGACACACACATAGACAACCACAAATTACACCCAAACTCACGAGAGAAATAAAAGTAGGCCATACAAATATTTCTCCCGGCCCGGGAATCGAAACTGGGACCTCTGCGTGGCAGTTCAGCATGGTAACCGTTCGGCCACGGAGGCAGTTAAGTTAAATAAGTTCACAAATCCCAGCACCCTTACCCTTCGAAACCGGAACGCAGTAATGCTCACATTAGAAAGAAGAAAGAAAGAAGGAGTTCTGATGCTACTACATAATATTAAAGGGACATTATTTATGTTATATGTAGAGTATCAACTCAAAATCTGTCGAGCAGTGAAGGTCGTGTAGGAGTTCTGGCTGAAGGGTGTCATGTACCGATGTTTCCGAGGCCAGTTACCGGACACCCGCGTTGCGTCACACATCGCAGTCGATATAGTACATATATTATAAAAATGAAACAGTTTAACACTGGGTATAAAGATAATTTATTACTTGAATAACTTTCTGAGCAGTACATTAAATAAGGCATGTTTAATATAATTCAGGAAATTTAATGTAAACTCTATTACACATGTCTATTGCTATCATACCGTGTATAATAATGAACAAGGGTTAGTATGTAATTCCTATACTTAAAAAGTCCATTTATCCACAGCAGAGATATACTACCGTCCACTAACTAAAAAGCGGTTTTAATTGTTTTTAAAGAGTTGTTTTTAAGAGATTTCGTACTTTATCTTTTCGTATTTAATACGGCTATTTGACCATTTGTCACTTAGCGGAATTTTAGTTTTGACGGCAGTATAGCATAATTTCTAACACGCATATTAGTATAATATCAGTAAGTACTCACCGAGTATAATAGTTTATCACTCTCATCCACTTTCACAATATGAATGAGGACTAGAGTTGTTCACTTCTCGACTGTGACACGCTTTTTCTGTATTTTTTTTTAAATACAGCGCACGTGTAGGAAGTGAACAACTGAAGTACTCATTTAAATTACTAAGTTCAATTTTACAACTTAAATGACATTCTATATATTTTAAATGATTATGTAAATATATCGACAGTTAGTTTTTCCCGATTGTTACACATAGGAAATGAAACAAACTTTCCGGATTTAAATTGCGTATATTTGTTTTTTTCAAACAAACGACCGTTTCGGGCCCTTTGCGGGTCCCATGGTCATGGTTGACTGAGGTGGTACAGTCATCAACCAGTTGTGTCTAATATTAATGCAAACCACCCTATTTTTTCACTATAGTTACAAAAGTTGTTACTTAAATACCTTATTTTTAATTTTACAAGGAGACATTCCAATTTCCGCCACATCACGTTTTACAAATTATTTTATGGAATGAAATTTTATTAACTTAAATTTATTATTAATTAATAATAGAAATTAGAATAAATTAAAATATTTTAATTAG
>NW_020653993.1:4688925-4721958 GCF_003589595.1 Hyposmocoma kahamanoa
TAGCCTACATGAATTTGATTTTTGCCTCACTTGTGACAGTTCGTTTGATATGAAACTATCATTCTATGCGTTATTATTCTAATGTATAATATAACTTCAATATGTTTGTATGTCCCATATTATCATTCTACATAAGTTTTGTTCATAGTGCCCCTCCCTATCAACCTCTTGATTGCGCGAGAAGGGCACTATGACCTGTGTGAGCTCGCCCCTGGCGTTACGAGTGCGTTGCCCAACCTTTTAGGACCCTTTTGAAGGATTACATGCACAGAAGGACAGAAAACCCCGACAGGGTGTTCATTACACAAGCTAATTGTACGTCGTAGGAAGCTCCTCTGAAAACCTACAGTACGAGATCGACTCGGCTCCAGAATATGAGGATGGACTCTCTGTCGGTGGCCAGCGGTGCGATGATAAAATGTTGGCCATTGTACAGGCTATGGAACAGGCATAGGGAGGCAAAGTCTCTTCGAAGACAGTGGTTCAAAATCGTTTATAAGCACAGAATTTTGTTACTTGTCAAATTCCATACAAAAAAAATACTACCAGGCGTCGTCCTCATTGAACGCAAATACGCGATCATCGCGCGAATTTACGATGCGTTCATCGCGCAACTGCGGGATAACAAAAAGCGGATGTCCTAATAGACAGTCGCACAAACCCGTGTTCCCGCAATGATGGCCGCAGAGCCCGCTTGCAAGAACGCGTCGCGATTATTAATTGGGACACCTATTCCAACATCAATATGTTTGATCGTGCGTTCGCACGAACTAAGTTTACGCGAATAGATTTCAAACGTAATAGTCCCACTATTACATCGCCACGGTCTTTGGTACACCTATTCGAGATCTGTATGTGTGATCGCAGGTTTGCTCGAACTTGCGATGGTCGCGCAATCGCGTTTATTTAAGACGACGCCTCATTCTTAATATAAATTACGTTTACTTAAATATACTGTAACCTCTACGTAGGATTGCTAATTTCTTGAAACTTATATCTCAAAAACACATTGGGGCTCAGTTTGAACAGTAACCTAGAATCTCTGCAGGGTAAAGATTCTATTAATATCGCCGGCAGCGGCATTTCCTCCAAGTAAAGTGTCATGGGTCTTGAAATTGTGCAAGTTAAAGTAAACCAATCTAGCGGTTTCGTGCATATTGCAGTGTTATTAGTTATTTATGCACCTCATTGTAATTTAAAATCTTACGTTATACCTAAAAATACTAAATGTATCTTTTTTATGATATCAAGTGGCAGGACGCACAACCTACCTAGTGCACCTAGTGTTAAATGATGCACCTATCCATGGCAGTTGCAGTGCTACTCAGAGCTTTATATCGCAAAGACCTGGAGGCGCTGCATTGTACTACATATAAATTAAATAATCTGCGAGACTAGCTCGACAGCGGTTCATGTGGCAATAACGCAGCAAATGAACTATCCAGACGAGTGTCGGAGACGGACGCTGTAGGACCGGAACCCATAGTGTCTCTCCCCTACCTATGGTCACGAACAAGTGTACAGAAAGGCATAATAACTCATGGACAACCCTTACGGACTTTGTATACAGGCTAGGGAAGCACTTCCAAAGCTCAACGCCAGTTTATCTCGAAAAGCAAGAGCTTCGTACTCTAACTGCCGCCCTAACGGGTCATGGTCTGCGCAATACACCTTTTCCATTTAGATATCACAGACAGCCCTCTATGCAGAGCGTGCATGGAGGGGGAGGAAATAATTAAAAAGCTGCGCACGTCCTACTACAATGCTTCGGCGTGACCAACAGGGCAAAGTACCTTGGAGTGTCTTCAGCAAACCGAGGAGTTTGCTGAGATTCCTGGAGGAGCTTGGGTGGCATGAGTAGGACCCTGCTCGAGTTGCGGCGTGCAAATACCAGCTCGTTACATCAAGTACCAAGTAAGACTAGTTCAACAGCAATATCTTTATTTAAGCAGTTGTTAGCAAAATTGCTTCGATTTTGAATAAATATATGTTCGCCAACATACAGGATAAGTAGAAATTAATTATAAGAAATAATTAATTCATAGGTACTCATTTGTCTAAAATACGGCTTTTAACAGTAAGTATATAATGTATAGTTATAAGTATACAGCACTTATAAGAATATACTTATAAATATTTAGTAAGTATATATGTATACGACTGCCGCTTTGCGCTCCGTGTACAATCGATGCTCTAAGATTCAATCATAAAGCTGGAATTCCTATATACTTTACTGTTAAATGCGTAAGAAGACTCTCAGAATCGAAAGATCAGCCAGTGAGTCAGATATTCTAGAGCATGGACTGTACTTAGCCAAACATGGTGCGCAAATATATAAACAAATGCATAGAGCTGAATAACGTAGTACTAAATAAATTAAGCAATGTGCTACATTTCCGCTAGGAATAGTGTTTATCTTAGACAACCTGATCGAAGGGAAAGTGGAAGGTAATCGAGAACAACCAAGAATAAGTTCAAAAGGAAAAAGCTTTGTAGAGGAGGCAATGGCGTACACCGACAAAAGCCTCTTAAATCTAAAACATAATTCTAAAGCAATTCCAATAGAAAAGAAAGTTATTTATTGTTCATAACATAGCAGAATGTTATTGTGATGTCGTAGAAAAATAAAACTAAAAACCCAATTCTAGGCCAAGGAGTTTGGATGTGCCTACACTGTGAGGGTGGAAATGCATTAATTTAGTTTTGTCGGTATTTAATTTTAAGTTGTGAATTTTTAGTCAGTCAGTTTATTTATGATAGTGTTAATATAGAAATTTATTGTATTTACGTCTTCTTTAAGCGAAAATACAATGGAGATGTCGTCTGCGAAGAGGACGCAGTGCTCATCGAGCATTTTGGGTAGGTCATTTATATAAATTATAAACAACAAGCAACCTAGTACACTGCCTTATGGAATGGATACCAACATGTGGGTTTTGGCTGATTCCACATTATTTATTACTCTTGAATGGTGATTATAGTGTTTTATCTACACATATTGCTTGCGGTTAGAAAGGTACGGTTAGAACCATTTATGTGCCAAACCTCTCACACCTGTACCATACAGTTTTGTTAGTAGTATTTTATAGGACACCTTGTCGTATGCCTTACTCATATCGAGCAGAATACCGATTGCATATTTTTTATTATTTATTATATTAAGTATTTCATTTACAAAATTATATAGAGCCAATGTGGTTGATCTATTTTTTCTGAAACCGTTCTGGCAAGAGTGTAATTTATTTGAGATAGTAATTTCATTTTATATATTTGATAGTAATTTGATTTTCGCAAGGGTAGGTAACAAGGCGATAGGCCGATATTGAGCTGGGTTACTTGTATTAACTATTTTATGGATGGGGATGATTTTTGATATTTTTAATGAGTACAGTTCCTTCGTCAAAGGATTGGTTAATAAAGAATGTAAGTGGAAGAGCTAAAGAGTTCATTTGCACACTTTCGTATAAGGGAAGATGGAAACTTATCGTGACCGAAACTTATTTATTTTTTAAATTATGGATGGTCTTCTTTGCTTCATGTTCGCTAACAGGAGTTAAACAAAAAGAGTTCAATGGGCGATCGATAACCGGGTCGCCATGTGCTTGGTCTTCTTTGTCACCATAGGAAGAAAAATATTTGTTGAAAATATTTGCCACTGTTTTCGGTTCTTCTACTTGTTTATCATTAGATTTGAGTGTAATATTTTTATAAGAGCGCTTTGTTCGTTTGTTCGTATGTTCTTTTAGTACCGTCCACATAGCCTTTACTACGTTTTTCGGATTTTTGTTCTTTGTATATGTTGTCTTTTTTTTTTATTTAATTACTAGACGTATCAATATTTTTTCATCTTTTTTGTAATGTCTCTTTAGTGTTATGTTATCGGTCTGAGTAGTTAAAGCTTTCAATTGACGCTTATATCACATTACAAGACTTTTTAAACCTGTAGTCAGCCATGTCTATTTTATAGAGTTTCGGATTTTTGTTACTTTCAAAGGTATGGTTGTATTTAGTTAATAGGTTAGTGTTTTTAAAAAGTTCTTGTAGTTTTCATTGCCGTTTTTATCTGGTACAATAACAACACTCCAGTCAATTGTTTGAAGTTTTGACTGAAACGAATTCAGGTCTTGCGCATTGAATAATCTCGTTTCGGCATACCATGTCATGGTTTCATGACAGGATGACGGTAATGATATCACGACGCCCTTGTGGTCCGACAAACCTCGGTCATTTACGGAAATTTTGATTTCTTTGGTATTAAAGTTGGTAAAAACCAAGTCTAGGCAAGTTGCTGAGGTAGATGTATCACGTGTGGGTTCATTTATGTGTTGTTCAAGTTGTAGCTCTTCATAAGGTTCAGTATTCCTTGGTTTAGTTTGATCCAGAGAGTTGATATTAAAATCCCCTCCAATAATAATATTTTTCCGATTTTCTAATAATACGAGTTGTTGCAAGAGTTTTTCTAAAGAGTTATAAAAAACATGAAACTCTCTATTTTTTACTGGCCAATATATTACAATTACTAGTGTATTTAATTGAATAAGGTCGCTTGCACAGATCTCAAAGATACGTTCAACACATAAATTCTTTACGTCGCTTCGTTCAATAAAAACTATATTCTCCTTTAAAAATATACTGACTCCTCCTCTTTCAAAATTATGTCTACAAAAGTACGAGACACGATTAAATCCGTTTAGTTTTAACAAATCTATTTTTCTTGTGGTTATCCGTGTCTCAGTGATACATAGTGCTTGTAGTTTTAATTCTTCCGCGAGTGATTCAACTAGATATTAAGGCTTTGTATGTTCTGATATAAAATTATGAAATTATTTACGAAAAAATATTTTTTCCCTTGTGGGAATGGTGGTTGTTGTGGTACTATCAGCAATGCCAAGCGGATCGAAATTTGTAACTTGTGAGTCATTCAGAGACGTATGGTTTTCAGTAATACGACCTTCGTTTATTTGCTCACTATTACGGGTCTGTGGCTCATCAAATCGTTTGGATTCAGTGGTAGAAGTGTATAACTCGCTGTGTTCTTTTCCATCTACTTTTAATGTATTATTCTTAATAACTGCACGATGTCCTCCTCTACGAGCTCTGCGAAGATTTTCTCTAAGTTGTGTCCTTTTTTTCAATAATTCTGGTGTCAGGAATTCAGAAATTGACAAACCAGTATTTCTAAATAAATACTTATTTTCTAATAGAAATTTAGTGACTTTTTTACTCAGTAACTCAATAACAATTGGTCTGTTTGTACCTTTCCTACCTATCCTTACTAGGTCGTCAATGTAAGGCATTAGGTGTATATTTGTCACTTCTTCAAAGATATGTACGACGCGATTGCACAATTCATTTTCAGTCTCCCAGTAGCTAAAAGAAAGTCCGTGCAGTACGATTCTCTTGCAGCTATCCTTATGGTTATGGTCTTTTTAATCTCTCAGGAAGTTAGCAAATAAAGAGTCTTTTGTGACTTTAAGTGCTTTTTAATATGCTGCTTTAATTCTTTAATTTCAGTTTGCAATTTTTTGCTTTCCATTTCCAATATATTAATAGACTTATTTATTTCCTGCAGGTCAAATTTCTGTTTTGTCTGTTCGGATCGTAAAGTTGCAGATTAAGCTCCGCTGCATACGCAATCCGCAGAATACGTGAGCTTACCGATGTTAGTACTGCTAGTTTACTTTAGTTACTTCCATAGTATAATGTCCTACGGGATTCTCATGTGGAGTAAAGCGGTAGATATTCAAACCATATTTGTATTGCAAAAAGAGCGATTCGTTCTGTGTACCGTTTAGGCTCTCGGGTTTCTCTCAGAGAAAAGTTTAAGGAGACTGGTATCATGACTGTGGCATCACAGTACATTTACTCAAATATTTTATATGCCCGTAAAAATATACATAATTTCAATAAGAAAGAAGATATCCATAATATTAACCTTAGAGCTAAATCCAAACTCATGGTACCACGATTTCGTTTAACGAAGGTAAACAACTCTTTAATGGGGAACTGTATACGTTTTTACAATAAGATTCCGGAGCATATATTAAGTTTATCATTTCCTAAGTTTAAAAACTACATTAAAAATATGTTGATCGTAAAATCATATTACAAAATTGAAGACTACGTGTTAGATAAAGATGTATGGAAAGACGACATGGTTCCAGAATCCACACAAATTTGATTCAAAGTGTATTCCATAGCATTTAAGTTTATTTGAAATCCCTAGAGTTTCTTGCTCGTTCTTCTCAGGGAGGTCAGCGTAGTGAACGAGCAGTAGCTTAAATGTGACGTTTTCAAGTGTAAATTTATTTTACCTATGGAATAAATAATCTTTGACTTTGACTTTGGTGTGTTTTTTAGTATTTCACTCTTCAGATCAGATATAGCTTCACTTACTTGAGAGAGTATGAGAGATTGTAATTCTGAGAGTAGTGATTGTTTATTTTCTTCTAGTTTCTTGTCCAATAGTTTCCAAAGTGTTCAATGTCAATGAAATTTTCTGGTTTCAGTATCTCTTGCTGGGTTTGAGAATTTATTTTAGAACAAATATCATTTTGTAACGTATCTTCAAAGATACTAGTATCATCAGAGACTGACGAGTCGTTGAAGGTGAAATTCGGTTTTTTTCTAATTGTGATATTGTTTTCATCTAATAATAATAATAATAACGCACACACTCAACATAGTCCCGTACTAAGGAAACCCTGTGTTGCGGGTGCCATGGACACACACATAGATAACCACAAATGATACCCAAACTCATGAGAGAAATGGCCTACATTTGGCCATACAAATATTTCTCCCGGCCCGGGAATCGAACCTGGGACCTCTGCGTGACAGTCCGGCATGGTAATCGTTTGGCCACAGAGGCAGTTAAATTAGAGCAAGCGCAAGCTACTCTACCACGAAGATCGTAAATATAACAAAAACTATCGAGTAATTTTGCTCGAAGAATCTATAAACCTCTCTCCTGGAAAATTGTTATTTTGTAGATGTGAGATTTGAGATCTAAGGGGATCTAGTTTGTGTTTTCGTTTTCTCGCGGGCGGATAGGAGTATTTGAATAATCTTTCTTTGGCATTTTGCATTGACATGTTTGGCAAATCCAAGATTTCTTATGTTCAGGGGTCATGGTGTTGTAAAACCGTTGGATGGAGACGTTTGCGCATTCCAGGTCATACTGGTTTTTGCACGATATGCACGTTAAGAAACGCCTGTCGAAGATTTTGTTGAGACATCCTCAACAAGTGAAAGCCATTTTTAAATTAAAATTGATTTTTTTGCTACTGCACGCTATGTGTCACCTTTACAACTACTCTACGCTAGATGGCGACTTCTCAGCATAAAATTATCTTTTGGTTACAATAAATTGTTTAAAGTTAGCACAACAATGTCTTAGATTATATAAATTTAAAAATAAAAACAGAAAAATGTATTTTTGACATTAAAAGCAAAAAAAAATTTGTCCGACAATTATTCATCGCGGTTTGAACCTGCGCTTCAAGCGCTTATTATTCTATCGTATGGTCACCGCTCGCCGATATCGCTATAGCGAATTGGCACGAAATTAAGCGTTATGTCTTTATTAGAGCATTAATAGGTAAATGTTATGTTCGTTAGAATCAAAAATTTAAATTTAAGTACTTTTCCACAGTAACTTATTAATTTATAGGACTTGTTATAGGTTCCATATTTAAATAGTTTCATATTAATGTAAATATATTATCGAAAAGTTGGGCAATTAATGTTATTTTATACAAAATTATTAAAGGCTCGGTATTTTAAAATCACTCAGCGAATATAGTCACAAATACTGTCACACGCGTATAATGTCCACAATAAAGTTTGTAAGGAATTCTATAGTTCTACCTAAACCTTTATTTAAATTACCTAAACCTTTGTAGTGCTAGCTGCGTTGGTTTAGATAGTTAAGAGTCCTGTCAGTAGGGCTGGCACGATCGGGTGCGGCTTGCGCGAGAGCGACATAAAGCGCGATATTTTGCTGTTCTTGCATAGAAAAAGAGAGCGCTTTATGTCACTGTCGCGCAAGTAGCACCTTATCGTGCTAGCTCTATAGATACGATTGTTTTTGTATTTAATAATTAAATTTGTGGATGGCAAATCTGAGAAGCAGCCTGTATTATAATCGTTTTTGTCTCTTAGCTTACGCTAAATTATTTCAGCTGTTGATAGAAGTTATGGCAACTTTAACGAGGAAATTAATTTATAAATCGCGCAAAAACTTTAGCTTTCCCGTATAAAACGAGCTCGGTCAACCCGAAAGTTCTATTTCGTATTTTAAGTGTATAAATGTTTCTATATGTACATTATATTAAACAAAGCCGTGGTAGCCTAATGGTGTGACCCATTGCCTCTCTAGCAGAGGCCATGAGTTCGAATCCGGACCGCACCTCTCAGTAAATCTATGTACGAAATGTAATTTGAACTTTAGAATGAGGTTTTCAGAACCATCGGAAAACTTGTGAAGTCCCCAACCCCTATTGGGTCAGCATGGTGGACAATGGCCTAAACCCTCGCCTGAGAGGAGACCCGTGTCTAGCAGTGGGATATGTAAATGCGTTGATAATGACATATTATGTGATACAAGGTGCCTCATTTTATTCAACGCAGTGGCATATAAAGTATTCCCGTTAATTGACGCGTATTGTCCTTCCTTTTAAAATCATTATCACTTTGTTTAATGCCGTGTAAGATTCCACTCTTCGTCCCTTTTTCTCTCTCATTTGTCTTTATGAATATCTCGCTCGCACAACTAAACTACCCCAATTACAGTGTAACAGTTGAAACGATCGCCAATTCGGTACAAAGGGAATTATTAAGGTTTTGATTCAGAAATAAAGTTTTTGCTGGATATGGTAAGTAAACAATATGTATATGTGATGGTCGTACAAATTCCACCACTATAATCTAAAATTCAAAGACAAAATCGACTTTATGATGAATGGACGTTTGATGAACGTATTGGCAATCGCTATACTGTATAACTATAACATATCAGTTAATATACCATTAATATAAAATATGACAAAAATACGAATATTATTGCCAAAAGTCAAGAGCAACACCATTTCAAGGATTAAAAGTTACTTGTGAGATAGAGGAAATCAAGATATACCAATCGACATAAAGTAAACGCTTAACAGCTAACAAGTAGACAAAATCAAAAGAAACGATATGGTGTGATATAGCAACGCAACCTTTTAACCGCTAGGTCACAAAATATTGACTGACACATCTCACTTTGTGATAAGCGCTTTTATATATTATAAATTATCATTATCATATATTATATTCATATTTTTCAAAGTCATAAAAATAATACGAACTACATAATAATAACAATTTATGCACTATGCTGTCGTGGATGCAATGCCGTGCTTGCATTGATAAACACAAAACCAATTTTTACAGTAGAGGGTCTTAACGTTATTACTTTAACTTATTTCAATGAGTGCGACTTTATAGATGTAGATTGTCGATAACAATAGATTCCCGTAAATCATGCCAATTTGGATGCCACGACACTTACGCGGATTTGATTTGTCCGTGGAGTGAGTAAGTTACGCGGTATTGAAATCAAAGGCATATTGTTATTCACCGATCTGGCTTTCTGTTAGTTAATCGCAACTAGCGTTAGGAAGGCAAAACCCATATTGGCGACATGTTTCAGACACGCGGAATTATTCAAGTCTAGTTACACGAGATTGCACTATCCCCGAAAATATATGTGAAAATTCATAACTCACCTACTCAAGCATAAAAAGGGGTACACGAAAAGAGCCTCTACGCACGACGACATACCATTACTTTCCTGTACGTATGCCGCACCCTGGGCCACAATCAGCGAGTACCGTACGCCGATTGGCATATCCCGTCACTAAAATGACAAGCATTATAGTGTAAGTATGCCATCGATATGATAAGAAGATGAAACATATAAAAGACTAATTTCGTTCGTAGAATTTTTTAAGTTTTAATTTAAATTTTTAGCAGACATTATTTTGATAGTGCAATTACACAACGTTACATATTTCCATCAAAATAACCTTGAGTTTCGAGAGTTTTCGATCTTTAGTACAGATATTGTTCATTAAAGGCATGAGTGACAATGAAGATACGAGTTTATTTTGAAATCCAAAAATTGTCGCAGCGAGAATCGTTTCCTTAGGAATTACAACGTCAATGTCTATTTAAAAAAATTTGCTCCATTCCATTGCCAACAACTGTCTCCAAAAAAGACCCTGACAGGGCAATTCCGGACATAACAGATTCTTAACAATCTCCTGCTTGGAGAAGCAACAGGAAAAATGGTAATAATACAATGTTCATGTTTATTTCGTATAACAACATGTATAATGATGTGACGTGTATGCACTTAATGTACTGGTAGTTCTTTTTTTATGATCAAAAGACATATCACAAAGAGTTACTCTAATAAATTAGTCTGCGAAATTTCCTGTACCAAAGACCAGATCAAAATCGATTTTAAACAGTTTGTTCCCTAAGGTTAACAACAGATGTACAGCACGTCCACAGTTTATTTTTTACCAGAACAAGACGAACAAGTCAAAACCGAAAACACAGTAATGCTCACAATACTGCTTGACGCCAGAAATGAGATGGTAGTACTTGCTTGGACGAACTCTTGCTTTCACAAGGTGCTCTACTGCTACTAATGCTGCACTTGATGCACGCAGTCGTGATCAACTGCGTGCAATCGAAACTTCAACTGCGATAGTGGAGATTTCAACTGCAAGCGTCGGCTGTCCTAGCAGTGATAGTCCAAGAATCAAAAGTAACAGTTGACATTCTTAAAAGTATATAATGTTTTTTTTGTGTCTGAATCAACTTGATCTTAAGATTGGTGAAAAATTTTTTAACGGATTTATTTCTTTTGCACAGCTTTCATTTTTTTTTTGTAATGGGTTATTTTTCTTTTTTTTTTTATTCGGGGATTACAGACAAAATATACTAAAGTCCTGAAATAGGCGCGCGCTGAATATTTGTCAATGTCGCATACAGTTGTATTTAACGACTTCGCGTATGCAGTATATTTAGTAGGAACCTAAGTTAGTTCAAGCTGGCATAGCCACCACTTCGTGTAAAGCCCAAAACGCCTAATTGCAAAGTTACCTCGGCCACACAAAGACTACAAATTGCACCTTCCAGTACGTTCTAAATCATAGTACTTTGCAAAGGCACGTTAACCCCTTTGTAGCGTTAACATTATCAATTTATTAATCGTTGGTTAATGGCGTCCAATTGTTATCGTGTTTCATAGCGAAGCTATGGGAGCCATGCCAATTTGATTCTCATTTGTTATAACAAATGATAATAACATAATAATTGAATAAAAGTAACGAAAATGGTCCTATTTGAATCACTATTTTAATGAGCAATATTCATTATTATAAAGTCGGTAAAAATTTTAAAAAGCCAATAAATACTTGCAAGAATTAGAATGAAACTTTGGTAACGATAAAAATTTGGAGAATTCCACTGCGAACAAAAGTCAAATCCTGAGCGGAGCGATGGTTTCAAGCCACGAGACGCAAAACAACTTTGCTGTCGAGAGAAACACAATTTTTCACCTCACTACAGCGAGAAAAATGGTAGATGAAAGAAAAACAGTTAAACTATAACAAATCAGTTTAATTCTTCGACAATTTAAAATAATTTAATAAGCAATATTAGTTATCGTTGACAATTTTATGTTAACAATAGTAAGAATAAAATATACCAATGGATTCATATTACAAAAATAATGTACGTCAAATAGCGTAGTTGAAAGTGTCATTATATTTTTTTCTTCGAAAGAAAAACTTAGGCGCACCACAGTCCATCGTCAAGTTCGAATTCCAATGAAAAAGAAAGCCTTTCCGAGCTAGTGAAGTGAAAAATAATTTTCACCACACATTGATTCTCAAACATTGATACTTTCACGCCTACAAGTAGCAATGAAGCATTTGTAGTAATAGGGTAGATAAAGCTCCTTGTGAAAGAGTTTGTCAAAGGAACTATAATAGCCAAACCTATTTCTGCTGCAAACAGGGCTTGTGTTGGTTTTTTTTTCTTGCAGTATGTTTTCCCACCCTCCTTTGGCATAAAAATTGATCAAATAAATAACACAAGGGCAATTACAGTCACAAACACCACCACCAAAAATATACCCGACACGTGTTTCGCGTCTCTACTAGGTAATCTCAGGAGTTGGTTGATGTTCGACCCTCGGCCAAGGTAAAACCGGTTGGTCATATTTATAATATTCAACACAAGCGCCGCTATTTGGCACGATTTATCTTTCACTGGGTTCGCGGAGTCGCAAGTTAATTTACTTCCATTTTTATCATTATGTATTTCCCCAAAGTAACGCCTGAATCTATTAATTATCTTTTAAATACTGAACAAAATGTCGATTCCCTATCGAAAGCAGTAGCCATTATTTTTTCACATGCGTGTGTAAAATTGTGTATTTGATTTTTTTCTCTTCAATTTAACATGGTAAATATATATACATAAAGTAGCTAAAGCACTTGTGTTATGAAAAACGGAAACAACAACGGTAGATACCACAAACACTCAGACCCGAGACAATGTAGAAAAATTAGTTTCTACATTGACCCGGCAGGGGTTCGACAGACACCATGAAATCGGTCGATGTTCAAACCACTCGACACACGGAAGTCGTCATATTGATTTTATATATAATTTCAATCATCTCGGATCACTGGTCAAAATTCTAATTTTGAACTTCGTCGAGCCAGTTTAATACTATTTTTTATTCTAATTTCAAATTTCATGCACATCGGTTTTGTAACGGCTAATTCATTCCGTTCAGAAATTTGGCCAATCTAGCGGATACCAAGAAACCTTCGCTGTCTACACGCTTTAACATATTATGACTAGTCCACATCAGGTTGCAATTACATCAATAGCTTTCTCATGTAAGAATGATGTGGTATACGACGTAATAGTACGGCTAGACGTCTGGCACATTATTTTATTGTAGATGACGGAGGACTGCGCAGTGTGCACATACATTGCCCTATCAAGTCAGTAAGTTGTAGTAATATTGTCCCTTTAAGAGACAGACCTGTGAGCTTTGTCCAAACGATGTTCGATCATATTTTGAATATGATCTAATGAAACTAAATGACATTAGTTAGTTATAATTATTAATACAAAGATCGAACACTCAGAAAAAATTCCTCCGACCCGGCCGGATTGGAACCGACGTCTTCTAGCTTACCGTGCCAGACGCAATGTCAACTAAGCCACGGAACGAACCAGCGGACCTCACGAATTTTTCTATGTGCTTGCGTCGTATCTTTCTATTTGGTTTTTTCAACGACTTTTTAGTCCTAGCGCCGTCTATGAGAAATCTATGAAAGTTTTATCACCTAGTTAGATATTTTTACAGTCACCAGCCCTGGCGAGAGTTGTCGCTATTCACTGTATTTTAAATTTGTATTGAATTGATATTCAATTATTTTTTGTGAAATTATTCCACTAGTTTGTTATAATTATTAATCGTGAGGTGCGCTGGTTCGTTCCATGGCTTAATTGGTATAGAGTCTGGCACGGTAACCTAGAAGACGTCGGTTCGAATCCGGCCGGATCGAAGAATTTTTTTCTGAGTGTTCGATCTTTTGTTAATAATTATAACAAACTAGATGAATAATTTCAGAAAAATTGTTCCACTAGTTTGTTATAATTATTAATCGTGAGGTCCGCTGGTTCGTTCTGTGGCTTAATTGGTATAGCGTCTGGCACGGTAACCTAGAAGACGTCGGTTCGAAACCGGCCGCATCGAAGGATGTTTTTCTGAGTGTTCGATCTTTGTATTAATAATTAGAACAAAGTAGTGGAATAATTTCAGAAAAAGTAATTGTATATCAATTCAATAAAAATTTAAATGACATTAGTTACCCATGATCTGGAAAATAATATCAGATGGCGTAGTTTGTCGGTGTCATATTATTTGTAGTTTCAAAATAACAAGGGTTCAAAGACTTGTTAATTTTCAGCCAAAATTTGGTCTAAATTTAATAAGATTATGATTAATTGTATACAGATATACGCATTTATCTTAAAGTGGTAATAGACCAGTGGAAGAAAAAAAATCTCAATTGAGATCCTATTTAATTACTAACTTACTTCGGTGGTGCAGTGAATTACCCAAAGTGGGTCTTGGTTTCCGGACACCAGATTCTGCCACGTCTCCCGGTTTTGAGCTTGTTTCTTCCAGTCATTAGGGTTGAAGTCCTTCAGGTCTTTCTGGACTTCATCGTTCCACCAGCGGTCGACGTCTTAAGTCCACGGCACTCTTATTCAACGGAGTCTCGCAGTTTTTCTCCTTCAGTATTGGGCCCGGACATCACGTAATCAAGACGCGGTTCTCCAGGATTTTGGGAATTATGCGGTGAACCAATACCTCGTTCATTAAAAAAATTTATTGTTACTGTATCGATTATAGAAGGAAAACGTTTCGAAATCCTGTTTATCTATGACTTTAAGTTCTGTGTTACGTATTACTTGTCAATGTTTAGTAGCAACGCCTCTCGCTAAAGGTGAAGGTAAACATTTTCGTTCACCTACACATCATAACTATCACACAAACATACCCTACACAAACACACTCTACACAAACATACCCCACATAAACACAAACCCACAAGTTGACACTGCACACACACGAGCGCAGGTGCATTCACTTGCTTGGACAATATTTTCTAACTGTACTGTATTGTAACATGTAATTACCTGTAATTAGTTCCACTCTATTAGTGTATTTTGTGAATTGTAATTAATGTGACAATGTGTTGCTATTAACACGAAGATAAAAAAATAAGAAATAATAAAGAAGCGTGATGAAACCTATAGTATGTCGAAGAAGGTTCACAACCCTTTGAAAACCTGTAAAGTATTGTTACACGTGTGATTGGTTGATGATGTTCTACAATATTATTTGAATAAACTTCAAAACTACGAAAAGTGGAAAGCAGAAGTATGCTACGTCTTGAAAAAAAATTACGACTCCCCCAATCGTATTAATTTTTCATAGAGTCGAATCTCCAGGGTTATCCAATAGTAGCAGACGACGCATAACAATTTCTCTACCCTTGCATATTACCTTAATAAATATTTATGTCTACAAGAAGATATAAATTAGAGAATGCACTGTATATTTATTTATCGTATCTATTCCGTGGGCGTACGCAATAGATTTGTTTAGTTATTATGGATAGTGGTAACAGACAAGAATCAACAACTAAGCGCCTTAAAACAGTTGATAAAACAATAATGACTGATTATTAAACTCGTAGCTGATTTGTATTATGAATAGAATTGTGAAGAATATACTAAACATTGACAAACACACACGCACACACATACACACGAAATCATGTGCCATTAATTTCTCCAGCACCCTTCTTTACCCTTTAAAACTGGAACGCAGCAATATGAGCGTTACTGCTTGGCGGCAGAAACAGGTTAGGTGGCAGTACTTTCTTGGACGAACTCTTTCACAAGGAGCTCTACTGCTAATAGACTCACAAAGCAGAACACGAATGCACGATAGAATACTCCCCGCATGATGTAACCTTATCTGTTGCTGTACGTCTGGTATATCCTGGGCAACAATTGGCGAGGGTCTTCCGTCGATTGGCAAATCTTTTCTCCACGATGTCCAACATTACAGTATATGCCATCGATACAATAAGAAGAAGAAGAAGACCCAAATTAGAAATAAAACTATTTCCCCGGATTTAAAGGCGTATATTTGTGTTTTCAAACAAACCAACGTTTCGGGCTCTTCGGGTTGACAGTGACTGTTGAGTCAACCGTGACCATGGGACCTATTTGGTCTGACCTGATAGTGTTTCTATGAAAAAAACAAATACACGTGATTTGAATTCGGAAAAATAATTTCATTTCCTATGTGTAACAATCGCGAAAACCTAAGAACTCGATAAGACACAAATTACAAGAAACTGTATCCCAGGATTGTGAGCAATTTTCTCCGAATGTCGAAAACGATTCAGACACCAGCTCTCTTACATGAGGAGGCTGGTTATACATGCAATCACCTGGAGTGGAAGCCAATAACATGATCGTCATCTCAGCCAAAAGCTTCCCTCATAGGGAATTATAATAAATAAATAGAAACATTGAAAAGTAAATTATAAGAGAAAAAATTATTAAAAACCTATTTCATAACAAGAAATTTGTTGCTGGCGGCTAATGAAAAAATATCTGAGAATGTAAAATCCTTAAAACACTTTTTATCTTATGGTAACTTCAAAATTAGAATTCCAAATAACTTTTAAATTAAGTAAAAAATCTCTTCCATGTTATTTCTACTTAAGATCCATTGTTCAAAGAGCACTTTCATTACTTTAGTAATTTGCAATTCTCTTTTAACTTCCCTTTGCTGGCTGTACAAGAAATGTGCTACACACGGTCGAGTTATTCAGAGAATGACGTTGCGAAAATTATGGTCGTTTTTGGTAATAATTTCAAATATTAACATTTTTTTACGCCTACAATTTTTTTCCTTCCTATGCCTGTCAAAAATAATATACTATTTACTAAATATAGTATTTAACGGGTTAACCTGACGCCATTATAACGGTGCAGTATACGGTTGCTTTGCTTATATTTTTTAACCGACTCAAGAAAAGGAGGAGATTGTATGTTTTTCTTTTTTTTTGTATGTATGTTACGCGATAACTCCGGCACTTGTGAACCGATTATGATGATTTTTTTTTTGAAAATACCTCAGATGTGATCCCATTTAAATTTGAAGAAAATATTGACTTCTGTCCGTGTATTTTTTAAAATACCAAGTGACGGAACGAATAAGTCATGCGCCTGGTGGTAAGCGACATGCCAGTTGCAGTGCCACTCAGAGCTTTATATTACAAAGATCCCGTCACCCTGAGACATAAGTTGACAACTCCCGTGTGCCTGTCCAAACGTATTAATACTTACATTACTGCTTGATGGAAGGGGTAAGGTACTTGCCTGGCCGAATACTTTCACAGCGAGCTCTATTATGTAATAAAAAATAAAGAACGCTAATTCAATGTAGTTAAGGTATACTTTTTCTGTGTATACTTCTAAAACCCTTTTGATACGCTTGTCTTAAAATAAATTTGCAGTTTGTTTGTTTATCGCATTGCATATCAAATAAAATAACTTTCATTTAGGTTTCCAAGTCATTTTCACAAATGTATCGAGAATTAAAATCATTATTGGATTCATATGACATAAAATTGTTGATCAAACATTTTCACTGTATGTATCAAAGTAAGGAAGAACGCAACAGTCCCTGTGAAAGACTTTAAAGCACCCTAAAAGTGTGTGCCTGGCATGTATAATACATTAGCGGTATAAACTTATTTGGTCGGTAATTCTGTAAGATTATGATAATTGTAATTGTTTATACCTCGTTCGCCAAATGGTTCCGCGTTAGGTAGGTGTGAAGTGAGAGTGGAGGGGTAGCGACAGTATGTCGTTACTATGGATAAGAAAGGGCGTAAAAACCATTTTATGAAAAAAAAGTAGTGTGTTTTTTTCATTTATGCTGCTTAACTCTTAATTCTTACCTTGTGGAAGTTAATTGGCCTTCTATAAGAACCGGAAATAGGTCTGTTTCAGATCCGCGGTAACCGCAAATTAAGAGGTAAACCATATTACTTTTATATGAGAATTTCATCGAACACTAAGAAAAATTTCTATGATCCGGCTGGATTCGAAACAGTATACCGTGCCTGAAGACTTGTATGCGGACTACTTAACATGGCAGGTATGTGGGACAACCGAATCCTTCTGTATTCTTGTCCGTTTAAAAATTCCATCCAATGTTTACGTACAGTCGACGCCATAAGATAACCAACCCCCTAGCCGACCATTTGGTCATAAGAGCCTTCTTACGCATTTAACGGAAATAATGCTCTATAACTCGAACCGTTTTTGATGATTCTTTTTTTGTTGGAAAGAGGGTGCCTCGGTAGTAGCGATGAAAGATACTCAGTCTTTTAAGGCGTTTTGTAACGACGCGACGACATTTTACAGGACTCGACTCTAAAATTAAGACTGGAGATTCGAGTTTTTATTAATAAGACTCAGTCGTTATACTAAAAGACTTAAACAACTTACACGACTTATACGACTTGAACGACTTGAATGCGACTTGAACGACTTAAACTAAGCTAAGCTAAAGCTGTGTGTTGTGAATGCCTGAGATTTTGTGAAGCGATGGATGATAGTGAGTCAAGTATAGTGCTATAGTTTAATTTATTATTTCAGTCTTTGGTTTTGTTTTTTCATTTTTATTGTTATTTTTTAATTAGTTTGGTTTCACGGCGCATTGGTTATGGAACTGTAATGCCGTGTAAACATATTTACAATAAATAAAATAATAATAAATAAATGTTTGCAATGGACTTATACCTATTTTATGTCTTATTAAACCCGAAGTTTATAAATAAAAATGACGTAGTATGTAGTAAATAATCACGTTTATTTAGTTATAATAAAAATTAGGATTCAAAGAGTGATTTAAGCAATAGGTACAAGATTTAAGACCTAGTTATATAATGATTGCATACAATACTTTTTCTGCGACTAAATTAAAATAATGAAATACAATCAATATTTAAGTCTATGGAAATCTAGTTCTAACGTGCTCTTTTTTATTTTGTGCAATATTGGTCTGTAACCACTTTTCTTATTACGAAGTCCTGGTACTTTTGTTTAAGCTTCTTAAGAAACCCGTGCACAGTAGTGAGATACAATTTATCTGTAATACATAGAACAAATATATACATAAAAATCTCGCCTGTCACCCATACAGGGGTAGGCAGAGACTGTGGACCTCCACTTAATTCGTTTATAAATAGTATGTTTCATTCATCATTATGGTCAAATGACAGTAAACTTTGAAAAAAATACTTTGACTGTTGGGTTCTGTATCTATTAATTTTTATGTTAAAAAACAAATAATTCCCAAAAAACAAATTCTTGAATTGGTTCTATCTAATTAACTGACTTCTGTGAACAAAACTACGTTAACATTCTCCATGAAGCGTAAAATAAATATCTTGTGGGTAGAAATAAAATCACGCCATACGGCTCATGACTCGCGACCCCTGAGACTAAGACCTAAGGCGCCAGTCGTTTCAGCATTTTAGTTCTATAAGTTTTTTAGGCTTTCTAGGGTTAAAAGACTTCGACTCGAATTAGTCTTCAGTTTTAGTCTTATTATTATTATTATTTTATACATTTTAGGAAAATTCACGGACAAATAATACAATTATAGTAAACTTAAATATGAGTAATCCAATGCCATTTACGAATTTCCATCAACATGAAACAATTTAAAGTGCTTAGCAAGCCAAAAATAGATTACAGGAGAATACAAAGAACGCAGTCAACGAATTTAAAAAATAAAATAAAAATTACTACTAATATACAATTAAACCTTAGAGGATGGTAAAAGAAAAAGAGTCTAAGAATTAAACGAACAAACCAGTGTATTCATCGCCAATCACGCGATGTGTCAAAGTGACGTTTGGTCATTTCACGCCTGACTTTGTCTATGCTTGAACAAAACAAACAAACTCAGAATGATTTACTGTCGCATTGTTATAAAGTCTCAAAGCATGCACCGTGTACGTATTTTGCCTATAATTAGTGCTCGCAAACGGCACTTGTAGAGGTGGTCGACATCTGTAATGCAACAAGTTATGACTCAAGACTTGAGGGTTAAAAGACTAGACTAGTTGCGAGGCGTTAAAAATTAGTCGAGGTTTTTTAAAAGGCCTTAAAAGACTGAGTCTCTTTCATCGCTACCCAGTAGTGGTCGCGTTTATATTGAAGAGAATATTCCACCTCTTCGGGTGGCAAACTAGGGGATGAATCGGGTTTTGCGCACTTTCCGGTAATCGATTTCACTAAAACTTGGCAAACAGATGTAATTCCACGAATTTTTGTGGCCGGTTTTTTTAGTAGGTCCTCTCTACTGCGATTGTGGATAAACGCAAGACGCCTGTCAATTTTATCCGGTAATCTAGCTACGCATTGCTTAATGCTCCATGCATGGTTAGTACACAAATATTTTTTTTTGTGATTTGTGGTGGTAAGTGACACGCCCGTCCGTAACAGTAGTTCCATTTAGAGCTATAAACCACAAAAATCTGAGGGGCACTGCCATTGCGCCCGTGTCCTCGAGACATTAGTTGACAAGTCCCATCTGCCTGTAATTTCACCAGCACCCTCGTTCAAATGAATCTTCACGCGTGCCACTATGAAGGTAAGAAAGAATCATGAAAATCGGTTCACTAATACCGGAGTTATCGTGTAACATATATATAAAAAAAAAACATACGGTCGAATTGAGAACATTCTCCATTTTTCGAAGTCGTTTAAAGACTAAAACGAAAAATAAAGATATGTTGAATTCGAATTTTGAACTGGAATGAGTTTCATATTCATGCAGTCCGTTATTCATTAAAATTCAGTACCCAATTAATTATGAATGTATTAAATATTTATAAAATTATTGGGAGACTTCGGCGGACAACTTCAGCTAAAAACATTAACATAAGACAGAATTATACAACGAAGTTTTTCAAAAGTCGAAACGGCAATTGAAATAAATAACATAATAAATGGCAGTATAAATAAAAAATATATGGCAGTATAAGTAAAAATAAAATGGCAGTGCCTACTCTGCCTGTCAAGCCGTGTATAAGCCGTGGGTTCAAGTCCGGGCTCGCACCTCTGCATTTTCAGAATTGATGTGTGAAATTTAATTTGAAATTTGAAATTTTCGGTGAGAAAAAAAACATCGTGAAGAAACCTGCGCGTCAAAGAACCCGGAAACTCATCATCCAGATCATCAATAAAGAACACGTTTTACAAGTCCGTGATAGAGTTTCGAAGTCATTTCGTAATTCGGTTTCGCTTAATGACATTCTGAATCAATGAGGGTTAGTTCAACTTTCGTAATATTGATAAAAACGCACGAAGAAACTAATACTATCACTATATTGCTAAGTTAACTTTTGGGGACACTACACTACTGGCGTAATACCGGTAAAATGGTTACACAGCACAGGCATCGAGTTGTAAGCCATAGGACACTAGTTTGAAGCCAGGAGGACTATTTTTGAAATAATCTCAGTACAGAGTGCCAAAAAAAATCGAGCTCCGCTAGTTTGCCGCCCTTAGGGGTGGAGCATTTTCTTAAAATTTAAATGGGACCACTACAGGGGTACCCTATTTCCAACAAAAAAAGAATCATCAAAATCCGTTCACAAATGCACCGGAGTTATCGCGTAACATACATAAAAAAATATAGTCCGGTTGACACCTCCTCCTTTGCTTGAAGTCGCTTAAAAAATGCTGCCGTCCACTAACTAAAACGCGGCTAAGTGACAAATGGTCAAATAACCATTATAAATAGCAAAAAATAGAAATAAAAATTCTCTTTTAAAAAGCGATAAAATTAGTTAACGTGTTCGATTTAACGGAACTTACCCCAACGATGCATAGCTGAAATACCATCAAACAATTTCCGTTTAGTGACGGTTCCGTTTAGTGAGTTTCAAATTCCAAAAAAGTGTTTCAGAAAATTTTACTGAGTATCTTTGGTACGGAATTCATTCAATGATTCAACTGAGATGTATTTGAAATATTTTTTGGATTTGTCGTACTGAATGTACTGAAGTTTTAAAAGAAATATTTTAAAAAGATTCGGTTTTTCAAATTTAATCCTAATTTCGGAAACTATGTTACGTGACAGTATTGATTTCAATGTGCGATATGGTGCAGCAATTTTATAATCACTACGAGGTAAGAATTACAATCATACAAAAACCTAAGACCTACTCTCGAGCCAGTAAACCTAACGAGATAGGTGAAAAGGTTCAAATACGAAAGAAAGTCGTTTAGTTACAAAACGTATTGAGAGCGCTGTAGCCTGTGCGATAACTTCCCAAAAAGTAATAGGATTATCTCCAAACATAATAATGACCTGATTTTCCTCTAAAGAATGAAAATGTGAACGATTGGAGTGGATGCGGCAGTTACTATGTTTGTTGCAAACATGAACAGCAAGCGCTTTACAAAAGCCAGTGCTTTTTCATCCAGTTGCTTCCAGACGTCTGATCGGGAAGCGATTACTTTAAAGTGCTTGCACCAGCGGCTGTTATCAGATTCTGCGCCATGTTACTACTACTCTGCCACTTCAGATTACTAAAGTTGAGCAACTTTGTCAGTTTGATGTTTTTGGGAATTTTTTCAAGAATCTTTAATCCTTAGTAACTAAATAAGTTCGCTAACTGGTTTTAAATTATAGTAGTTGCAGAGCTTTGAATCGAAGATCTGCGGGACACCACCACTGCGCCCGTCACGCTGAGATATAAGTTACGAAGTCCCATGTGCCTGCAATTTTACCAGTACTCTTACCCTTCAAAACCGGAACACAGTAATGCTCTCATTACTATTGGCGGCAGAAATAAGTAAGGCGGCAATACTTCCCTGGACGAATTTTTTAACAAGCTGCTCTACTGCTACTACTTTGACACCTGTGAGGTAACTCTGAGCACTGCATATTATAGCGAAATGGATGTATTTGATGATGATGGATGTCAGATGATGTAAATGCGACGATGAGAAAACATCAACTATAAATGTGGCTTAACCAGTAACTGCAGTCAACTTTTCCTCTGCAACTTTTATAGTTTTTGTACGTTTGTTAATTTTTTATATATTTCCCTGTCCATAGAGCTGAGCTGTCCCTATTAGAGATGGACATGTTTGTCTACCCCGGTGGTGTGTGGCCGGGGCGTCTCTCTCGTGCGCAGCTAGGGCGTCTTAGTAGCGATCTAGTTGAGGGCCTGAAGCGAGGAGACGCGCGGGACACGTGAGTTGCCCTTTAAGTTGAAGCTATGTCCGGACATTGTCGCATGACACTGCGACCGACATCTCCGGCACTAGCCACAAGAGCTGTAGAGGATAAGCTAGATATCCTCCGGTCCTTCCAGTCGCTTAGATTATTGGGAACTGGAGAGACGTCGTTTTTCGGCATCGGGAAACGGGTTTGCCTTACAGCTCCGCCACCAATGAGGAGATTTGGTAGTGGACTTAGAGTTGATGGCTTAGCGGTAACAACCGCTAGTTGTGTTGCAATACGCAACGGGAAATGAGCGTGCCTACAGCTCCAGTACCTCTGTAAAAACTACTCTACGTGCACCCGGGGCGGCTCGACTGAGGCACTAACCTCTTAAGAACCAGATGAAATCAAGTAACAGCGGTCTGTGACAACCCTGTCTACTGACTGATCTGTGGTCAGAAACTGAACTTTTAAGGTTCCTGTGCGCACACAGGTTATAGTGCCCTTCTCGCATAACCAAAAAGTTGATAGGGAGGGTCACTATAATCAAAACTTATGTAGAAAAGGTATGGGAGCTATCCATAGAGCTGATGATAACCTACCGCGACTCACCTCTCTGTGAGCAGTAAGAATGGTTTATTCACCGCAGCGTAATCGGACGTCGTGACAACTTTTTTTGTGAAGTATAGTAAGAAACTAGGGTACTAAAACGTCGCCATCTGCTTTAGTAACTTGAATATACCTGCGGACTTTCCAAGAAGTTTTCTTCCTAATTCCTTGACATAAAAAGAAAATACAGCGTCGACTTGCTGACATCTGGCAACATTTGGCGCTTCATTTATCAACGTCGCTCGAGTCTGCGTTATTAGCGGCGACAAATGGACGGGATAGCTTATCTATTGATTCTCACATAGGCGTAGTTAATACTGGGATATCAACTTTCATTTTGACATAATATACTCATTTTGTACACGGATTTCCTTCCTTGCATATTTGGAAATTGTCCGCGATATCATTCAGTGTTAGCTCTAGACGATTCTGTTGACCAAGTTTAGTAACAGTAGACCTCCTTGTGAAAGAGTTCGTCCAGGGAAGAACTGCCACCTAGCCTATTTCTGCCGCCAAGCAAGTGTTCAAGTTTTGAAGGGTAAGGGTGCTGGTGAAATTACAGGCACGTAAGACTTGTCAACTTAGTCTACAGGGTGTCGGGCGCAGTGGCAGTGCCTCTCAGATCTTTGCAATATAAAAATCTGAGGTGGCACTGCAACCGTTATGGACAGGCATGTAACTAACTAACAGTTGCACGACTTGTTCGTTCCGTCACATCATGTTATAAAAAAGAAAAATACCATAATTTTAAGAACATTACCACGTGAGTGAAAAATAAAAATCGTTATTGCGGCTTAAATATTAAAAGCCATATTGCCACTTTAGAAACAATATGAAATAAGAATCTGCTGACTCCTGGTAATTCGCACCCTGTGTGTAATAAGGTCACATCTGCAAAATGACAACTTTTCAGGAGAGAGATTCTAAGATTTTACATACGAAATTATTTGATAACTTTTTAAGTTTCAATAGGAGAGTTAAAGAGTTTCATATATTCATAATTTGTTTCATGTATTTCGTATTCATCAGAAACATCTAATTAGAGTGTACTTTTGGAGTATTGTACTTTATGGGTGTGAAACATGTACACTGACACAAAGGGTTTAGTAATTGGAAGCTTTTGAGGTGTGGTGCTGGAGGGTATAAGTTGGATAGAAAAGAAAACCAATGAGGGAGTATTGAGAATGATAAACGAGAAAATAACGATCCTGAATACAGAGAACAAAGAGTATAGACGCGGGGAAAATGATTGGACATTTGATACGACACGACAACTTCTTTAGACCATTTTGGAGGGAAAGATCAAGGGGAAGAGAGGAAGACGTCGACCTAGGCGCAGTTACATAGACCAAATAGAGGAAAAGACCAGTGTCGTGTCGTATAAGGAGGTCATGGAGCTGGCTTATAAGAGAGATGACTGGCAGATATTCCACTGACAAGAGTATAACTCTTAAGTTTGATGATGACAGTGAGTTCGTATTATTTTTATGATTTTCATGTAACAAAATCACTTTTGACGTATTATCATGTGTGGCTATTTTGATTTTGAAAATCATTCCGTCAAAATTACTACACTCAGATTATATACCACTTGCTGCGGATTCTAATGAAGGGACTTTTCAAAAATACGAACATTTGCTTGTGAATTCTGCCACAGGAATTTTGTAAATCGTACCCCTAGCGAGTAGCCGAATTACCATTTACATTTACATACTCCAAACTATCTTCACAAAGGATCTTAAGGTTTACTAGCAAGTTCTCCAATAAACTTCCAAATTAATCCTCCAAAAATCACGACAGCGGTGTACCGCTGTTCTATAACTACAATGGCAGCTGCTGAACAATATACATGTCATTGTTGTAATAATGCCATATCAAGTCTCAAAACGCAGTAAGTCATATTTTAAAACCGACAATTTTACTTTTCTTAATTAAAATATTACTTACACAACACACAACAACAAATCGTGCGCCTGGTGGTAAGCGACGCGCCTGTCCATATCCATAGAAGTTCCAGTGCCGCTCGGAGCATTAAACCACAAAGATCTGAGGAGTACTGCCACAGCTGCCCATCACCCTGAGACATAAGTTAACACCCTTATTCTTCAAAACCGGAAAAAAACAAATAGCTAATTATAGCTTTGGAATGCTGACTGCTTGGCGGCAGAAATAGGCACTTCCCTGGAGGAACTCTTTCACAAGGCAAAAAGGACGTGCAAGTTTCTCACGATGTCATTTCACCAACACCCTCATCTTTCAAAATTGGAACGCTGTAATGCTCATATTACTGCTTGGCGACAGAAATAGGTAAGGTGGCAATATTTCCCTGGACGAACTCTTTCACAAGTTGCTGCTACTAAACTAAGCGCATAACTTCGACAGTACTTAAAGGTATATTTTGAGAACAATGTTATTTGCTCTTGCAGGGACACAACAAGTGGTTATTAGGCGACCAAAAGTTGATTAAATAATGGACAACCATATGGTCATTAGGTGAAGTACATTGTAGCCAATTTGCAACTTCAGCACCTTATGTACTCCGTTAATTGCTACTTATTCAGCCAAAAATTTACTCGTGTAATGTAAAAGCTGTAAGAATATCTCGATTTCGCTTCAAAAAAGGTTTGCTCTTTTTCAAAATCGGTTATCATATATGTATGTTCAAAGTTGACTTTCTGAATACCTGTACACGTGAAGGTGTGATTTCAGAATGCTCCTGCGGTTTGTTAATCTTTTAATGGAATTAACCCGCGCCGAGCGATGTCACTAGCAAAATAGCGAGTAAAAAGAGATAATGCGGATGCTGGAAGAGACCATCTTTTCAAAAAATTGAAAAAATTTAAGACGTAGCTGACAAGCGTGGGATAACTATTCTTTTGTTTAGATGGTTACGTCACTTTTAAACGAGAGCCCCGATTCAGAACTCTTCGATATCTTAACCGAATCGTTCGATTGGATATCGTTCTCGAATCGAAAGGCGCTTTCCGAGCGATAACTGTGTTCTGAATAACGTACGAGTAATCGTTCGAGTGTGGCGTCATTTCGGTTTTGAATACGACAGATTGACGCTCGATTCGGTTATTGTGAATAAAATTGGAAAGAAATCGTACGATATCTAATCGAATCGGTCGACAATTGAGTTATCGTAAGGTTTTGAATCGACCTGCTGGTTGGTTTAGAAGTAACGTAAACAATGACATGGTGTTAATAAAAAGGTAACAGTCTTTTTGTTTTCGTAGTTTATTATTTTGTCCAAGGCAGAAGGTTCCCTCGAGTAGAGTTTTTTACTGTAATCGTATCGTCACTTCTCTGTATGATATCCTCCCACTTAAAATCCCCCGTCCCGTTAATATCAACTTCCTCCTAACGTTAGTCCACTCTCGATTTGTGCATTTGCTGTGTAAATTACAAAAAAAAAATGTAATTAAATTTTTATTGAATTGATGTTCAATTATTTTTTGTTAAATTACTCCACTAGTTTGTTGTAATTATTTATATAAAGATGGAACACTTAGAAAAAAATCCTTCGATCCGGCCGGATTCTAACCGACGTCTTCTAGGAAATCTAGCCAGATCACTCTGGCACGGCACGCGGAATCTAGCAGGATCAAAGGAATTTTTTTTCTTGGGATCTTTGTATTAATAATTATAAAAAACAATATGTTTCTGAAACAGTGGTGTAGCTTCTCTGTGGTTGTAGATTCTTCGCTCAGTGAATTCTGCCGAAATTCACCGGTCAATTGTTGAGTAAAAATGCGTGTGTTCCTCAACTTGACATTGGCGAAATCATCGATTACATCGATGGGGTCGTAACATTTAAAAGAAGAAGTCTTTTGTCCAATGAAGAGTATGTGTTTTTGTTATTTTGTGGTATTTTAATAATTATGTTTACTTATATATTTATATCGCGGTAAGAGACCAGTAATTAGTTATTAATCATTTAGTGAATAACATCGAGTATATAACCAGAAATAGAGACTAACTGTCATTTAATTTGTTTAAAAAATATTCTGTCAAATCATTACGGAGACAACTGCGCTCCGATTGGCCCGCCCGAATTACAAACAAATGACGGGTGTCGTAAATTTTGTTTGTAATTAGATGTTTTGCTGTTTTTCCCACACCATCGAATGGAACAACCCCCCATTGTTAGAGATATTATCTTTATTACAGTAAATACAGAATATTTTTGGCATTTTCGAAGGCTTACATACAAGTCAGTTTTTGACGCTGTGCTATTTCAGCTTTCTAATTTGTGATTTCAGTGCAAACGAGAGTTGATATTTAAAAGTGATATAAGGTCCATTTGCCTGATGAGTTGCCAGGGATGGGTGGCTTTTGTTTCGTCTCTATTTCTGGTTGTATACTCTATGGTGAATAGCGACGAAAGCATTAAATCTATTTTGTAATTTTATAGAACATAATTACAACACAGTTTTTTTGAAAAATTTGTCTTTGGCCACTTCCAGTCATTTGTTTTCCATACCATCGCATCGTAGTAGATTGTTTCGTTCCTTGCATAATTACTTAGCTTTTGTTACTTAATTATTGTACGGAGAAAACGAGGTTTTTAGCACAATGAGTTACAGAACCCTCTGATTTATGGTTCAGAGTCTGAGAAAGAATGTTAACAGACTGTTTCGTTAAGTACATTTCTTGTTTCCCTTTTAACGGGAATTTTCTTAACGTTAATAATCTTGTGAAAAGTATGTTTGTTTTGGAAAATGGGGTTATCTTTTAATTAGAAAAGTTTGTTTCTACTCCACTATGATATCAGTTTGCAAATTTTATTTCCCTGACGGAATTTAAGATAATGTAATTCAAACCGGTATATAACCAGATGACGGACCCTGATATACAATTTGTGCTACTTTTTTTATAAGATCAAGTGACGGGACGAACAAGTCGTACACCTGATGGTAAGCGAAACTCCTGTCCATAACAGTTGCAGTGCCACTAAGAGCTTTCGTCGCAAAGATCTGAAGGACACTGCCACTGCGCCGTTCACCCTAAGCCGCCTAGTTACACGAGGCGAAAGTTCACCAGTCACCATGCCTTTATGTACATTAATGGCGAATCTGAATTCTATTTACTAGGCAATAACATTTAAATCGCTCCGAATAATACAACCGCGTAGACCAAATTCAGGCCCGGCTCGCCCACGCGCCCGGGACACTCATTTAAATTAAAACGTAAAAACTAAACAAATAGAGCATATTTTGCTATGACAGTTAAACGCACGATGTCGCTACGTGGCGGTAACGCAATCTCCGTGGACGAACACTTTTACAAAAAGCGCTACTGCTGCTTAAAGGATACAAAGGAAGTATTCTTGTGGGACATAATTTAGTAACAGTAGCGTGCCTGTGAACGAGTTCGTCAAGGGAAGTGCTGCTACTATACTGCCCTCGTTATTATAATTACCATAATCGATATTTTTAGCGAAATTTAGTTACTAACATATCGCACATGATAACTAAAATAGTATTATCTCAAAATGCCTTTAATTTATATTAATATTACCTATTAGGAAATGAAACTATTTTTCCGGATTTAAATCGCGCCCTTTACAGGTCCCATGGTCACGGTTGACTCAACCGTGACTATGAGACCTGTAAAGGACCCGAAACGTCGGTTTGTTTGAAAAAACAAATATACGCGATTTAAATCCGTAAAAATAGTTTCATTCAATATTACCTATTTATTTTCAATGCGACAGTATTGTCCCATCACTTTGAAATTAAATCCTATATGAATTAAACATCAATATAGCGACATTTTGGATATAAATTATTATTATAACGCAATTTTTGAGATAATACTTTGTTAGTTGTCAAGTGCGATTTCAGGAATCGCAAAACGAGCTCTACAACCTCCTCTAATCGGTTTTTTAATATCTTAATTAGGTTTAGTTGTATTGTTAAGCAAATTGAGTGTAATTTTTTAGGTGACAATAAAACCTTCTTTTATCTCACAAGCTACCGAAATACATATGCTTTAGTATGTATTTACCTATTATGACAAGGAGGGCATTATGCCTATTTTTGCCACCAACCCCTATAAGCATTATTCCGGATTTGAGGGGTAACAATAATAAAAGTTCTACGACCGTCTGTTTAACGAACTGTAAATAATATATATTGCGAAGTGATGCAGACCTATACTATATTATTCCTATTATGAAGTAAACGTTCAAATATACATTATAATAATAAACATCGCATTCAAATTTTGAATTATACATTTTATATGACCATAGATTACCCAGAAAAATACGTTTTTCATACAAATCTGAGGGCATGCTTGCTCGAGTCTGTAGTATGTATATATTTAGTGCATTTTAATGTATATTGGGCGTTTAGCGTTTTCCCCATTGTAGTTTACTGGGCCTTAGGAGGTTAAAGTCCCACTGCTGTGCACATGCCTCTTCCCACAATGAGAGGGCTTTGGCTATAGTTCGCGGATAAGGATAAGAGTGATAAAACTACATGCATGCGAGGCTTGTCAACTGCACTTGCACTTCATTTTAATTAAATTAATTAATTACACTTTTTATTGGAATCAATTAACAAAAATATTATTTGAATTTGCTGCTATAATCATTTTACAAATTTATTGATATCACATTATTTTCTTTCGTACGAGTATCTTTCAGGAATCCCTCATAATCGTTTTGGTTTAGATTATAACCTACTACTTTGGTACTCAAGTTGCGACTTTGGGACTTAACAAAGTAAAGGTGTTTTCACAGACCTTCTAAATGCAGCTTTCATATCTTTATGAGAATCGAAAGATGAAAATTCGTTAAAGGCATTTGAAAACTCATCTTTATATGTAACTACAATGGTACATAATTAGTCCCCAATTATTATCTAAACTGTAATAAATAAATTTGGCTAGATCACAGTTTACTTACCTTAAACGTTTCAAAAACAAAATTTTTGTGTTTCCATAAAACAAAATCCTCTGCCCCTAGAGATGGGAAACACTGCCAAGTCCATATTTGTGCTCATAGCTTCGAGAGCATGGTGGGCCAATTGTGATTGCGAACTGGTTCTCAGATCTGCCGCCGTACGCTATTTGGGCGTGGCCTTGGGCGAGAGGCTGACCTCTGCAGCTCACATCGAAGTAACATAGGCCAGGGTCCGCAAGCTGATACACACCATGAAGTTGCTCAGAGAAGCTGCTGATCTGCGTTTGCTAACAGCAGTTTACCTTGCTCTGTGTCAATCCAATTTAAGCTATTGCATATTGGTGTGGGGAGGATCCGCCTCCTGTTATATGATCGGTCTGGAGAGAGCTCGAAGAAGTGTACTAAAGGTGATGTTGCGCAAGCTCTTTCGTTACCCTACGACTTCTCTATTCAAAGAAGCGGAAACTATATATCTTGAATATATAATATATCTTAGCTACTTTCACAGTCTAATGACATACGGCATTTTGCTTTGGGGTAATGCCGCCGATATCAATAGAATCTTTGTCCTGCAGAAACGTGCAGTTAGGGCAATTTACAATCTGGGCCCCAAAGTATCTTTGAGAGATAAGTTTAAGGAAATTAACATTCTTACACTAGCCTCACAATACATTTATGAAAATATAATTTATGTTAAAAGGAATAGTAATTTCTTTATGAAAAATAGTGACAGACATAACATTAATACGAGGAATAAAAATAAACTAGCTTTTCTTGATAGTCGTCTTCACAAAGTCAAACAATCATTTAAGGGGCAATGTATACGCTTCTATAACAAGATTCCGGTTGATATACAAAATTTGCCTTTCACGAGGTTTAAAACTATAGTGAAACAAAAACTTTATACTAAAGGTTATTATACAACTTCTGCGTACTTGGATGACAAAAATCCGTGGTAGTAACCCGTTTAGCTCATGGAGGTAGTCTCAATCTGATGTTTCAAATAAAAAAATATTGTAAATGTTATTTACAAAGAGCAACCCCTAGAGTTTCTTGCTCATTCTTCTCAGGGGAATCTGCCTTACGAATGAGCGGTAGAGTTTAACCATTGTGACGATTTCAAGTGTAATAATGCTTACCTATGAAATAAAGATTATTTTGAATTTGAATTTGAATTTTGAATTTGAAAGCTACTTTTAAAAGCTGCTTTGCTTAGAAATCGTGTATTTAAGATGAAAACTAGACAAGTTGCAACATTATTAGCTCAACGTTTTAGGACCTTCGCATTTCCATACATTTGTAATAAAATTCTAAAAGCTTCCTTAGAGTAATGAAATAGGTGGGTAACTAGTGGTAGTCATTGATTACTCGCGGGAGTTGTTGAGCTGTGGTTGTGGTACCTGATTTGCTGGGTGGCTACTGGTGTCAATATCCAATTGCGAATTCGTGTGTATTTGTATATGCGTGAAGCATTTTAGGAGGTATTATTATTATTAGATATAGGTATTTAAATTTGTTTAATTGTGAATTTTGGTCTACATTATTTTAATTCATCCTACTTTATCTTAACATTTTATAATTATTTTCTGTTTATTTTTCGCTCTTGTTTATTTTAGATTAAATACATTGTAAGATATTTGAATTATTATTAATATTAAAACAATCACAATGCAACGTGCAACGTAATATACCATTTTCAAAAATAGTATAGTGCTCCTAGACATGACATCACGTTTACAATACATATATATCCTAAAATATAATGTCAATTTAGCATAACATTAATTGTTATATTATTTTCATCATATTTATTTTGGATATCTTGTCAAATAAATAAATGTTTGAAATGTTTCAGTATTTAAATAAAACCTTCGCTGGGAATCGACTGTTGATCTCCTGCATGGGATGTTTTCTCATTCAGGCTATCACTGCATTACACAGATATCTTTCACACATCACTCCATATCAAAACTGCTTCAAATATGTAATAAAGTCGAAAAAGGCCATTAAAGGGACTATATGCGGAGAGCCTCCAGCTATAATCTTACTTAATACAACTTGGCATATTAAACTTTACTCTCCCTTTAATAACGACTTTATTATGTACACGCACTCGAGAATATGTGCTTCGCAACAGGGAGGTACAAAGGGTAGAAAAGCGGTCCCATGCATTAGAACATTTCTTATTTAAACTATAATAGTAGTAGAATTAATGCAGTGGAGATGAGATCGTTGAGGAAAATTTATGGAATAAAATTTAGTGATAGAGTGAAGAATACAATAATACGTCAAAGATGTGGCTTGAAAGAGGATGTAGTGACTAGAATAGAGAAAGGAATGTTAAGGTGCATGTAGAGCGGATGGATATAAGAAAAATTACCAAACAGGTTTATGATGCGAATGTGGATGGAAGGGTTTTAAGAGGACGTCTCAGAAGGACTTACATTGATCAGAACAGTGATGTCCTCAAAAAGGCTGGGATCCGAAGTGACAAGAAAAGAAGTTGTAGGAAAAGGGCAGTTGATGCATATGAGGCTCGAGAGATGTGTCAGGATAAAGCAATGTGGCGTTCCGTGATCTCTGC
>NW_020653993.1:4722358-4739216 GCF_003589595.1 Hyposmocoma kahamanoa
AACATTAGTATTTTTTTATGAAAAATTGTGACAGACATAATATTAATACGAAGAATAACAATTGTGTATTTTTCATTGAAAAAAAAAACCGATCTCAAAAGTATGCTTATAGGCTTTCGCATCAGATTCTGGTGATTCACTTCTTGGTGACAAGACAATAGGTTACTGTTACGACCTCCTTTGTACATTTTATACTTTTTTCTGGTTGTCATGGTGACGGTGATTTGTTTATTTATTTATTTATTTATTTTAAACACTAAGAATATTACAAAAATATATATACATCACACCCTTAAACCTACATTGGTTTGTCCGGGTGCTGCACGTTCTCCTTAATTACGTGTATTGTGTCAAGTGAAAAGTCGCTTTTATTTGCGAAAAATAATTAGTGATTTGTGGTAGCCGAAACAAATCCGAAACAGTTTCGGACAAAACCTTTCAAACAAAAAAAATTCAAAACCGGTCCACAATTGATGGAGAAATCGGTGAGTACTGTAAGCTGGGGCGTAGCTTAGATTGCGTAGCGAGAGGTACTTTATAAACATAAACTGGGATAATCTTCAAAACTTGATATTTATTGTACTTTTTTACATGTTTACTTTTTGAGGTTACTTCTGGATCTCTCAAGATGTTCTTCTTTTCTAGATAGAAAACTATATTCACTCAGTCAGTAGTTCTACTCATAGAGTAGAGCCTAGACTACAGTACAGTGCCATGCCTATAACATTTGAGGATTTTCCTCCATTTCCATGGGATCCAATCATCGGATTCTGATTTGGTGACAATAGGAACACCACGAGAGTGTACCCTTTCAAACAAAAAACAATTTTCAAAATAGGTTGACCCGTTTAGTAATGTGCAGTAGAGGTTTCCTCGATGTAAATGATAAACATATTTAAATGTTTACTTATAAAGAGAATTTCTTGCTCATTCCTCTCAGGGGAATCTGCCTTACGAATGAGTTATTAAAGTCTACTTTTAATCAATACGACGATTTCAAGTGTAATTTGCTGACTCATGAAATAAAAATGAGTTGAGTTTGAGTTATATTAAATTGTATTTTTTTATATACATATATACTTAGAATAATAACGCTTAGAATGATAGTTTCATATCAAACGAACTGTCACAAGTGAGGCAAAAATCAAATTCATGTATGCTAGTTTTAGTAGTAGGTTAATTTTCGCTTTTAGTGAATATTTATATAAAAATACAAGTTGAAACGCGTTACTTCCTTGTGGAATGTGATGTTAGTATCTATTTTATATTTGTCTGACGTATTTTTACACTCATTTACCGCACATTTTGTCATTTTTAGCTAAAATTCTTGATCTGTTCGCGGTGCAAGTTGACATTGAGCACTGAAGGCCCGCCCGCTCGTGTAGGCCCTTTTGGCGCGCTTCAATTTGCCTCACTTAGCGTGTGCGGACTAGGTTTCTATGCGTTATTATTCTAAGTATATATATATAAATATTATACGGGCCCGCACTAGGTAAGTCGACAACCGGCCTTACAATCATATATCAAGAGGCAAACATTTTTTAACTTGAAATTTGAGATTAAGACTTTACATAAGGTCGAAGTAGCAAATTCTATATTATTCGATTTCCGAAATCCATGTGTTTCAAATTTTTCGTTTACAATCCTGGTAAAGATTACGGACAGCGCTTGGTGACGTAGTGCTCAGGACTACTAAAAATTAAAAAAACATCTAATTATATATAGGTATACGATTTAAGTATTATTAAAACGTACAACGACTCTATTAATTTTCTAACACAAATCATACAAACAAAGACTCTATAGAACGAGGTCCACATAAGAATCAGAATAATGGGTCCCCAATGAATCTGCAGATGGCCCTGATTGTGTGTGAAACTAAGGCAGTCATAAAGTTGCCTCAATCTCAAGGCTTTTCTCTGTAACCAATTTCAGCTACCATGAATTTAACCTCAACCTAACCTCTTCCGTTTGTAACAAACTTATTACATTTATTAAAATTATTTATGTAATTTTAAGGGTTGCAAAAAAAGGTCCTGCCAATTTTCTGCTTACACAACAATAACAAATAATTAACGTGAAATTTTAAAGGAATGCCTTTTAAATAACAATAAATATACGAAGAACCTTTTTAATATATCGTAACTCATTTTGTTTGCGAAACCCAGGTTATTACCACTGTACTCATGAAGGCTTGGTATCAATGTAGTAACATGAACTAAAACTCCATAATAAGTATCATCATTATCAACCTGATTATAAATCCCACTGCTGCGCACAGGTCTCTTCTCGGGCGAGACTTCACGCATTTTCAGAGAGATTTTCAGATTTTCAGATTTCAGATTTCAGAATTTCAAATCAAATTTCGCACACAAATTCTGAGAAACTCAGAGTTGCGAGGCTGGATTCGATTCCACAGCCTCGGCTTGAGAGGTGGTAGGTCAAACCATTAACCTACCACAGCGTTTTAATCTTTTCTAATAACAAGGTAATGTACGATGTACCATTCCTTTCTTGTAAGTACGTCTGGTGCATCCTGGGCAGCAATCGGCTAGTAGCTTGTGGCCTAGCCACAGAAGAAGAAACAACAATGGAAGTGACTTAAGCCTCGATCACTGTCATAACCGATGTCGCCAAAACTCACATCCTTAATTTGAAACACTACAAAATCTTGATATTGATTGGTGTTTCAGATTTAAAAAGAAATAACAATTTCTGTATTGTTAATAATAGGGGTTAAAGTATGAAATTGCCGATTTGTACTGAAAATCTAAATTGTTTATTTTTTAAATTTTTAACAAATTTATTTAATCAAAATAGTTGCCATTATTATCTATACATTGCTGCCATCTCATGGGAAGGTTATTAATGCCTTTGCGATAGAACTCCGACGATCTAGACTGCACAAACTGTGTGAAAACATTTTGTACTGCCTCCTGGGAAGAAAACTTCTTGTCACGTAGATAATTGTCCAAATCACGAAAAAAATGGTAGTCCGTTGGAGCAAGGTCTGGTGAATACGGAGGATGACGAATGGTTTCTAACTGCAGTTCCTGAAGGGTCAAAATGGTTTCTCGTGCTGTGTGAGGTCTCGCGTTGTCGTGGAGCAATAATGGTAATGGAAGATCGATTCATGAGTCGGGGCTGTTTTACTGCTAGTTTTGTCAACATGGTTCGGAGTTCGGCACAATAGACATCTGCCGTTATTGCTTGACCAGATCGGAGAAAACTATAGTGAATAACACCATGCTGAGACCACCAAACAGTTACCATTACCTTTTTATTGGTAAGTTTTGCTTTAGGACACTGTTGTGGCATTTGACCTGGGGTCAGCCATTGCATTTTTCTTTTCCGGTTATCATAAAGAATCCACTTTTCATCACATGTTACAATTCGATCCAATATTCCTTCATTTCTGTACCGGTTCAACAAGGCAACACAAGTTTCAACACGCGTTTCTTTCTGCAGATCAGTCAAATCATGAGGCACCCATTTTTCGTATTTTTATTTTATTGATTTGACGCAAGTGAGTCAGTATTGTGGGTAAGGTAACGTTAAACCATGCCGTTAATTCCTGGGTAGTTTGACTAGGATCGGCTTCCACTATCTCTCTTAATTCATCGTTATTCACCTGTGTGGGCGGTCTTCCTCGTGACTCGTTCTTTAAGTCGAAATTTCCATCACGAAAGCGTTTAAACCAAAATCCCACGGTGCGTTCATTAGTAGACCCCTCTCCAAACGCAGCATTGATATTGCGGGCTGTTTCTGCCGCGTTAGTTCCGCGTCGGAACTCGTATTCAAAAATCACTCGAATTTTCGCAGTATCCATCTTTCTTGTCTAAATTGAATAACAAAAACAATTGAAAGTCGATATTCAAATGTTTCAAATTAAAAAAAAAAATCACAGAAACCATTTGAAAAAAGTTTCATTCGAAAACCTCAAACCATGAAGATTCTATGAAAATTCAAAGAACCTATTGCAATAAAACGGCAATTTCATACTTTAACCCCTAATATAATTTAAACTTTATCCTGTTGGCATATAGTTGAAAGTTCAGTACCATCAATACCTATTACATTACAGGTTACGACGTTTTAATATTATATTGAAATTTCAATCAGTGTGCTGCCATCTAGCGGTTCGTTTCTGAACGACTAGAAATTGGAGTTATTAATTTAGTTCTCCAAACAAGAAGCGATCATATTTCAAGGGTATAAATAAGCTTTACTTTCGTTTTTTGTAACAAAAAAATATTTCGATGAACAAAAAATTTAAAATTTATTAAAATAAGACTTTATGATGATATGAAATGCCACCACGAGTAATATTTTTGGTGCGGCTGTCACGTTTGCAGTACAAAACAGCACGATAAGGTATTTTTCTAGGATTTTAGAGAATTTGCACGAAATAATGATACAACCATACCATACAAATAAAAAATGACGCACTAAGCTCATATGTCTTTCGAGACCTATAGTTGGCACGCGTCATATGCTAACTTCCACTTCTACTGTATTTATTGTTCTGTGGGCCTAGCCACAGCGAAAGTAAAAGAAGGAATCGGTCCACATAAATTTATTACAAGTAAAAAATGAAAGGAATACCCATTTATTATTTTATTTTCCTATAAAAGGCTAACAAAAATAATACAATCATATAAAAAGGTACAAAGAATATAAAACACTCCCAACTAATACTAAACAGTCTAGGCACTTACCCCAAGAGGGTCTATACGTATAAAGAGTAATATTACATCAAGTTAGTTTTTACATAATGATTATTATGCACGTGCCCTCGCTTCGAGAATTTTGATGGGAGTGATGACGGAATGAATCAACGTTAGAATAGTGGAAGGAAAAGAAATTCCAGAACGATTCGAAATTTTAAAAGTAAGTGGCCAGGAACCAGTAAAGAGGGTGATAAAAGACCAGGATGACGATAAAGGTCATCGTCATTGGCAAACCATTTCACCGTGCTAGCAAGAATTATAATGTATGCCATCGTCATGATAAGAAAATATACAAGGGCTTTTCTAAAAAATGGTCCATACGTTCAATATGCAATAACCGCACAATAAAAAAGTGACTGTAGCAAAATAAGCAATTTAGAAATATAGTTTTTCATCGTATCTTTTCCTTACTACGGAATCATCCAATTCTTCGTTATTATTCAATATTGCTACAGAATTCATTGATTGAAGTTGAAGAGCTTCAGTTTGAACCTCTTAATTTGTAGTCGATGGCTCGATCCCGAAATAAAATTCAAGAATTTATTAACATAGGATACATTTTTGCTTAAGATTTTACAATCTGTGATCTGAACAAAACGAGAATGACGGAAAAGAAGACGTTTTGAGATGAGATGATGCAGTACAAAATGAACTAACTGGACCAGGGAGACAATAACTAACATATGAAGGAAAGCAGAAGTAGTTTATACGCGCCGCAGACGCGCTGCAGTGAATCGATTCAAACGCGCGTAAAGATCGCGTTGCAAGCAAGAAGCTTATGTACTCAACTGGAGTTTACACTGAGAATTTCATGCAGTTGCTTCTTTTCAAAAACCAACCGAACTCAACAAAATTAAAACTATCTCATCAAAATGCCTGATTAATATAACACGTCACATACTAAATAAGGAACGTTTAATATAAACTTACATTCTATAATTTTTTTTTTACAATAATAAACCCTCACTCTCATTAAATAATAGTTACAGTTAGTTAGTAAGTTTTAAACCTCATCATCATATTATACAGCCTGATTTCACTCACTATTAGCTATAGGCCTCCACGTTTTGTGCCACTCCCCACAGTCCTGCGCTAGTCTCATCCGCTAGGTTCGTCCCGCGACGCCTGCATTGTCTGCCTATCTCGCCATTGGACGTCCGACATTAATGCACCCAGTTCTTGGACGCTACTCAGTTGTCACCCTACTCCATCTGTCATTTTTTTTAGACAATATCAAATACGTTGCTCTGATTTATGAGGGCATTGGCTGCGTCCCTGTATTAAAGGTAGGGATTTTTTATACCAAGTAACTGAACGAACAAGTCGTGCGCCTGGTTATAAGCGCAGTACTCGAAGTTTTAAATCGCAATGCCTTGTGGCCACTGCCACTGCATCCGCCACTCTGGGACATAAGTCAACAAGTCCCATATGCTGGTAATTTCATCAGCACCCTTGAAAACCGGAACCTTGTCGGCAGAAATAGGTAAGGTGGCAGTACTTCTCTGGACGAACTTTTTCACAAATTGCTCTACGGCCACAAAATGGGTGCCGGTGAAATAATAGGCACATGGGACTTGTCGAATTTATGTTTCAGGATGACGGCTATAATGGCAATGGCTCTCAGTATTTTGCGATTTAATTTACATTATTTCTCTCGTGAGTTTGGGTGTAATTTGAGTTGTCTATGTGTGTGTCCATGGTACCCGCTATACAGAGTTTCTCTGGTGCGGGGCTGTACAAAAAAAGTAGGTACTGCCACTGCACCCGTTACTTCGCCAGCACCCTTACCCTTCAAAGGTCTGCCACCTTACTACCACGTACTACCATGGACGAACACTCACAAGGAGCTCTACTGCTACTAAATAGGTATTTTCTTTCGTCCATTATAAGCCTGAGTACAAGAGGAAACAGCAAAGTAACACTGGCTAACAATATTGTAATTTCTCCTTAATTTAAAATTTTCCCGCCTACCACGCGAGATTAAACGTCAATCAAGAGAAAAATTTAATTAAAAACGAGCTTTTGGCTGTTTGATGTAGCGGAAAACTCTTAAGGGAGTTGTTGTCTGATTATTTAAGGGAAAGGAGCTTACTTATGTTTTTTACATTGTTCGAAACATTGAAAGTACCTTTAGGCCAAGGATTTAAGGTTAAAATCTACGTTAACTATTTGGTATATATAAATACTAAGGGGTGCATGAAAGGAGCCTCCCCGCATGTGGCCGGAGCGTCTGTCTAATGCGCAGCTAGCGCGTCTTAGTAGCTGTCTAGTTGAGTTGGAAGTTATGTCCGGACATTGTCGCAGGACCCTGCGACTGGCATTTCCGGCACTAGCCTCGTGAACTAGTAAAGGATACGCTAGATATCCAGCCGCTTAGGTTACTGAGAACTGAAGACACGTCGTTTTTTGACGTCAGGAAGTGAGCATGCCTTACAGCTCCACCACCAATGAGGAGATTTGGTAGTGGACTTACGGTCGACGGCTTAGCAGTGGCAACTGCTAGTTGTGCAACGTGCAATGGGAAGTGAGCGTGTCTACGACCTCCGGTACCTATCTGGAAAATAGGGCGGGTACTGTACCCTGGGAGACTTGCTCGAGGCACTAGCCTCTCGAGAACCGGATAAAGTCAAGTGACAGAGGTCTGTGACAACCCTGTATACTGGATGTAATGGACGGAAGCTGAACTTATAAGGTTCCTGTGCGCGCACAGGTTATTAAAATCAAAACTAATGTAGAAAGACGTGGGGTTATACCATACCTTTCCTGTACGTCTGATGAACCCAGGGCAACAATCGACGAGTACATTACAAACGGTGAGTAACTTAGCAAAATTATTCAATGCGCTTATTAAATAATGCTTACCATTATATAGTATGCTATAGTATGTCTATATGATAAGAAGAAGAATATAAAGAAAAATATCGGTTGATTCTTAATGCAGATAAATTTTAGATCTTACTGCAGTTTATTCCGTACACTGTAGCATAAAACTTCTAAGCATCGATCTATTCAATGGCAGGGTTGCCAATTCCAATTGGAAATATTGCAAGCATTGAAAACAAAAATGTTATTGAAACAAGCGTATAGAGAAATTGTTGATATTCCTCTAACTCGTAGTTCTGTTGGGAGAGCAGGGGCCCCGGTTTTGCGAAAATATTGCTGGTTTGATTTCAGCCGGATTAAAGGAATACTTCTTTGTGTTTATTCGGTCTTTGCATAAATAAATGTCAAACAAACTAGTGGAGCATTTGCACAAAATATATGAATGACATGGTAAAAAATAAATGTTGAAATTACGTAAAACTGAGAATTGTACTGTAGGCAGCTGCCTATTCCTTGCATATGTTTCTGGATTATTGCTGAGGACCTTGGTATATTAGAAAATAAATTCTTATTCAAATCACCACGTTTATCCGCATCAGGGGGTTTACTCTCGTACTCCGTCCGATATCTGTCCGAAAAAAATGCTGTCAAATAAGTGATACACGACTATATTAAAAGACGCATGATGAGAATGAAGCTTCATACTTGACATTGCTTTTTGATTTGGCCGAGTATTACATGACATTTATGTAGTATGAACATGTATGAATAAATATGTGGTATGACATGTCTATGCGAGAATAGCAGTATGTCGCGCTTTATGCGCTCTCGCGCTAGTCGCGCCCTATCGTGCTAGCCCTACTGATGGAAAGTGACGATGAGGTCGACGATGTAGCATGCACACCTACATAATGCTTATTTATACTCGCTTTGAAAAGGCCCAAGTTACAGCGTTCAGGGAATAATTCCGCAGGCAGGGAATTCCACTCATCCACAACATAGGGGTGATATATCATGTAGATTACCTAAAAGTAGGCAACTCTACGGTGGTATACAAAACTCTGTAGCTTCGCCTCTGCTAATTCGAGTCACCCATAAGGCTCTTGGCACGCTTTTAAATATTGAATCCAAGGCAGCCAGTTGGTATTTAGCAGATCCATCAAAAAAAAGGTGGCAAAAGTATTTCATAAACGACCGGACTTGTGCTTGGCACAGCTGGAGCAACTGTCCCAGTGTGAAGTAACGCCTCACCTTGGAAAGGATGCCAAGGCTCCTGGCTGTATTTTTGGCCATGGATTCAATGTATTTGCCGATGCTTAGATTGGACGACAGGTCCATTCCAAGAAGGTGAAGACGGTCTGCTGCCGGTATGGATATATCACGAAAAGTCGGAATCAGGTGAAAGGGACTCCGTTTTGTGGAGAATAGACACGCCTGCGTTTTGGTATTGTTAAATTTGACATTTTTTGACAGTAATTGTTTCGGACGGATGTAGACCCCTAGCACCGGGATGAGAGAGGAAAATAGTGTTGCCACAGAGCAAATTAATATTAAAGTCAAATTACATGTTACAACTTAAATATTTTCACCCACACTAATTTACAGATAGATAGAGTAATAAATAGAAGAGACTTTATAATTTCGAAATCACATTGTAACAAAACATTTGTTATCAAAATATTAATCGTATTTGACTAACCAGATACAATAACAAATAAATGTGGCAATGAGCAAATCCGTTAGTAATGAATAAATATGCCAATGATTCACAAACAAAACAGTTTATATTTGAATATGAATGTATAAATAATTTATGTTGTTAATACAGAAAATAATTATGTTTTTTGATGCGGGTTTATTCAATATAAAAGAGACTTCACTCACAGTCAAGCTTGTAAACTCCTGCATCCTGTAAGGGGTGTTAACATTCCTTTACAGGATGCAGGATACTCTTATAAAACAAGTTATTAAAAAAAAAACAGTTTAAATAGCCGAAGCTAATTTGATAACAATAAATCATGCACTTAACGAACAACGGAGCCTTTAGGGATAGGAAAAAATTATAAAATTGTTCATTTCGTAAACCTCCGTTTTTCTTGAAAGGAAAGATTAATAATTGAAAACAATTATTCCGTTTTTGTTTCAATTGTGAACGTTTGTTGAATTTTGTTTAATTTAATATTTCTCCTGGATAATTTTGTAAGATATATATTATTAATATAAGATCGCAAGGCAACTAAGCTTGCCCTAGATTGGCATTACACACAAAGATCCATGTTCTGTCAAATTGAAGGAATTTTCTTTATGTTCAATTTTTAAACTAATACGTGAGGCGCACTATAAGTTTCCCGAGTAAGTAAGAAAAAAATACTATAAATGGTCAGAAATGAATTTATTGTTTCTCAAAATATTCTCCGTTAGCGTTAATGCACTTTTTAATACGAATGAACCAATTTTGAAAACATTTATGCCACTCCTCCGTGACAATCTCTGAAACATATTTATCATACTCTTCGACAGCCTCTTCAGGTGATATGAAAATCGTTGATCGCGTAACTAGTTCTTAGTTTTTGGAAATAAATAAATGTCACAAGGTGCCAGGTCGGGATTGTACGGAGGATGGCACATAAGTTCAACGCTGTTCACCTTCAAAAATTCATTTGCCTGGCATTATCGTGGTGCAAGATGATAAGGCGTTTACGGTTATTGTTACGGAGTTTGTCAATAATTTCCGGCAAACAAATGGTCGTGTACCAATCACTATTTATGGTACAACGATTCTCCAAAGCAACAGTAGCCACGTGTCCAGTTTTATTAAAAAAAGAAGCAATAATCCGCTTAGAGTCATTTTGCACCACGCCACTTTGGTTGGTTTCAGCTCACCTTGAAAGACCCATACGCTCTATTGCTGCTTTGTTTCGGGATTACGATCCCGTGGATTTATAGTTACGACTATAAATCCATGTTTCGTCACCTGTTACTATGTCCCACATCAAATTTGACGCCCGTTCGTCGAATCTGGTAAGCATGGCATTGAACCAAGTGACGCGATCCGTTTTTTGAGTTGTGTGGGATCCACCGAGAGCACAGCTTTTTCACACCCAAGTATTTGACTCATACTTATACCTAACAATGCCCGAATCTCATGGCATGTCACATGCCTCTCTGTTTTAATCATACGGCGCACATCATCGATGTTTTTGTTGTTCACAGCAGTGGACGAGTGACCATATGAAATTCGTCACTGAGATCAACAATCACGTTTGAATTTTGCAAACCACCTATAAATAGTCGTCTTGCATGGTGCTTCATCGCCAAAAGCAGTTTGAAGCCGAGCGAATCTCCGCTGAGCTGTTCGATTACACTTAGAGTCGTACTAAATCATACTACGAAAATTTTCAGGAGTTAAATCCATACTGATGTAGAGAACCAATTTCTAAAATGACGCCACAATGTAAAAACAAGTGACAGTCAAATGAAACAAACTGTATTCTACAGCCAAAGAGTTCCATTTTTAAATGTTGTAATTACTTTTTAAATATTGTTTATGTAAGTGGCCAGTTCCGGAAACTTATAATGCGCCCCATGTAATTATAACAAATTAACAGAGTAATTTTTTATTATAATTGTTAATACAAAGATCGAACACTTGGAAAAAAACCTTCGATCTACGAATGTTTTACCACGCATCAACTACATGCAGTAGAGTTCGTTCAGGGAAGTACTGCCACCTTTTCTATTTCTGCCATCAAGCAAGAATGATCGCATAACTGCGTTCCGGTTTACAAGGGCAAGGGTGTTGGTGAAATTCCAGGCACATGGGACTAGTCAACTTATGTCTCAGGGTGGCGGGCGCAGTGGTAGTGCTCCTCAGATCTTTGCGATTTAACTGCAACTGTTATGGACAGCCGTGTAGCTTACCATCATAAGGTACACGACTTGTTCGTCGGGTCACTTGATATTGTAAAAAAATGTCGAAACAGTTAATGCGTGAAGTCGTTGTCAACTTCATGCAGTCTTGGTTCCGGCTGCATGACGTTGATTACGGCTTCACGTATTAACAGCAAACATGTAGTCAATCTATTAGCAGTCTTACTAGCAGTACCGCCTCAAAAGTTGCACTCTCTGCAAAATGACAGGTTTTCATGAGAGCGGTTTAAAAATTCTACCAACGAAATTAATTTCTTTTTTATGCTTAAATGGGAAAATTATAGAATTTCAAATGTACACAATTTGTTATATGCAGTTCGTCTTCTTGTTTTTGGATTTTCGTAAGGTAGAAGCACTTTTGACGTATGGTCATATGTGGCTTTTATTATACCGGGTGTATGATTGGTTTCTGGAGACAACTTATTAGTTGGCTCAGGTAGCTGTCCACATAGTGACGGCTTAGAAACGGTAATACGTAAAAGTGTATCGTTGACCGTGAACGCGTGGCAACGAAAACAGCTTTCTGTGCACCAAGCCTTCCTTTCATCACACCAACTCTACCGGTCCACCTTTCTCAGGTCGTTTATCCATCTTAATATATAATAAATAATGACGTCACATGTGCTGACACACTTGCCCCATACCATAGCACACTAGCAAGACGGCTGGCTCCGCAGCTGAGCTGGCGGAAAAAAAAGTAAAAGTACTAGGATCTCGGCTCCGACTACCTATTTACAGCATTTGGAGTCGAAACCCCTGGCTGGTGGGTTCCCAGTGCATTTAATCTGTACAAAACTTTGTCTAAAAAATTAATAGACTGTCTAGGAAACGCAAAGGCAGCTAGATACTTTGCCCAATGCATTAGCATGGCCATACAAAGGGGAAACGCTACTAGCATCTTGGGTACCTTGCCGCGGGGACCCAATTTTATTCATAAAATTTAAAAATCCTAGTTTTACTTTCTAGTACTTATGCTTCTATTGTACCTTACCTGTATATTATCAAAATAAAAATAAGAAGTCATATATTATAACGTATTATATTACATATTAATAGTACAACTTGTTGTTTACATATTTGCTACGCTGTTTGTTGTTGCAGATGACATAGTCCTAACGGCGGAGTCGCTGGAGGAACTACAGCAGAGGCTGGACGGCCTAGGGTCCGCCTCGCGACGTATTGGTCTCGACATGAACTTGGACAAGACCAAAGTCATGATCAATGATCACATTGACCCGAGACCCATAGTCGTAAATGGCCACCTTCTTGAAGTTGTTTCCGAATACACTTAACTCGGGCAGATTCTGCAATTTCGAGAAGGGAGCCAGGAGGTGGATTTAGCTTGGATGGGCGTTTGGGAAGCTACGTCGAGTCTTCTCGTCACCTTATATCACAAAGCCTGAAAACAAAGGTTTTCAACCAGTGTGTCCTGCCTGTTATGATTTACGGAGCCTAGACGTGGACACTCACGATACGGCTAGTCCATCAATTTAAAGTCGCTCAGCGAGCTATGGAACGGGCTACGCTCGGAGTTTCTCTGAAGGATAAAATTCGTAATGAGGTTATCCGACAGAGAACTAAGGTCATCGACATAGCTCGTGCAATAAGCAAGCTGAAGTGGCAGTGGGCTGGCCATATCTGTAGAAGAACCGATAACCGATGGGGAAAACGAGTTCTACAGTGGAGACCGCGACACGGCAAACGTGTAGAACGCCCTCCGGCCAGGTGGAATGACGACCTGCGAAAGGTTGCTGGCGGGAAATGGAGGCGACAAGCTGAGGACCGGGCGAAACGGCACACATTGGGGGAGGCCTATGTCCAGCAGTGGACTGCGATATGCTGATGATGATGATGATGATGTTACGCGATAACTTCGGTATATGTGAGCGGATTTTCATGATTCTTTTTTTGTTGGAAAGAGAGTACCTCCATAGTAGTCTTATTTAATTTTAAAGAAAATCATCCACCTCTACGGGTGGCTGTTCACGCATGAAGATTCATTTATATAAATAGCGCCTAAATTGTATTGTAAGGAGCATTATTTTAATGGTTGATTTTGCTATTCTCCAATTCAAGGCGTTTGTCTCTCTCAATGTACTTTGAGTAGTGAGAACCGATTTTTATTATCTCCTGTGTCAAGTCCCGTTTAGTGGCGAACTAGGGGATGAATCCGGGTTTGCTCACTTTCCGATAACCGATTTCAATAAAACTTGGTAATTATATGTAATTCCACGTACTTTTGAAGTCGGTTTTTTTAGTACTCTGTACTGAGATTATAGTAATGTGACGTTGCAATAAATGGTTTCTATTTCTATTTATATTCCAATGCCACTCAGAGTTTAAAATCGAGAACGAAGAACTGATTATTATTATTTTATATTATTAGGTCAATTTTCACGAGACTTCTTCGGCTGAAAAAAACACTCCGCTAAAGACGTTTACATGTTCCATTTGGCCTAAGATATCGTAATGAATTAACAACTTTTTTGTAGAACATCGTGCCCAATGTCTATCTACACCACGTTTCGAACTACAAATGTACAAACAATTGTCACACTGTCAATACTAAAACTATTCGTGCAGAACTTTTACACTGAACTACACAAACAACCAAAAGTTTACTTTACTGGTAACAATATAGAGCATATGTTACTGCGAAGTGACACAAGTCATGGTCCGCTAAAGATAACAGTGGTCAAATTAGCATATAAATCAGAGATGTGTGTTATTTGCGAATGCCGAACGCGTTCGGCACAACACTGTTGATAGAGTTGTAATACTTTTGATGAATGAACTACAATCTATCGAAGCTGCTTTAATTTCTAGTGATAACAACCAAATCAATTAGATGGCGCTTATTTTGTAAACTAGTTTGTAACTGGCAGTAGAGCTCCGAGTGAAAGAGTTAGTCCAGGGAATTGCTGCCACTTTACCTACTTCTGCCGCCAAGCAGTAATGTGAGTGTTATTGCGTTTCGGTTTTGAAGGGTGCTGGTGAAATTACAGAAACATGGGACTTGTCAACTTATGTCTCAGAGCACAGTGGCAGTGCCCCTCAGATCTTTGAGATTTAAAGCTCTGAGCGACACTGTAACTATTTTGGAGAGGCATGTCTCTTTTTGTATTTTGTTGATTATTTTTTGTTGGAAAGATACTCCGTACCTTAGCATTGGTCCCATTTAAATTTGAAGAACATCTTCTACCTCTAAGGGTGGCAAACTACGGGATGAATCCGTTTTCGCGTATTTTCCGGTAACCGATTTCAATAAAACTTGGCAAACAGATGTTATTCCACGAACTTTTGAGGTCGGCTTTTTTAGTATTCTGTACTGAGATTTCATTGTTCAATATGCAACTTTAATTACAATGATCTGATATTCTTTCAAACATTTAAAAGAAGTCATCGAAATCTTAATTGAAAAGCATCCGTTCCCCGCTGAATTACCATTGCCCCAGAAAAATTAATTTCACATAAAAGAAACGTTTATATGAACAAGTTCAAGCTCTATTAGCTTATTTGCAGGTTAGGTTAGGTTATTTAAATATAACGGACTCGAATTGTTTAACGATGCAATAAAATTACTATTTCCAACACGTGAACGCGGGTTCTCGCATCGTAAAAGACTTTAAGGGCAATACTTAATTGGAAATTTGTGTGTTAGAAGTTCCTTTGGCTTGTGTGGGGTACTGAATTTATTTGGATTTTGTGTTATTGTGTTTAGAATAAAAAATATGCTCCTACCTTGAAGTTAAGGGCTTCAAAACAACACTGCGCTCTAGTTTAAGCAAAAAATAACATCATTATTTTCTTTAATATTAATATTTGCTTATTTACAGTTGTAGTTGAATGTCAAATTCATAATGTTAGATATATAACAGTTCTAAATGTAAAAATAATATGAAAGTTTTTTGTGTAATTTAATTTCTGCATAAAGTTTCTCAGCGTCATGACCAAATACTTATGTCTGTATTTGGTAGAAAGGACGAAAGCATTAACTACTACTACTATGTACTAACATAGGTTGTAAGAATTTTTTTTGTAACTAACACTAATATGGACTATGTCTGAAATAAACTTTTTGAATTTGAATTTGAATTTGAATTTGAAAGCGCCATTTTGAATTTTATTTTTCTTTGGAGCATGTTTTAGGGTTTTTACGGCTGTTTTAAAAGTTTTTGTTTTGAAGTTTAAGTTTCAAAATTGAATTTAAAACAGGGCGTAAATATTTTAAAATAGTCGTGAAAATCTAAAACATGCTGCCATAAAAAATTTTTCAAAACGGCGCTTTCGCTTTTTCTACAAAACACCGACAACATGTCAAAATAATCCTTTTTGTACCCTTCACATATTGATATAGTACCATGTGGTACGACTACAAAGATACTGTAACACGAAATACAAAATACGAATGCAAATTTGGACAACACTAACGAATAAACAAGGGATGTATTTGGGACGATTTACGATTGCCATTCTCTGTTTTGATTTGAACTAATGACTGTACAGTCGCGTGGTCCTATGCGATACCATGCTTGCTTATTCGTGTGATTCTCTAATTCTATATTTGTGTGCTTAAATTGAAAAGGTCGATCTGAGTCAGACCCGATGTGACAAACAATACAAATTACATTATGTATTATCTATTGAGATTTTTTGTGAAGTAAATCCGCTAGTTATGATTATGAATATAAAGATCGAACACACAGAAAAATTTTACGTCGGGACTTGAATCCACGTCCATGCTGCACCGTAGAATTGCTCTTATCTTATCTAAGCAGCTTATAGTTGCCTTAACTTCAAGCCTCTCTCCACCAATCTATATAGCATCTTGGCTTCCCTTGATTGGGGAAAGGCCAAGACGCTGTTGCATCCGCCAACTTGTCTAAACTATTCACACATAGCAGCTACATCAAATCTAAAAGAATCGTTTCGTCCACACTCCATCAGTATATGATATACGTTCTCTTTTAAGTCACATACAGCACAGTTTGGTGATTCTGTTTTCTTCATCATATACGCAAACTTATTTAATGGAATGTGTCCGGACCGAAGGCGTAATGCTAATACTAAATCATTTAAGCAATTATTGATCCAAGGAGAATTCAACGGTTCAGGTTGGATGGTCTTATACCAAATGCCTGCTGTTTTCGACCTTTCATCAAAAAACTCCTTTAACATTCACTATAAAACGGGAGACACGGGAGGGTATCTCCATCAGTGCAAGCCACTTTGGCCAGACAATCTACCTTTTCATTATCCACTATGCCACAATGAGATGGAATCTGATGGAAAAGAAATAGGCTACCGGGAATCCTCGAAAATTCGAGGTACATCGAGCCAAATGAAATAAAGCGCTCTTGGAATCTGTAAACAAA
>NW_020653993.1:4739616-4817456 GCF_003589595.1 Hyposmocoma kahamanoa
ATATATACATTATAATATGTTTTAATATTTGTTTAAATTGGGTGTCAACTGCATATTTTCTGTAGTTAAGTGAATAACTTCCTAAGTCTGTCAATCACCATAATTAACAATTCACCTAAGTAAGTAGGTACTGAACAAAACACATCACGTTCAAGTAGCATTCTACATTGCTCAAACAAACCTTTATATATTAAAGGGCTTGTTCATTTCTTTTTCAGTACTTTTTTGCAGTCGAGTTTTTTTTAATAATTTGGCTTATTTTACTTTATACTAATAGTACTAAAAAAAAGAGTACTAAAAAAAACGACCTCAAAAGTACGTGGAATTACGTCTATGTGCTAAGTTTTATTGAAATATCCCCTAGTTCGCCACTATACAGGTCAGGTCCTGTCTGGACCTAATACTAATCTACTAACTGGAGATAATAATAATCGGTTCTCACTACTCAAAGTATATCGAGAGAAAAACGCATTGAATTGGAGAAATAGCAAAATCAACCATTAAAATAATTGCTCCTAAATTAAAGTTAGGCGCTATTTATAAAAATGAATCTTCATGCGTGAACAGCCACCCTGAAAGGTGGATGATTTTCTTCAAAATGAAATGGGACCACTATCCGCTCACGCGATGCGCTCTTCCTGCCGGAAAATGGCAGCTATTTGGTTTCGCAAATTAGAAAAGGATTCAGTTTAAATACAAGTTTTTATAAATAAAAATTATTATTCTGCATTGCTAAATAAATACCCTCCGTACTAGCAACCAAAAACATCTCAAATAAAATGCAGTAATACACCGCAAATCCTGCAGTTAAAAAGCACTAATGAAATTTTTGGTGTACTTGGATAAATATGGTAATATTCCGTTTGAGTTGTTCTAACGTTTACCAACCTAAAATTATACCTTAAAGTATAGTTTATAAACATTACAAACAAACATATTCAGGGTAAACTTAAAAAACGCTACTTCGGTATGTTTTCAATAAATAAACACCAAAATCACCAGCCCAAACAATAACACACACGATTGTCGTGACGTATTTTTGAAGTTGTTTATTTTTTTTAAATGACAGACTCAGGCATTAAAAACGTTATGGTTTGCTAGAGTAGTTACCGAAATAGCAATTAATATTAGTTCTTTTACCTGTTGTAACTTCGATATCCGATAAATCGGTATAAAATCATCACCGGCACCTCTAGGTGTGGTATGCGTCTACGGCTGCATGTATCGCGTGAGCGGCTATGGGAGTACCCCCTTTCCAACAAAAAAAGAATCATGAAAATCGGTTCACAAATACTGAAGTTATCGCGTAACATACATACAAAAAGAAACGTACAGTCGAATTGAGAACCTCCTCTTTTTTTAAAGTCGGTTGAATAGAGAGAAATACATTTCGTCCATAACTTTCTGTGACCATTTTATATTTGGAACAGTAATATTAACTACTTTATTACAAAAAGAACAACGCGTCCACTCGAACCTGTTTATTATAAAGGTCCTATCATAAACGACATCAATCAAAATCTACACGGTTGAAGATAAAATCTGACGGGCACGAGTAGCGGCACGGAAGTGACAAATCACATCACGGGTTGAGGAGGTCTTTGCGAATGATTGCTTTGATTTCATAGTGAATGTTTAGGGTTCTTTTTATTAATTATTTTTATAAACGAAAATAAAGTATAATGCTGAAGGGAGATATGAAAGGATAAATCAAAATGATGGACAGTGGCGTTAATATTGTCGCTTGAGAAAGAAAACCGTTTGAGAAACAAAATTACGGAATTTTAAATAGAAAACTACCGTGAGACTCACGCAGAATAGATGAAAAACTGACATACAGATGAACATAGGCCCTATGATTCGATACAAAGTAATTTTCTTTCGCAATTTAAATGGTAATTTAGTAAACACTTCGATAGCGCGTTCTATTTCGATCCCAAAGCCATCTAGTGGCAAGGCGAGGTTACCAATATTTGTTGTGTGTGGCGTTACATAATTTATTTTATTTAAATGAAATCCATTTGATTCCATAACGGAATCAAAGGGAGTACTTAACTTATTCTTGTTGTATAAATTTCAAATTACATTTTTGCTAGAATTATTGGTTGTCATGGGTATTATCGCTGTAAATATGATAGACGCCATTTTTGTTACCCGTATTATAAATCTTTTGCTAAAAATTCTGCATCATTGTGGCGATTGTACTAGTGTTCCACTAACTATATGTAGCTGTAAATGATACAACAAAAAAATGTAACCTCAAAAACTGAAGAGTACAGAGATAATTTTAAACAAAATGAACGACTGTGGGTTTCGTTGTTCATTTAAATTTAATTTAATTCATCTATTGATATATCGCCATTCTACTCTCTGCAATATAAAATTCATTTAAAACTTAACGAAATAAGGTATTTAATACGGAATATCGGAAATTAAAAACAAACTGACGATTGTTATTGTTATCGTATCGATGGCCACCAGTATACTAATGCTTGCCATCGTGGTGAAAGGGGTTTGCCAATGGTGCGCCAGACCTACAGAAAAGGAATGGTATGGTGTGTGTAAAGGCTCGTTTCGTGCATCTCAATAGATGATTAAATGTGTAAGAATCAAAATTAAAAAAAAAACAATTTTTATAGGTAAAATCAAGAGTTAAAAATAGGACGGTGAAACATTTTTAATGTCACTTGTTAGTAATGGTACTAAGTATCTTCTCGTATCCCACCAGCAAATTTTAAACGAAATAGGGTATATATATTTCCGGTGTTATATGATATATCGAAAAACGAACAAAATGTCCATTTTGTAACAAGTTTATGTCATGCATTATAAATATAAGTCGAATGTCTACTCAGTTCTAACAACCATAAGGCTGCCTTTCCACCAGAGATGTGTGACGTAGCGAGGTGAAAAAATCCACCTATAGGTTTCTGGAACCGAAGACAAAAATATAGCAGTTTATAATCTTAGTACAGAGTACTAAAAAAACCGACCTCAAAAATACGTGGAATTACATACAATTACCAACTTTTATTGAAATTGGTCACCGGAAAGTGTGCAAAACCGGATTCATCCCCTAGTCCGCCAATATACGGGATTTGACACAAGAGATAATAAAAATCGGTTCTCACTACTCAAAGTATATCCGCTCACGCGATTCATGCGTCTCTGGAAGCATACCACACCTAGAGGTGCCGGTGATGATTTTATACCGATTTATCGGATATCGAAGTTATAACAGGTAAAAGAACTAATACTAATTGCTATTCCGTTAACTACTCTAGCAAACCATAAAGTTTTTAATGTCTGAATCTGTCATTTAAAAAAAATAAACAACTTCAAAAATACGTCACAACAATCGTGTGTGTTATTGTTTGGGCTGGTGATGTCGGTGTTTATTTATTGAAAGCATACCGTAAGTTGCGTTTTTTAAGTTTACCCTGAATATAAATGCTTATAAACTATACTTTAAGGAGTAATTTCATGGTAAACATTAGAACCACTCAAACTGAATATTGTCAAATTTACCCAAGTACACCAAAATTTCATTAGTGCTTTTTAAGTGCAGGATTTGCGGTGTATTACTGCATTTTATTTGAGATGTTTTTGTTGGAGTACGGAGGGTATTTATTTAGCAATGCAGAATAATAATTTTTATCTTTAAAAACTTGTATTTAAACTGATTCCTTTTCTAGTTTGCGAAACCAAATAGCCGCCATTTTGCGGTAGGATGAGCGCATCACGTGAGTGGCTAATGAGAGAGAAAAACGCCTTGAATTAAAGAATAGCAACATCAACGATTAAAACAATTGCTCATTATACTAAAATTTAGGTGCTATTTATAAAAATGAACCTTCATGCGTGAACAGCCACCCTTAGAGGTGGATGATTTTCTTCAAAATTAAATGGGACCACTATGGAGGTAATCCCTTTCCAACAAAAAATGAATCATGAAAATTGGTTCACAAATACCGGAGTTATCGCGTGACATACATACAAAAAAATACATACAGTCGAATTGCGAACCTCCTCCTGTTTTGAAGTCGGTTAAAAATAGCGAGCAAACTAGATCTACTGCAAGTATGACACTAACTGACACTGACACATCGCCAGCGCTCACCCCACCACACCGTACCCCGCCCGCGCAGAGCTGATAAGAGTCTGTAACGCATCCTCGCACCGCGCCGGTGGAAAGGTAGCCTTAGAACCCATAAATTAAGATGTACACTTTCAAACTGATAAGTTAAAAAATAAAACACCATACATTTACTTAAGTTTGACAAATGACAGATACTACACTTGGGTAGTTAAAATTGATTTGTATCGTTCTTAGAACTGGTCACCGTATTTTCGACCTTGTTATTAACATTACATTCATTGTTCTATGGACAATCGCTTTTTCATTTAAAGTTGACGATTAATTTGTGGTTACTAAAATAATGATGGCGATAATATTGATTTTTAACCGACTTCAAAAAAAGGAGGAGTTCTCAATTCGACTTACTCGATTTTTTTGTATGTATGTTACGCGATAACTCCGGTATTTGTGAACCAATTTTGATGATTCTTTTTTGTTTAAAAGAGGGTACCACCGCAGTGGTAGTTTGAAGAAAATCATCCACTTCTAAGGGTGACTGTTCACGCATGAAGATTCATTTTTATAAATAGCGCCTAATTTTAGTATAATGAGCAATTATTGTAATGGTTGATTTTGCTATTCTTTAATTCAAGGCGTTTTTCTCTCTCAATATACTTTTGAGTAGTGAGAATCGATTTTTATTATCTCTTGTGTCAAGTCCCGTATAGTGGTGAACTAGGGGATGAGTCCGGGTTTGCGCACTTTCCAGTAACCGATTTCAATAAAACTTGGTATGTAATTCCACGTACTTTTGAGGTCGGTTTTTTAGTACTCTGTACTAAGATTATAAACTGCTATGTTTTTGTCTTCGGTTGCAGAAACAAGGTCTTTGATGTTCTGCAAAAAGTCAGACATATGAAAAGTACCTATTAGCTATAGTTGTTAGAGTGAATTTCTCGGCTAGCTGTTACCCGCTTAGTACATCCAGGGCCCAAAATCTGCTAATTTTTTATGAAACTACTGATTCTTGTAATTCCATTGAGATTATATTGCAAAATTAAGATAATGAAATGAAATGAAAAGAAATAATTTATTAAGCAAAAATGGTAATGTACAGGTAAAAGTGCATAATATTTGAACGCAAGAGTGATGCGCCATTTCTGACATGCAAAATTTCTTCACAATTTTATAACTTAGCAGTCATTACAAAACACTTATAATACTATTTTATAATATCTATCCATTAATTTATGTCAATTATGGTATAAAATTTAATTTACAATATTTAATATACTTTGATCATAATAACTTAAATAAATCAACGCATCCGAAGAACAGAGTCCGATGTGATTATAAAGCGAAAAGAGGATAAGCACGTTACGAGAATAATTTCGTTATTCAAAGTAAAGGTGTTTTGAGAATTCATATATCTTATTTCATTTCGCAAATATAAAATCGAACAAGGTCGATTTGACATCCACGGCGAAGAAGAACGAACGAAATGTACTATGGTTCTGAGAACAAGTAGTTTTGCACATAGATCTTTGTTCTACGGATGAATTGAAACTTGAAAATAAGAAATTCATGTTAAGTGTAAAAACAATTGTCTAATGGTACTTTATACATATACACAATACTGCCTTGATAAGCTGAAAAGCGCTATCGCAATCGGAATAAGTCTAGAAAATCGACTTTTTGTAAATTGTATTTTCGCACTTTCAAAAATTAATTTTTTTGAAGACGTTAAAACTTATTTATACGTATATTTTACTGATAGATTTAATGACATACCTAAATTATCCATAAATTGTACCATTATACCTATTTTGTGACATACCGCTATATAAGAAAGGTTTCAAAAATTGAAATATAAAACTACTTCTTAGTGGTTTTTTGAATGTTGTAAGTGAGATAGCGCTATTTCTATTATACCATTATATGCCAAATTATTATAGCTGTTGAATGGTATAAAAAAATCTAAAAGGGCGTATCTCAGAGATAGCGCCTTTCGGCTGAGCAGGGCAGTATATATAACATTTGTTGTTCTGCTAAAATCTAACTGCAATGGTAGTTGAGTCTCAATGAAATAATAATAATATAATAACGCACACACTCAACATAGCCCCGCACTAGGGAAACCCTGTGTCGCGGGTGCCATGGACACACACATAGACAACCACAAATTACACCCAAACTCACGAGAGAAATAAATGTAGGTCATACAAATATTTCACCCGGCCAGGAATCGAACCTGGGACCTCTGCGTGGCAGTCCGGCATGGTAACCGTTCGGCCACGGAGGCAGTTAAATGTCATTGATGGCATTCATTCGTTCAATCACTGTTGATCGATGTTGTATTACTAAAACTACGATGTAAATTACAATGCATTATCTTAATTTTAATCTCGTTTAATCAGTTTAGTCTCCAAACTAAAGTCTAGTCTTTATGTCAATTTAGTAAACTACGCCATTGTCGTGCCATCGACTTGCCAATGAAGAGTAGAATACAAAATTTCTATGGCAATTGAATAGCAGCTCGATGTCTAGCCACTAATCTTAGGGCGCGTTCAGATTAGCCGCTGTTAGAAGTGCTGCAGCCGTGCGGGCCGCGTGATCGTCGCGCTGCCGAAGTGCGACCAAATTTTTCCCATGCCTTGTTTTTATCCAGTGGATTGGAGTAACTGGCGGAACTGCTATATTGCACCATATTGCACGGTGTTGTTTTACATTCTCTGTAAATTCTTCAATTGAGTTTTCATCTATCGTGGTTAATTTGAAAAATTAATATGTACATCTCACTAACCGTGACTGCAACCGAGCGTGACTGGAGGGCGACTGTCGCGCGGCCGCCGCGCGGCTGCAGCGCGTCTAACAGCGGTTAATTTGAACGAAAAATATTGACACACAACTGACATGATTTAAAATTAATAGACTTGGGGCACCCCAAGAATTTAACAACGATATTGGTGTACAAAAATTGGGGTACACAATTTTGGTACAGTTGTAATTAAGATCCGTCAAGTTGGATGGAAGCGTGGAGTAGCGTCAGCGTCAAGTCCTAGTGGGCACGAATTTGCAAAGACTCCAAAAAGTCCAAATTTGCATATATATACTGATAGCAGTTGGCTGAAGATTCTTAACCCGTTTACAAATTTAAGTAGCGGGCCTGAGGCCCAGATGGACACGGACCTTGGCTCAGGACGCTACTGAAAATTTCCGCCGGAAGGGCTGTATTAGTGAATCTGCACGAGCACATGCTAAACTAGGGAACCGAAAGCTATACAATTTGGGAAAATCTTAACACCGTGTTTTAGAAATCACCTATTCTAGGTCAATGCCATCTGTGACGAGCTTCTGAACTATTTTAATTAGTATTATAAGTATGAAATGAAACTATTTTTCCGGATTTAAATCGCGTATATTTGTTTTTCAAACAAACTGACGTTTCGGGCCCTTTACAGGTCCCATGGTCACGGTTGACTGACCATGTTCCCACGGTCTAACACTACTACCGCTATAGACAGGCGAATCTCACTTGGTGTCATAAAAAAATGTTGATAATTAAAATATTGACAAATCCGTTCACCGTGTATGCCATTGATATAACAATAAGAAGAAGACTGTATTGAATTTGAAAGTTAAATCTAAAGCAGAGCGAAAATTACGACTTTAAAAAAAAAGGGGAAACAATTTACGAAATCGTTTCAAATTATGGAAAATTACATGAAAAGCAACAATAAAGGTTTTTACTGTTCGACGTCTTTGTTGTAGGTGGATAAAAATGAGAAAATGTTCCTTTTCATAATGTGGAAGCTTCATTCGTCTTCTCAGACACGCTTTTAGGTGTTATTTAGTACAAAAGATTATATTTTATGGTTATTATTTATACAGAACAGTGTGTTTACAAACCTTTACACGTGCCGTAGTTTTTAGAAATTCAGTAAGCAGTAATATTGAAGTCATTATAAGATTAATCCATTCATGTAAAGGCGAACCACGACGAACTTACCATTACCAATTTAATGACGTCCTAAAGAAATGTATTGTCACGTATCCTGTTACGTGAATAGATCTCAGGATACTTTATAAAAAAACACTTTGGACTAGCACAAGTAACTATTACAGAATTAAATTATATTATTAGACAATGACCTGTTCGCAATTAACTAATAAGGGAAATCAGAGGTCATATAGGCAAAACGCTGTCATAACCATTGACCACGTGCAGAAACATTGTAATAGCAAAGCAATAGCGTACCTATATGTGTATATATGCGTAAATACATACATCGTCTGGACATATAACACCTCTCCCTTAAATTGAGCATCACTAACTAAGTGATGATGATGCCCAGTGCCCGTAAACCTTCATGAAGGAAGAATTTTGGCTGAAGGGATTGATGAATCGGCGATTCCGTGGCCGGTTATCTGACACCAGATTGCGTCACACGTCGCCGACAAATGCATTTCGTGTAGATTAGTTAGACATAGTGTCTTATTATATTATTATGTATATATGTATATGTATGTATGTATATATTTATGGGTCTTTCTAACCTGAATACAAATAAATAAATAATATCACATAGCATTATTCAAAATAGTAACGGCATAAGAATATTAGTAGTTAAATGTGGCCGAGTGGTTTGAAACGCTGGTTTTCAGACACCAGTCTGAAAGGGCGTGGATTCGAAACCGACCGGTGTCAGAAACGTGTTCTGATTTTAATTTTATTTTTTTAAGTGAAGTAAAAATTCTAATAACCTATTTGTTTTCACATTACACACACTTATAACTGTACGTACCTATACATTGCATAGATTATGTACAGTGCTTCTATTTTTACCAATATGCATCACACGAATATTAATTTCCATGCCCATTATTTATTAGATTTATAATCTATAATGTTTTGAATTTCGAACAACGTACTTTATTGTTGTTTTGTTTTGATTTCCGTGTGAACTACATAGAGCTGTAAAACTATTTTTAATAACATTTACTCCATGTCAATAAGCAAGTTAACAAAAATGTAAAGTAAAGGAAAGGAATAGGAACTGACTTGTATTTTTTATAATATTATTTGAAAATATTTTTTTACTGTTTCGATTGAAACACGACAAGCTACTAAGACACATTCGTGGATTTTTTTGTAAATACCCATTGTAGTCTTTCTTGAACTTATCGGCTTCTTGTAAAACATACAAGTACACGCTGGAAATTATCTGTCGTGCTTGTGGCTTTAGCGGCAATCCTCCCATTGGATATTTTAAATAAAAAATGTAACAGCAACTCTATATTCTTCCAAGTCGACTGAATGCGTCCGGTCTGTACCAAAGGCAAAGGGCAACTGAATAAAACCCAACGACTGCCGAAACACGAAGTTTGCGGTGGGACATTACGAAAATAGAAGCATTGTAAGTAGTTATTCGATATAAGTGTGCACACCGCAATAACACGATATACGCATAGACATAAGTAGTGCGTCTCGACGAATAGTTGACTTACAGATGGTGATTATTTGTAGTAGTACACTGTTTGATATCGTGGATTTTTTTTTATAATATGAAATGACAGGACGTACAAGTCGTGCACCTTATGATAAGCTAAACGCCTGTCCATAACAGTTGCATTGTCACTCAGAACTTTAAATCGCAAATATTTGAGGGGCACTGCCACGGTGTCCGTCACTATGAGACATAAGTAGACAAGTCTCATGTGCCTGTTATTTCACATACTTCCTTACTCTTCAAAACCGGAACACAGTAATGCTGACATTACTGCTTGGCGGCAGAAATAGGTAAGGTGACAGTACTATCCTGGACGAACTCTTTCACAAGGATCTCTACTGCTACTAATTTCTGTTAATTGACTGTTCACATTTTAGTTTAATTACTTATCTTGTAACTACGACACTAACTGAATGGTGTAATAATAATAAATTATAATAATAATAGGCATTAAATTTTAAAGCAGATCGATAGTATAGAAACTTCTGACTTTGCTCCACAGACGCGGCTGGAAAACGACTCGTTAGAAAAGACCCACACTCAGCAGTTGGCGTATATAAGTATATACAGTACAGAACGAGGCTTCGTCTGTAATGCTAGCCATGACCTGTAATTTGGCGAACAGAAGCGTTATAAAACTACGCTTCCGGCTTTAGGACTTGTACAGATTTGGATACGGGATTTAAAAATGGTTTTAATAGCCGATTACGAAGAACCTTTTATGAGGAATGTAAATTACGAAGGAATAAAAAATCTTTATTGAGTCAAGACGGTATTTTCATTACGTGACATTTTAAAATGAGGTTCAACATACTAGTTTTATAATGCAGTGCGTAATATGTAAAAACAGAAGCTACGTTTCCATCGTTACACATATTATAACGCCAAATATTTCACACAGTAGAAGTAATACAAAGAAATGTATTACAGAGAAATATAGACAACAGTTTTTAAATTACGTGTTTATGTACTGTATGTGGTGCATGTACTGTGTGTGTGGTGTGCATATATATCAAAAGATTCCCGGGGATTCGGTTCCAGGAACCACGCCACATCATGCGTTGCGTATCTACATACATACTACATATAAATTAGAATTACACGACACATGGTGCGTTGAAAAAACGCGCGGCCAGAGCTCTGTCACTCGCTCAAGGTTACGCGATAAGTGCGCCGGCGTCGGCGCTAGCGCTCATACACATCTTTCATACATGAGCATTAGGCTCCGCACGACTGCACACTGCGTGCAATGTTATTTTCATCTCACTGAACGCGTGCTTAGGTTTCTTTTTTCTCGTAGTATGCGCCTGGTGTCATTAGTCAGATTTAGCAGGCTATTATAGCGTAGGTATTATCGATTTTGTATGAGAGTGATGTATCTGTTACTTAGTAACTATAAGTAATCTGTGGAGCGGCGACAGAACGTACACATCAGCGAAACGGGGAGGGGTATAAATAAGTAATAATGCACACACACACACACACACACACACACACACACACTCAACATACCCCGCACTAGGAAAACCCTGGGTCGCGGGTGCCATGGACACACACAAACTCACGAGATAAATAAATGTAGGCCACACAAATATTTCTCCCGGCCCGGGAATCGAACCTGGGACCTCTGCGTGGCAGTCCGGTATGGTAACCGTTCGGTCACGGAGGCAGTTAGTAAAAAAAACTAACTTTTCAAAATTGGTACAATAGCAGTAGAGCTTCTTGTGAAAGGGTACGTCCAGGGAAGTGCTGCCATATTACCTATTTCTTCCGCCAAGCAGTAATTTGAGCATTACTGCGCTCTGGTTTCGAAGGGTCGGGGTGGTGGTGAAATTACAGGCACATGAGACTTGTCAACTTATGTCCTAATACTTCTAAACCAGAACGCAGTAATAGCCATATTACTGCTTGGCGGCAGAAATAGGTAAAGTAGCTACTGCTATCCCTGTATACTGATATCCCTGGACGAACTCTTTCACAAGGAGGTCTACTGCTATGATACATTTTAACGAGTAAAGACTGTTTCACGCATACAATCTAGAACACGCACACGAACATGTCACGACTTATTCATTTCGTCACTTAATATTATAAAAAAAAAAAATCTGTACCACGTTACTCATTCTCTATATTATTTTGATTGTCAGGCACACCAATAATATCGACATCCCAAGTGTAGCCTTCTATCGGGCTCCGTCCTTCTATTCCAACAGCCTTTCCTTCCACAAAACGGAGCCCATTTCGATTAACACCGTATTTATGTGATATATAAAATGCGTATTGATATCCAATCACAGCGAGGTTTGGATTTTTCTGCCAACGTGAATCACGTTTGCTACGTAGATTTCACTGCCAATGTTGTTGCTAGGAAATTTAGCATCGTAACGTCCTCAATAACATATTATGCCACTATTTAAAACCCAGGAGAAGTAGTTCAGGGCTATGTTTGGTGTGGGTCGTCATAACTTTAGAAAACTGAAGATATTAACCCTACTATCGTTGTATATCTACGAGGCCGTAAATATACATCGATAGGTGTTTATGTGAAACAAAGTCTAGGCAATTTTAATATCGTGCCGTTCAATAAAAAAACTAAAAAACAAAACAAACTAAATAACTAATCTACACGTAGTACACTTGTCGGTGACGTGTGGCGCAATCTGGTGTCAGTTAACCGGCCGCGGAATTGCCGGATATGACACGCTTCGGCCAAAACTCTTCATCCGTGAAGGTCGACAGATGTTGTTAGCCAGGCACTCTCACCACAAACGAATTAAAATTTGCGTTGTGGCGGGACTCCAACCGCTCGACCCTTAGGGTGTATTTAGCTTTTAGCCTGATGTACTCCACTATCTCTTTAGACATCGTGGAGTAATGTAGTCGCGACATTAATGGTGATTGTTTGCCAAATACACACTTACAAATGGCCATGTCAAGTGCCAACATAAAAGGTAGAGTAATGTGAACAGATCTCAAATTCTGCATTCTCCGCACGCAAAACGTGGAATCAGCAAAAAGCGCCCTCCGCCTGTGACGTATTAAGAGTCTAGGCCAGACCATCATCTTAAGACATTTACTATAATTTACGCGTCTTTATTTTACGTAATTCTTTTGAAGGCTTTTGAGAATTTCTTTTTTTATGATTCCCAGTGACGATTAAGTCGTGCGCCTGATGGCAAGCGACACGCCTGTCCTTAACAATTACTGCGCCACTCAGACGTTTAATTGCAAAGAATTGAAGGCCTATAATTTCTTATTTTTAACGCACTTCAAAAAAGGAGGAGGTTCCCAATTCCACAGCATTTTTTTTTTGGTATATATATATATATATATATATATATATATATATATATATATATATATATATTACGCGATAACTCGTTGTAAATTTCTGAACTGATTTTGATGATTCTTTTTTGTTGGAAAGAGGGTACCTCGATAGTGGCAAACTACGGATTGGATCCGGTTTCGCGCACTTTTCGGTAACCGATTTCAATAAAAATTGGCAAATAGATGTAATTCCGTAATGAGAATGTAGGACTGAGATTATTCCATCCACAATCTTGTCTCCAATGATGACATTATATGTTTGAATATAACGTGGTATTTAAAATTTGCAATTGGATTGTAGCAACGCATTACGACGTATTGTGGAAATGGATCATCTTAAAAAGGACTTAGGATTTGCCTCTCATTCATATTCATTTTACTAGACTTGTTTTTTATAGTACCTATTTTTTTATAGTACCTGGATAGTTTTTTCGCATTTATTTCTTTGTCTTGTCATATGCTGTAGATTCAAGAATATAAAGAGCAATTATAAAGGTGGCTTCACACGACCTGTGGTTTTACACATCGACAAACGCTGCACCGATTTGAATGAGCGCCGTTGAAGTTATTGACACATAGCTGACCCAAAGGGTCTTTACGTGGTGCAGTCCGTAGAATCACGTGGGAAGCCGCTTTAAGGAAGAATTCTATTTTATCTACCCGTTTCACTGTAAATAGAATTTTATCGATATTTAGCTCCAACTAAATCGTATATAAGGCTGGAATCACGCACGTTTTTTAAATATTTTTCATATCATTGAGAATAACAAAGACTAGAAAGAACAAAGAATATTTTGACTTCGAGGCAGAACCGTCCCATATATTAGCAGTCTTTAAATCTTATTTCTCACAGCCGGAAACGACATTAATACCTTTATAGCGCATATTCCAACAGCTGGAAAATCTGAACATTTTTTAAATTTACAATCCAATACAAGTATTTTTTTTTTTTGCAAAGAAATAACGAAATAAAAGATTTCAGCGATTTCTGCCAGACAACAGCGGTGTACTAATGATCTTGTAATCGAAAAAAGAAAATAAATAAATACATGACTTCTCACTACTAATATATGCCTACATTTATTTAAATAAGTAATTCCCACTAAAGTTATTGTTCTTTTAGCATTTTTATCTTTTTTTTGTGATATCAAGTGACAACACGAACGAGTGGCAAGCGACAAGCCTGTTCATACCAGTTGTAGTGCCACTCAAAGTTTTAACTATAAAATATTCACAGTACAGTACAGTCTTCGGTACGAAGTTAAAAAAACTAGGCGACAATTTCTTTTCTCTGTGCAGATTGACACCGTTCCAAACAATCGAGGGCAGTATGCTTTAATCAGAGCAATAAATTTCTTTTATCTTCCAAGCCTCGGGCCTCAAGACGTTTTCCTTCCCCGGAAAGGGAATTCTTTTGGAAAACGACTCCTGTGCGTTGTAAGAAGGAAATAACTCAAATAATGGGACTTTTTACGTAAGACTTCTGTTGTTAAGGTGGGGAAATTAAATTTGTACCCGAAAGGAAGTCAAGCATGAAATGGGTATGACAAGACGGTCGTAATAAGGAGCGGTTGTTTTTTTTTTGTAACTTTCCAAATGCTCTACATATAGCGTGTCAACCCCATCTAGTGCGCCCGAAGCGTACTCGAAAGCATCCTACCCGATATCGCGACGACCACCCATCCTCGAGGAAGTAGATTAGTCTTTGCAAATGTAGATGGCGCTTCTCACCATCGACCCTGTTTTGCCAAAATATCACTTTTTCATGACCAAATATGGTAATAACGAAAGGACTTCCGGTAACTTCCGTTTTATGCGTAATCACCGACCTGCACCCCCGCGCGCTCCAGTTAGTATCCAAAAAGTCCGCATTTAACACTGGTGGCAGTTAGAAGTAGTTTTTCATGTGCGCGCGACTTTTCTACTGTAATTTTGTATTAGTTATAAGTACGTCGTAGTATCTGTGTAATATCTCTGAGTCTCGTTTATTTTTATGTAATAAAAACACATAGTGCTCTACTGACTGACTTACTTATTTAGCCTGGCCATATACATATTTATTTGTAAAATACTAACCTCGCAGGACCATATTACAAACCATAGTAAAAAAACACTTTTTTTCCGGCTTATTATATTATTATACAATTATCACCATTTAGAGATACCTATTTAAATATTTTTATTTTTGTAAGTAAGTAACATTTGACAATGAACGAAATGAATCATGGAACGAAAGTTGTTGTTTATGATTTTAGTAATATAGTCCTACAAGATTATGTTAAAAGGTTTTCCAAGTAGACATAGAAATGAGACTCCAGTGACTGTTATAAATTATATTATAAGATCTTTCACTATAATCCAAACAAAACAAAACACGTCTGTTCTAGTCAAAGATGCTTTTCGTAATGTCGGCCGCCTGTCAGCGTTCCGTTGATATCGATGATGATGATATTGATTTATTTCTTATTTCGATGAAACTAATTCTTAATGACGCAAAGTAAGTTTTCTAACAGAATAAAATAAAATAATGTCACAATACGCTAACAGACGGCCATTCTGCTTAACGAATGTCCTCATTCCAGAGTAAGCTCGGTCATTCGACAAGAGGAGAGCATGTACTCATGCTTCTTCTAGAATTGCTCGTAACAAAGGAGCAGTCGCTTCTTGATTAACTAGTCGGCACGGCAATGCTCCCACAAAGGTGCCTGCTATAACACCTCTTACAAACGAAACAATCACCAGCTGTTTGTCCTGGAAGATAACTCGATGATTTCTACAACTTTGATTTTAAATTATAGTCAAAACAAACTAAAATAAAATATATGTATTATGTGTATGTTAAAACTAACACTTTTCCAGCACGAACACGTTAAAGGTATAAACAAAAAAAATTTCAAATTGTAAAAATATTACTTTAACAAAAAATAATGTCAAAATTTGTTGTGTGTTATACAAAATCCCCTGTATTTAAAATCCATGGCGCTCTATACGTGGGCTTAAATGACGCCTACAGTATAATTTACTAATATAGATTTTAAGACTTTCGTGGTTATTCACTAAATGATTATCACTAGTAACAGGTTTCTTACCACGGTATAACTTCTTTTTATTTTCCCGATATTTCGGAACGGTTGCACGCTCCATGGTCACGGGTTGACTGAAAAGGAAAATAAAAAGAAGTTATACCGTGGTAAGAAACCTGTTACTAGTGATAATCATTTAATTTGCTAATGCCCAAGTCCCGAAGTTATTTTAAGTTCCATGGAAGTTGACAGTTCTGAATATATATTGTGTATTATTTGGTTTAACAATTTTGATACTCAATTAAAAGTTCACCTTAAGAGTTTTTGTATAATGGTTGAATGTAGTTTTATTCACATATAACACTCGATTATTCTTACTTTTCAACGCTTATTATGAACCTTTGTCGTTTCGTCTACGCTTATAAAATAACGGATTTCACGGGTTTTGTGAAATAAAATATGTATGTTTCTTGTGTTTGCTTATAATTACAATTATGTACCAATATATTATTATGTTTTTATTATTATTATGCAACATATTCATTAGAAACAGTCTGTTATATGAGAGTTTTCAAGCAAAATCTACAGTTATGCAATTTTTAAATTGCTCACATATTAAATTTATAAAGACAATGTTTCAAAAAAACTTAAATTATTAAAATTAACAAAACAAATGAACTAAATAACAAACATTTTGGTATAAATCTGGGAACTAAAACATTTGTGACATAACCATCGTCGATGCGACGAGCCGTAGTTGCTGGTACGGTGCACACAGACTTCCAACGCAAAAGGACTACCATCAGTTGCACGGGCAACGGGTTGACCACGCGCGCAAAATTTACCACGCTTTTTTCGAACCCGCGTCGTCGGTTCGACGAAGGTTCGTCATCTAGGGTTAAGATTACACAGTAACATTCCATATACTCGTATATAATTTGTAGAAGACTTTTCTTGTAGTTAAATTATCATTCCTTTAATTAATTAATCACTTAAAAGTGTACCTTAATCTGTTAAAGCAAGCGCTTGCGCCGAAATGGTATTTTAATTTTACATCGCGAAATGTGGACAATTTCATATTTCTAATCATTTCATTGGATTAATAATTATTGCTTCATTGTCCCTTACCTTTCCTACACATACCTTACTCACACGTAAGAGCGAGATAACGTCACCGAAGTGGTGACACCTAGCGGACGTAGAAGCAACTCTCGCTCCCCAGTCGAAATGCTATGAAAAATCATAGTGAAACCATACTAAACTGAAAACTATAGTGAATAAAGTGAACGCACGTTTTGGTGAACTTGTAACGTCAAGAATCGCACCCTGGGCGGGGCAAGAAGCCGAGATTGTTCAACGCACCAGCAAAACTGTCTCGCGGTTGGTTTCAAGAGACATTGTGGTCCCAGTTTACCTACTCTTTTTTCCAATAAACCACTTATTTATTCATGTACAGTCACAAATTGAAGTAAGGCATTGTTGGCATTCCCCGCATGGTTGGCCGGTTTGGGCTAGCCGTAACTAAATCACGTCACCAATAAGGTTGGTATTAAAATTAGAAAAACTACAAAGCTTGAACTTTAGAAAATAGTGCAGTGTCATGTGCAGTTCTGAAGTTATTTATTTTTAGAAGTAAAATTCTAAATATTTAGCAAATACAGTTTGTGTAGGTGAGACGAACGTCAAATGTTAGTAATTAGAATATAATAGAATAGTTAAATGTCTATTCGTCTATTTGTATATATATATATATATTTTTATTATTAATATTGAAATCAACCAAAACAAAAAATATAATGACTATAAATGTTGTACTGTCATTTGTGCAGTTGTGGCGTACGCAAAAGGATTTCATTCAGCTTGTGCCACAGCCATAATCGACTGTGGCGCTGGTTTTCAATGAGCCCTGAGCTAAAATGAGTGACGGAACTGGACTAAAATAAGTTGGCCAAAAGTATGTCGCCAGCTCAGCACAAAAAGAAGCTTGTATGTAAATTACAAAAATGGTTATGGCGTGTCGCTTAAAACTGCACGACTTGTTCGTCCCTTAGTATTATAAAAAAAGGAAATGTGGATATTTAAAACATATATATTATTATTGATACAATGATCGAATAAACAAACATCCTTCGATCCAACTGACTCGAACCAGCGACTTTCGCCAAACCGAAAAAGTTTTACATAAGATTAATATTTAAAGTGACGTGTTTGTGGTTTTTTGAGGGTTTAATATACGCCATATTGCGAAAAAACTCTTTTATTTTAACAAGTAGTGAGGCTGGTAGTGCCTCAGATCTGAACGGCACTACCACTGCGCCCGTGTGTGTTGCAATATAAACTACAATATTTGTGTATGTATTCTTTGTACATTGTGTTACTGCTGTGTGGTATATTATAGACAGTAAAAGTACATAAATATAGCAAGAACATATAAATATGCTTATTGCGTGGGTTTATAGTGTGGTGACGCAATTACGTACAAATAAAAATAATACAACTCGATCGCTCCGAGTGAAGTTGCGAGGACGAATTGTGAGATACATTGTTTTTGTTTTAAGCGGTCAGTGTATTGCGATTAACTCGCGCTTCGGTGTGACTGTGTCGCGTAATGAAAAACTGTTTTTTCGGCCCAACCAGACATCTGTGGGGAGCGGAAATAAATGTGTTTCCGAGATAAAACGTTATTGCTTATCGCCTTCTTATTAGCTTTTAATGAGTTTTGTGTAAAATCGTTTGCGGCTTCGCAGATTGTTTTGTATATATTATGCATATTGCAAACTTCCAATAATACAAGTCTTTTTATACACCAGTACATTTGTGACTCATAATAAATTTAGCCAGAAGAAATAATATTAAAAAAGGTAATGATAAGCTAAAAAAATGTCGCTGTTGCTTTTTGTAATAATAGAGCTCGGTGAGAAAGAGTTCGTCAGGGAAGAACTGCCACTTTCATATTTCTGCCGCCAAGTCACAATATGAACGTTCCGATTTTGAAGGGTAATGGTGTTAGAGAAATTACAGGCATATGGAAGTTGTTAAGTTATGTCTCAGGGTGATAGGTGCTATGGTATTGTCACTCCAGCTACCGTAATATGCTTCTCCGATAAAGCTATTATATCCACATTTAGCTGTCAAATTCCAGTGATAAGCTTAAAATAATTTAAAAAATATTATCATAATACATACATGGCGAGCACCATGACGTCACATTTCTATGTCATCGCGAGTGCCGGCGACCAATGACTGCAAAAGATTAACACAGTGCCAAACATGGTTGCAAGGTCTAAGGATTTTAAAATATTTGCACAGTAATTTTATCAACGTAAAAATTGAGCGCGGCAATCGAAATGAAAAGACATTTTTTGTTTCATGGTTTTCGCGGCGATGTTTGAACGACAAAAATGGCTATATACGCAATTTCATATCGTTGTCCTTGTTTTTCAAAATGTATAACAATAGTTAATTACCAAATAAGTAAATGTAGATTTGTCATTTTTTGTGTCATCGTTTTCACGGCGTTGATTAAACGACAAAGATAGCTATATACGCAATTTTATATCGTTGTCCCTGTTCTTCAAATTGTATGACAATAGTTCATTATCAAATAAGCAAACTTAGATTTATCAACTGAACTAAATATTGTCGCGGGGAGGTTTATCACACACATTATACCATGCTACGGCCACAGATCTTTGCGATTTAAAACTCTGAGTAGCATTGGAATTGTATGGTGTTAGACGTCTCAGTTGTAGTTAGATGTAGTTAGGAGTGAGTTGACACAATCGCGAACGTAAAAAATGTAAATATTTATTCAAAGTCAAAGATTATTTATTCCATAGGTAAAATAAATTTACACATGAAAACGTTACATTTAAGCTACTGCTCGTTCACTACGCTGACCTCCCTGAGAAGAACGAGCAAGAAACTCTAGGGATTGCTCTTTTCAAATAAACTTAAACGCTATGGAATACACTTTGAATCAAATTTGTGTGGATTCTGGAGCCGTGTTGTCTTTCCATACATCTTTATCTAACACGTAGTCTTCAATTCTGTAATATGATTTTTCGATCAAAATATTTTTAATGTAGTTTTTAAACTTAAGAAATGATAAGCTTAATATATGTTCCGGGATCTTATTGTAAAAACGTATACAGTTCTCCATAAAAGAGATGTTTACCTTGGTTAAACGAAATCGTGGTACCATGAGTTTGGACTTAGCTCTAAGGTTAATATTATGGATATCTTCTTTCTTATTGAAATTCAAAGTTAAAAATACACAAATTATAATGAATGTTAATGTGACCAATCACTACTGCTTATTTATCGTCAATTAAAAATATATTGAACTAAAATAAATTGGCAGCGCCAAAAGTATGCCGCCAGCTCAGCACAAAAAGAACCTTGTATGTAAAGTACAGAAATGGTAATGGCGTGTAGCTTACAACCGCACGACTTGTTCGTCCTGTCCCTTAGTATTATATAAAAAAGGAATTGTGGATATTTAAAACATATATATTATTAATGATACAATGATCGAATAAACAAACATCCTTCGATCCAACTGATTCGAACCAGCGTCTTTCGCAAAACCGACAAAGTTTTATATAAGATTAATATTTAAAGTCACGTGTGTGGTTTTTTGAGGGTTTAGTAATATTCGCCATATTGCAAAAAACTTTTAAACTTTTATTTTAACAAGTAGTTAGGCTGGTAGTGCCTCAGATCTGAAGGGCACTACCACTGCGCCCGTCACTCTGAAGCATAAGTTAACAAGTCCCATGTGCGTGTAATTTCCCTTACCCTTCAAAACCGGAATGCAGTAAATGATCATATTATTGCTTTGCAGCCATTGACTTACAAATAAATGGACGACGGGTCTAATACAAAAACCACGAAAAAAATGTCTCAAGTCAACCTATTCGAAATTTAAATTGTAATGTCATCGCAGTATCGCGCTGTCAGTAGAACAAATGAAGACTAAAGCGGAGTTTGGCGCTCTGTATACGATTTTAGCGCCTTACAAGTGCGGACACTTTTTAGCGCGGACCCGACGTCCATATAATTGTAAGTCAATGTTTGCAGCAGACATTGAACTCTTCCACAAAGAGCTTTATTGCTAGTAATAATGGTAGGTAAAAACATCATCATATCGGTATAGGCCTTCTTCAGTTTCTGCCACTTCTCTCGGTTCTGTGTCACCTGTATCCAATTCAACCCTGCAATTATCTTTGTGTCGTCCTTCCAACGCATCTGCGGTGTCCTCCGGGGCGTTTTTCTCCCCAAGGTCGCCATTCCAGGACTGTCTTACACCTGAAGCCATAGTTTCGAGGAACGTGACTGTCCACCGCAACTTAAGGGTCGTTACGCGTTTGGTGATTAAATTATAGTTCATACTTATAATTTGTTATATTATTTTTGATGATATTTTAATTGAATTTAAATGGGAAATTACAGTCACATGAGACTTGTCAACATACGTTTCAGGGTGACTAGCGCAATGGCAGTGCCCCTCAGATTTTTGCGATTTAAATCTCTGAGTGGCACTGCAACTGTTATGGACAGGCGTGTAGCTTACCATCAGGCACACGACTTGTCCGTCCCTTCACTTGATATTATAAAAATATATGGTAAAAAAATAAAAATATTATTATATTTTTTTGATGTTAATTTTATTTTTTATTTTAAATTTTCTATAGTGATTAACTAATTTTATAATTTAAGAAAATGGATCATAAACATCTAAAATAAATGATTTTTTTTTATTAACTGGAAAAGAAAACACGAGAAACGTCGTGTCACCTCGAATTTATATATATATTTTTTATACAAATCTTCGTTTTTTTAAATTGTCATAGCACGATTTTCCTAAAAAAATGTCGAAGCAATCAAACAAAACCAATCAACGATAAAAGGGGTCCCGCTTTACTGTCGATTTTCATGCAAATAAAATATATTTCCATTTAAATTGGAAGAACGAATTTGGAACGAATGTTTTTGCCTAATGGAGTTTAGTGAAACTTGTCAAAAAATCTACGACATTTTTACGAGCAAAGTGTGAAAATCAGAAAAAAGTTTCAGGAAACAGCAAACTTTCGCATTTTAATTGTCGTTGCCACTCAGGTTTGTAGAACACAAACAAAGGCTGTATATTTCATAGTTCTCTTTATTTTAATCACAGATCCATTTGATATTTGTTTTGTTATGAATTGAAGAGCCCCGGGAAAAGAATGACACGTTTTTAATCATTTTTTTTATAATATCAAATGACGGGACGAACAAGTCGTGCGCCTGATGGTAAGCTATACGCCTGTCCATAACAGGTGCAGTGCCACTTAGAGCCTTAAATCGCAAAGATCTGAGGGGCATTGACACTGCGCCCGTCACCCTGAGACATAAGTTGACAGCACTAAGTGGTGGAAAAGTAAAAAATGATTTATAAATATTTTTACTTATAATGGATTACATAACGTTATGTTCATTTACATCGGCATTGACTTCATTTCAGGTTATATTTGTGCGTGTATTTTTCATCAATATTTAAAAGTCCAATCAAAATTATCTCCAAATAATAAATTCTTTTTTCCTAAAATTCTCCTCAAGAGGCTTTGATCGTTCTTTCCCTGGACTCTTCAATTTTTATTTTCTATTCCTTTTTGTTTTATGTCAACGTAAGTTTAGAATGGCTGTGCCTCTACTAAATCGGCTTTTGCCAAAAAATTTAGTCCGTTTCTACATCCTTTTATTTACAACAAAATAATTAATTGCCTTTGAAAATTTATTCAATTATAAAAGTAAACTCAAATGTGAAACTTCACACTCGTATGAGTATATTAAGGATATTTTTAAAACGCACTCACTCACTCACACACAAGCACGCACAAGTAATTTATTTTTTTAAATATTTTCTATTATTTTGTAGGTAAATGTATTTAGTTTTCTTTTGTTTTGTAAGTAATTATTTAGATTTTAAGAATATTCTGGTCTTTATTAACAATTCGCATGCTAACTTTTCCTTGAATTTATTAACTATAAGGAATGAATATATCAGGGGACGTTTGAAAGTAGCGCCAATGATGGAAAAGATGACGAGTAATATATAAAATAGATTAGCGTGGTGGTGGACAAGTCATGCGGAGGGAAGAATGTCATGTGACGAGAAGAGTGTTAGGTATGAATATGGAGGGATATAAGGAGAAAAGAAGGCCAAAGAAAAGATGAATAGATTGTGTGAAAGATGACATGGATAAGAAAGGTGTGAGTATGGAAATAAGGGCTAATAGGGGATAGTGGAAGAAAAATATATATTGTGCGGACCCCACCTAGAATGGAATAAGGCCAGGGAGAAGACAAAAAGACAGGCTTTGCCGAGTGTAGAAGCCAGTGTTATCAGTTTTGAAAAATGCCTAAAAGTACACGTTTTATAATTATTAATATAACACAAAGATCGAATACTAAAAAAAATTCCTCCGATCAGACTAGGTATGTTGTAGAACTCTTCAATATTTTAACCGAATCTTTCGATTGGATATCGTTCTCAAATCGAAGGGCGCTTTCCGAGCTATTCAGAACATTCAGTTCAGATACGATATCGTTATCCAACAGCGTTTACGGAGTTAGTCTGTGAAGTAGATTATAAGAAAAATGAAAATCCTTTTATATAGATACATTTTTAAGACTTTAAAATAAAAATATAGAAATGCATTAGTCTTTAATTAAAATAAATTAATAAAATTGAACAAAATCCGGACTTTACTCAATAGAATAAGAGATTTCCATATTACATTTTTGCTTTGTAAACAATAGGATGTTCAGTAACTATCACTCGATTCTGAATAACGTTTGCCGGTCGAGAAATTCGAATAATCGTACGGATGTGATGTCATTTCGGTTCATTTTCGAATACGACAGTTTGACGTTCGATTCGGGTGTTGAGGATAAAAATGAGAAGAAATCGTACGATATCAAATCGATTCGGTCGACAACTGAGTTATCGTAAGGTTCTGAATCGACCTACTGGTCCGAATCCAGCCGGATCAAAGGAATTATATAATAATATATAATAAAAATGGAAGTAAATTAATTTGCTACTCCGCGAACCCAGTGAAGGTTAAATCGTGCAAAATAGCTGCGATTATGTTGAATATTTTTTCGTGCAGTTAATTATGCCACCATCCCTCGTCGTTTTGATATCGTACGCAGCTGCGGGGTGTAAATTTTGGAAGTAGACGCCCATCTCAAGTTCGATCACTAGGACTATTGAGAACTTTTCTAAATTGGTCCTTGTCGAGTGTTCTAGGTTACTTTGGTACACATACTAGAAAAATGTTTGTAATTTGATACCAGATAATTGGTATAACTATCTGGTACTATTATTAATAACTTTTAAATAAAGAATGTTGGAAACTATAATGAAAATTTGATTACTTTTTTTTATTTTTCTGACAATTCAATCAGTCTTTGTAGCTCTTTTAGTTTTTAAACTATCTTTCTTCCTAAACAAGAAAAAGCGAAAATCCAAAAAGTTTGGTGACATATTACACCCAAGTGAGTAATTGGTCCTTCAGTTTGAAAACTTCGTGAAAATATCCTTTACGAAAAAATATGTGAAACATTATTGTTAACTCACTGAAACTATGATACATGGTAACATAAATCAATTTCCAAAAATAGAGCTGCGATTTTAATACTAGTAGGAGTAGCAGTTCGGTTGTAACAGATATTAAAATTACTGAACAATAAGCCTAATAAAAAAAGTTATCTAAGTACAAATGGAAGTAAATTAATATAAATAACATAAACAATACCAACTTTTGTGATCGTTGTAGATCATCTATATTTAATAGCAGTAGCACTCCTTGCGAAAGAGTTTGTCCGAGGAAGTACTGCCTATTTCTAACCTTACCTATTTCTGCCGCCAAGCGGAAATGGGAGCATTACAGCGTTCCGGTCTTCAAGGGCAAGGGTGCTGAAAAACTTACAGGTACATGGGATTTGTCAACCCCTCAAATCTTTGGGATTTAAACTCCTGAGTGGCACTGCAACTGTTATGGACAGGCGTTTTCCTTACCACCAGGCGCAAGGCTTATTCGTTTGTATCGTAAAAAACCCACCACAAATATATACAAAAATATACCGATTTGATCACTGGGTTCATGACGAAACAAATTAATTTACTACCATTTTTATCAACATGGACTACGTGTGAATCTACTAATTAAACTAAACACATATTTCGAGAGTTATAAATCTTACGCTTGTACGTATTTAAACTAATATTGTAAATTAATAAGTGCAATAAATAATAAAACCAATTAAAACAAAAAGAAACAGACAAAAACATCTACAAAAATGAAATTAATTATTTCCATTGTTTTTTAGATACTGGACATAAAAAGTGAAATTATTATTCTTTGTTGTGTTTGTATATTAGTAAAACTCACAACCAGTCGAACTATGTCAGTACCTACAGTTCTAACATACAAAAGACATGAAACAGTTACTAAATAATTTATTCAGAAATAGACTTAGTGTATGGTTTCGAGACAAAAATTATTACAAAGTTACTGATTTTTAGATAAATGTTAACATGAAATTAGTGCTTAACGTGAGTGTATATACCGGGTGGAAAGTTGTAATGCCACCTGGAGGGAAAGTACTCTAAATACTGGAGATAGAAATTTTTACTTAAAGGAAACATTCCTTTATTTTTTTAAAAGCAATAAAACTGCATTCATAGATTTTCGAAAATTTCTAGCAACACGCGGGAATCGAACCCGCTTTAATCTGAAAAAAATGCACCCTGCACTTTTATTGCATTGTGGCATTACAAATTTCCAACCTGTATAATGCAATAAATAGGTTAATAATATTTAATAGTTTGACATTGATAGCTATTATTTTATTGTTATTAATTGACTTATTATTTGTTGTGCATGTCCAATGACAGTGTTATAATTAAATTAATGTTAAGTGAAATTTAATCAGTCCCCGTAGCATGGTTACGTATGATAGTCGCAATGCGCGCGATAAAACTGAAATGAGCGCGCGCTATTGGCTGTCTCAATCAGATCTAATTTAGATAACCAATAAGGCGCGCTTATTGCAATTTTATCACGCGAGTCGCGACTATCATGCCCCATGCTACGGGGGCAGGTATAATATGTGTTTTATTTATTGTACTCTGTTCCATCATTCGTTTACCATGTTTCAAACAAATTAAATTTCATTTCACACTTGACATGTACAGCTATCCATTGATATAGTATTAGGCCGTCTTCTCTCTCGGCGACTGTCCGAAGGAAGCAGTTGACGCTGCCTGTAATAAAAGACATAATTGTTTTTGTAATTGGTCGTTATCAGGTATAATACAGATTTGAAAAATTACTACGGTAATTTGAACGCAGACGTAAAATTGCATCCATATTTATTCTGTTTCTTTTATATTTCCTTTGTAACATTTCCCCTGTAATTTGATATAAAACCTTAATTAATTTAATTGGCTTTTTTATTGAACTGAAAATATAAAAAAAAATGTATGCACTGATGTATATAAAGAAACAACAAGAGCTAGCGGATAATAAAAAGCATATATAAATAAAATCTTAGCTGAATTTTGTAACCTGTTACTTTTGAAAAACTATTATATTTCATTGCCTAATACCTTTAACATCCCATCTCTATACGCACGTGCCAGATTTAGAAAAGGGAATATAAGATGGCAATACATCTTCCCCACACCTTGATACTGCGTAAACCACCTTGCTACCTTTGATATAGGGACTGTTACCTCACGACAGGAGTGGTTGAAAGAGAAGGTCAACATATTAGGTCGAATTTGCACTAAGCTTTAGTGATCATGAGAGATCAATGTTGTTTAAGTGATTCTGAATTATCGTACTTTAAGAATTCAAGGGAGACGTGCGCAGGAAGTGTCGAGGCGTGATTTATTCAAGGGACATGAGGCCCACGTTGGGCGCCACTTCTACGCAGCACGTATAACTTGGTTGGTAAATGGAAAACAATTTGATGACCAAAGTAACAAACAAATCTTGACCAGATTTAATAAAGCAACGTGTACGTTTTCGTACTACATTGAATGTTAATTTGCTACATTGACACGTTCTAGTTCTAGTTTTATTTTGCTGTAATAAGATGTTCTATTTCTAGTTTATTTTGTTGATGTCATTGACTTACAAATAAATGGACAACGGCTCTAATACAAAAACCACGAAAAAAATGTCCCAAGTCAACCTATTCGAAATTTAAATTGTAATGTCATCGCAGTATCGCGCTGTCAGTAGAACAAATGAAGACTAAAGCGGAGTTTGGCGCTCTGTATACGATTTTAGCGCCTTACAAGTGCGGACACTTTTTAGCGCGGACCCGACGTCCATATAATTGTAAGTCAATGGTTGATGTGGTAAATTTTATTACGACATTTTATGCCTTACTTTCTCAAACTCATATCTCATAAAGAGTGGTTATTCAGGAGATGACAAAACTTTCTAATTATTTTAAATTTCTTATCGAGCGTGTTAATTTGGACGCATTACTTTAAGAATAGGTAAAAGCCAGCATGTGAATATGAAGGAAATGTGATGAGAAATCAGCCTGTAAAATTTGTATATACAATACATTTTTGTATTTCAATAACTTTGTGCTCTAAGATACGAGTTTGAGAAAGCAAAGCGACGATTTTTAAGTCAGTTAATTACCAACCAAACAACAAAAAATAGCTTTAACATTGACATATTTAACATTTTAACAATATTTTTCATTTGACATTTTTATTTACAATTTAATCAATATTACATTCATACATTTTATTAAAAACCTCTACTTCCATTATAAACTAAACACTATCTTCCAAAAACAACATCGTGATATCGGTTACTGCGTCGCGATCACGAGATAAGAAATCCTGTGGATAGAGTTGCTATTCTGCTCTCACAGAGCGATTGAGAACAAAGATTGTAACTAACAAAAAGAAATTTGCAGGAAAAGAATAATCACAATAAAGGTCTTTTTAAGACAATTTGCCTAAAACGTACCTCAATCGGATCTCTTCCATATATGTAAAGAATATCACGTTTTTAGACATTACTTTTAGTTACCGAAGCTTTGTTAGAAGAATTACATATGAGGAGGATAACAACAGAAAGATAAGTCGATGTGTGAGAGAAGCGACGACCTTTTTATAAAAAAATATGATGATATATAAACAAAACTATCTTTTATGTCTTGCTTACAAAAGCTAAATTAGTAATTAATTGTATTAAAAATATAATAATTCTATTTTGGGATTACCACCAACACCCGCGCTCTGAGGGAACAGGTTCGTCCGTATTAATACAGACGCGTTTGTAGCGGTGCATGAGTCTATATAGAGTGTAAAATGGACGGGGTGAAGGGTTGTCATTCTGTGATCCGTTAATCATTATTATGAAATAGGCAGTAAAGGTGCGTGGCTGTTGGCTGAATAACTAAATCAGTAAACTCATGGTCTATGAAAAACCGCCTTTATAAAAATTACATGGCATGGTCGTTCATCGTCAAGATTTTAAAATATCATACCTCTATTTGATTTTAATACCATTGTAATATAATATTGTCTGAAACAGTCACCAATCGTGGCAGTGTCAAATCCTCTTTCAATATCCAGGTTCGTCTTAGCACAAGCAGAGCAATGATGAAATAGTGTAAGATAGCATATGAAACATATTAAATCAGAACAAATAAAATTTCCAATCGCACTGCCGTATCAAACCTGAACACTGATTTTGATTAAATAGCGCACATATGATTTTTCTAGACCTAATCTATTATACCACGACATTTCAACTTTGGAGGTAAACTAAAATACTTTGTATGTTTTTTTAAAATTAGGAATTATTTTTATATAACACGGTACGCAGCAATACAGTCTTTTGGTTTGACAATTACACGCATGTGTAATTGTCAAAATACAGTACAGTGTTGCGGGGCGCCTGAGCTAACAAAAACTCTCAATCGCGCAAATGTCTCAGGAGCGGGAGTCTACTAACGCTTGTCGCGACTCAAATATCAACAATAAAAAACGATATTCTATCGTGTCAAACCAAAACACTGCAAGGTTCAAATACAGTGTTTTGTAATTTCATATATCATTGACCTCAAAATTTACAAGAAAACCGAAAAATCCTTTACGCAGGTTTTTTCTCAAAATGCTGTTTTTGATATTACAGTGCATTGGTTTGATACGGTAGTGTTTTAAAATCAATCACCTCCTACCTCCTCCCAACGACTCATTCATTTGTACCTTACTTACATTGAATGCAAAACATGAGACTTTAACATTAAATCTAAAGTCTCAAGTTTTGTAGAATTGAAACGTTATTTTGTAAATCTTGTAGAAATTTACACAACATCGTGGACTTCAGTTAACCCACCTGTAGCTACGGCAAAACCGACGCTTTTCTGGATTACACGGATAGCTGGAAGGGTTAAAGCTACGTGTTCCGTTAAACCGCATTTGTTGAATGTGTTTACACAAAGTTGTACAGGTAGATTTTTAATCGTATATTGAAATGCAGAGTTATTGTTAATCCCATGTACCAAAGATTTGAGAAAATTAACATGGTTCTGCTCGCATTTCAATTTATACAGCAGCTGTTTCATTGTGTTTTATTGAAAGGTTCAAACGTTAATAGTACTTTAATTCCTAAGTCACTATGATGATTATGAAATTTGAAGCTTGTCGAGTGGAACTTCACTGTTCTCGAAATTTTCAAAATCGTAATTTAATGGTGGTTAACTAGAACTACAGTCATCCAAACTGTAAGATTTATTTACAGATTTATCAAATGTTTTTTCTTCGTATTTAAGAGCTCTAAGCTCTTTTTAGTGGGGTAATCGCTAACCATCTCATCATTCAGCACACCAATTTCGATTTCCTGTTTCCACACGACATTAACATTTCCCTTATCTTATCTAAATAACTTCGTCGATATTCCTCCGTCTCTTCCTTCGATCTTCCCTTCTGTAAATTATCGGGACTTATCAGAAGGCCAAATCTTTTCCCTTCGGTTCTCTATTGTCTTTAATAAGCTTCTCTTCACCTGCACCAATCTTAACACCACTTCATTGCTTTTTCTTTCCATCTTAAGGATTCCCTCCAGTCTTATCGAGCACTATGTCATAAATGCTTCCAATCATTCTCTGCTTCTCTATATCTACAGAGTTCAAGTTTTCTCGATACGCAACGACACGCAACGGGTTTAAGGTTTCTGATAAATTGTGTGTTATTGCTGTGTTCTCAAATTTACTTAAAATTTCGCTATGTATGCTATACGTGGGAAATGATATTTTTTACGGCTGAATAGGAGGGATCATTTCACTGTAATCTGTTAAGAGCACATTGGTTTATTTGAAAAACAATTATGCGTGATTAGATCCGTAAAAATAGTTTTAGTTAGTATTTTATTATATCAAAATTTATTTTCGTTTGAATGTGATTTATGTAAAGTTACTGTTTGTATACCTTTATGTGTAGAGAATTGTATATACGTCTACATTGTATAGATATAATATTATTTTATAAGTTAATAATTTTCCTGTTTATTGTGGCGTCCAAGTCATAAACGTTGAGAACGAGGTCGTTTTTTAAAATTCTCCGACTCAACAACAAACTTGTGGGTGTTATTGATTCACCTTGAGCCTGCTACGTTTTTGGTACAAATACACAATTCTATGTCATCATCATCATCTTCAATCATTTTTACGTCCCACTGCTGCGCACGGCCCAGTGCGGGTGAAGACTACACGCGTTTATTGTGCACCTTCTTTGACGTGCAGGTTTCATCAGAAAAGCTCATGGCAAATTTCGATTTAAATTTCGCACATAAACTTGAGATGCGAGCTTGGATTTAAATCCACAACTTCCATGTACTTCTATGTATTCTTGTATAATTATGACTCACTATTATATTTTTATTTCTTCATTATTTTGTAAACTGACGCTCACTTTTCGAAGAGTAGTGTAAAGGAAACGGCGTCAAGCAACATTTGTATCAAAACCTTTGTCGCCACACGCACACATTTGAAAATAATGATAAAGAACTTTTGGTAAAAATATTAAGAGTTATTTAGATCTAATAAGGTTTTATTATTACTTGTGACATAAAGGCTAAGAATCCTGTGAACATAAACTTCTTGAAACAAAAGCAAAACATTGACAATCTACAAATAGGGATGTGACATTTAACTGACATCGACATCATGTTTCATAACTAGCGGAATATTGAACTAGGCATTGCATTATACTTGCTATAATTAGGGTTAAACACGGAGTATAATTAAGGCAACGGCATATAAAGCAATTTCTTCGAGAACTAGCGTAGCTGACTTTTACACGCACACGTTTGTTACCAAATACGCATAAGGTTTTACTACACGCAAATATTAATTGATATTAGCTACGCAGGCGTGTGCGTATACGTAGCTACATGCTACAATCACAGTATTAATGATTTTTATACTGTCATCGTACTTTCATAAACCTAGTACATTTTAAGTCAATCCGATCACTGGAAGGGTTGAAATATTAAAACACAGTCATAATAAAAATATTTATTCTCCCTGGAATACGATATATTTGTTGAACAATTACCTCTTTCTGAATTGGCTGAACATGACTACACCTATAGCGTCGACGAGCTTATCAAGAAAATGAAGATACTTATTTCCGAAGGTGAAGAAGAGAATCATTTGTTTCATGAAAACTTAACGAAAAATAACCGACAATGCTTCAGAAATGTTTTCACATTTATATGTAGTCTATAATTTGTGAAGGCGACTCTGAGTTTCATGTCCACCTGATTAACCGAATGATTTATTTCTTTATTAATTTTTCGGTTGTTATCCGCTCACGCGATGCGCTCCTCCTACCGCAAAATGGCGGCTATTTGGTTTCTCAAATTAAAAAAGCATTCAGTTTAAATACAAGTTTTTATAAATAAAAATTATTATTCTGCATTGCTAAATAAATACCCTCCGTACTACCAACAAAAACATCTCAAATAAAATGCAGTAATACACCGCCAATCCTGCACTTAAAAAGCACTAATGAAATTTTTGGTGTACTTGGATAAATGTGATAATATTCCGTTTGAGTGGTTCTAACGTTTACCATGAAATTACTCCTTAAAGTATAGTTTATAAACTAATAATTCAGGAATAAAAATAAATAATATAATTAAAAAATATATAATTCAGGGTAAACTTAAAAAATATATCACTAGCCCAAACAATAACACACACGATTGTCGTGACGTATTTTTGAAGTTGTTTATTTTTTTTTAAATGACAGACCCAGGCATTGAAAACTTTATGGTTTGCTAGAGTAGTTACCGAAATAGCAATTAATATTAGTTCTTTTACCTGTTATAACTTCGATATCCGATAAATCGGTATAAAATCATCACCGGCACCTCTAGGTGTGGTATGCGTCTACGGCTGCATGTATCGCGTGAGCGGATATTCATATATATATATATATATATAATTTAATGTGATGTCATAAAATGCCCATAACAAATGGTGCTACATTAGTAGGTACCCAGCTTTTATTGCCTGTTGCTTCAGCCCATTTCTCCTTTAAAAAGGATCTGGCGGGAAACTAAAAAAAATTCATACAAAAACTGCAAATGTAGATCATGCCTGGGATAAAACTAAGAACTGAAACAGATGAAGGTGACGTATAATAAGCAAGTAGAGAGATATGAATCATGTAGATAAGGGAAAAAGTCTCCAATCCTATAAAGTCTTCATTTGATACTCTACGAGCTTCCGTGCCATGTAAAATTATCGATACTGTACCTCTTATATCTATATTATCTTTTTTCCATTTATATATCGTATTTACTTAAATTGAAAATTAAAAAAAAACTATTGCGAGTGTTGGGACCAAACATTTAAGTAATTAAAATTGTTAGCTTTTAAATACATTTTAAATACGTTTTAATTTATGATTACACATTGTTACCGACATAATAAAAAAAATGTTGAACTAAACCAAAACCGGGTTTCTAAATACAGAGTTTCTACATATCGATAATTTGATTACTACACGCGGACCCAGTACCGATACAATGTAATACAAACAAACACTAGTGCAAGGAATTCATTGACCGTCATTCGAATTGTTCTTTTGACGGCGGCGATGGCTAGCAACCAATATATATTGTTATTACTGGGTTGCAAGAAAATAGTTTTGTTTCGAAATTATAGTATTGCATTGTTCAAAATATTCGAAAATACAGAGTTTTAGTACTTACCGATGAAATAAAATCACTCCCGGAGTAGTTTTTAAACTTTGGCTTCTCACACGACATGATATAATGGCACAATTCGGCATATTTCTATTTTTTCCACAAAATAATCATGTATCACATTTGAATGACGACTGACGCGCTGTTGACACACATATGAACGTCTGTTTATAAGCTAGCTAACGCGGACCCCGCCCACTAACCAGTCTATTGCTAGTATTTATATGGTTTGTGGTAGTACAAAATGACGTGTAATTGTATTTGTATGAAATTTGCAATGTTGAGTATATCGACTCTTCCGTAAAACAGAGTCCGATGTGGTACATAGCGAAAAGAGAATAAATACGTTACAAGAATAATTTCGTTATTCAAACTAAGGCCTATGTAAAGGTTGTTTGAAAATTTATATATCTTATTTCGTTATGGAAACATGAAATCGAACGACAGTCTATCTGACATCCACAGCGAAGAAGAACGAACGAAATGCACTTATGTATGTCTTGAGAACAAGTAGTCTTGCACATAGATCTTTGCTCTACGGATGAGTCGATATTTCTTATCTTACATATTTCTGTCATATACCTATATATATAGTATAATATATCTTTATCACACTTTTAGTAGTCGTTTTGTACAGGTATATTGGTAAAACTTAGAACAAATATAAACTTATGTTTGTGTTATGTGGGGTATATGAGGCTAGGTCTTCATGAATTTCCACTAGATGTTAAATATCGCTTCTACCTCCAAACTAGTGTAAATTGCCAAGCTACATTTCAGTCCTGGTTTAAAATAATCTGCTTTCATCACTTAACTTCGGGTTATACTGTAATCCAAGTGAGATAGCAAAGCATTTAGCTGCCACTTTTCAAGGATATAAGTAATTATGCTTGTAATATTAGTTTGGAATTTTTAGTAAATTAGGGTTGTTTTGTCATAAGAACAAATACAAAATAGACACAAGACAGGATACTACAGGCCACCTTGCAATGAGAGAACTTACACATGAACTTTTTTATAAAAAAACTCGACCTGAAAAGTTTGTGGAATTACATTGAAATTCCGGGTGAAATTCATTAACCGAATTAATTCCATAACTTGCCACTCTTAGAGATGGAATTATTTTTTCAAATTTCAAAGGGACTATTACTGAGGGGAGTGCCTCAGTTTCCAGAAATGGCGGAGTAATAGCTTAACATACGCATAAACAAATGGAATTGAGAAACTACTCCTTTTTTCTGAGGTCGTTTAAAAGAAAGATAATCAGAGGGTAAACTAGGTATTCAAATGACTTTTTAAATAAATGAACTTCAATTAATTGTGATATGGTAAATACGATACATACAACCATATACATATATAAATTACAACAGTGGAAAACAATACAGACAGATAGAAGTTTAAAAAATTAAGAGTTAGTATTTTAGAAATCAATAGTTAAATAATATTTACATTTATACGTAAACAGAGACAAGAGTTTATCGAATAAAAAGAGTAAGTATTGCAGACAGGAATAGTTAAATATATTTTTTTTAATTTTATTATTAATGACATAGTTTTGTAAAAGATTTTGACGCTTTTGATTTTGATTTTGATTTTGAAGCTTTTGACTCTGTTTAATTCTGAAACTTTACAATTTAACTAAAAAACTAACAAACCACGTCGATATTAAATTTACATCGTGTTTGCAATATATCAATGACTTTAATTAGTACCGAAAATATCATAAAAGACAGGGTTTCCCTAGTGCTAGGATAGGAATGTGTGCGTTGTTGTTATTTTGTTATTTCTCATACTGTCCCAGTTAAAAAAAATATCCTGTACTGAAAAATTCCTGAACTAGATGAGCTAATAGTCTCTCTCAAAGACAGAGGATATTAGACCATAGACCATCGCGGTGACCACAGTACCTACTTTTTATATCAAAAAAGTCCCTTGTATCATACAAAATATTCAAATCTACTTAAATAAAAAAGTGTGATTTTGTTTTTGTGATTTAACGATAAAACAGTCAAAAGTGTTTCATATTAATGGGTACAATCATCTCCTAAAACATCGTTAAATAAAAAATGCCGCTGTGAATAAAATACACGAGTACATCAGTGGAAACAGTATTATCCAAAATCTACAATCAATAAAATCGAGTATTTGTACAATCTCACCAAACGTCAGTGGAAACAGAAATTCATTAAAAAAACAAATATCAAAAACACCATTACGAACTTTGATTGTTTACATTTGAGGAAATGTATTTAAAGAAACTGGACTTCAATCAATTAACTGTCCACATTTGCACAAAAACCTATCGGCGAAGGTTCGACAAAGCGTTATTTAAATCCCTTAAATCAACAATCTCTGAAAAAAAGAAATTGAGCCTCGAAGAAATTGGGGGATACGACAAACATCAAAATTGTCGTATTCGGAACAAAACGAGACCCATTTCCAATTTCCATAATAGCTGCTTCCACTTCATTACGTTATGGTACACGTTTCAAGATGTAGCGGGAAAAAGTTGGTAAGTTTTTTTAGTTTTCCGATCACAGTCTGAGCTATCTCAGAAACTTACCACTTCAGGACCCTCTACAACTTCAATGACATATATTTATAATTATTTGAGCGTGTGACAACTGAACACTGTGTGAATGTTTTTTTGTCATATCAAGTGAGGGGCGAACAAGTGCCACCTTTAAATTGCAAAGAATTGAGGAACATTACCACTGCGTGTGTCACCTTGAGGCATAAGTTGACAAGTCCCATTTGTATCTGTAATTTCACCAACATCCTTATCCTTCAAAACCAGTAATCGTAGTAATCAGTAGTAGTAGTACTTCCCTGGATGAACCCTTCCAACTCTACTGCTACTAAGTAAGTTGTTTTATCTTCCTTATCGAACCTTCTTATATCTTTTTAACAATGGAACTTACGTCCCGAAATGACTACTTTTGAGTTTATCGAAAAATAAGCCAAAAAGTATGTAAAAAATATCCTGGCAGGATATTTTTACATTTAGAATAAGCCAGTCTATTAATTGTTGATATCTCAATATTGATAATTATAGAAAACTGTAGTGCATAACAAACACAAGGAATTTTATTAGTCAAATCGTGGTGTATTGTACTTTTACATTGTCGTCATTACTTGCATTTAAACTTGTAATTGTATTTATTCTTTTAAATAAATTTACTACATATCAGAAGTCTATGAAAGCTTTTTCTTACTTCAATTCAAGCAGGTAGCTCTACAGTTACCAGAAGGGCCAGCACGATAGTTTGCGACTTGCGCGAGAGCGACAGAAAGCGCGACAAACTGTTATTGTCGCGTAGAGAATAGCAATATCTCGCGCTTTATGTCACTCTCGCGCAAGTCGCCCATAACAATAAATTAATTTCAGACCATTATAGTACTTTTTTCTTTTTCATTCCGGAAACTTATAGTGCGCCCCATGTATTAGCTGCCTCCGCCCGTGGCCGGACGTTTACCATGGTACATGGCATTATGACCCGGTGGCACGGAGTTTCCCTAGGGCTATGTTGAGTATATGCGTTATTACTTATTTTACTATATACATTTTGCTATTTTACTACCACGATATTCATTTATTTCTTTTTGAAATTTCTCCACTAGTTTGCTAGAATTATTAATACAATTCTTTATATCTGACAGCACTCAGAGGCATCTTTGCCAGACCGGGGCGGCTTTGTGTTCGATCTTTGTATGGTCACAAGAAAATGAAATCCAATAAATATGTTTTCTTTCTTACTTGACGACGTACAAAAATAAATAAAAAATTGTAATTCGCTATATCTTTGTACTTAAACCGCACCCTAGTTACGGAGTCTTCTCTCTTATTTGGACTGGAACCAAACAGGAATATAAATAATTATGTACGCTTTTACGATGTCGGATTTTAAGTGTTTCATTAAGGACAATGGCCATATTTTCAAGACGCTGTTTATAGTAAAAAAAAAACCCATAAGTTATTTATAATTGCAACAAAGAGAGCGGCGGTAGCCAAGTTGCTGTACGATTTATAGGTCCTTGGTTCGATTCCCTGGGGCGGTATGTACTCCATGACATTTATAAATGCTTTAGTAACAACACCTACCTCTCGCGGTCTGTGATGAAACTTGTAAAGTTCCCAATCCACTTGGGGTCAGGTGGCGGAGAATGGCTTAAGATCTTTTTTTGGAGGAGACCAGTGCAGGTATAGGAATTGGTTCTTTTGTAGGGTTTATAAGGACTTGATAATAATATAGTATAATAATGTGCCAGATAAACACTTCAATCACCTTGTCTCAAACCAGGGAATACTCTGTACTATAAGTGCCAGAGCAACGAAACTCACTCAAGGCTCACTCACTACCCAGAACAGCCAGACTAGAAGCAATAGAAAAGTTCATTTAACAAATCAGTTTTACCGGAAAACGAACCCTGGACCTCCTCATCCAGTGCCCATATAGCAAAACGTTAGCCCACCATGGTCGTTAATTAGTTGAGATGACGTCATTGTTGATTGCAAATAACATTTTTCAGCTGTTCGATTCTTCACCCGAAGCACTAGCCTCTTGAGAACCGGATGAAGTCCATGACAACGTTCTGTGACAGCCCTGACAACACTGTCTGATTTCATGTGAAGTCAGAATCTGAAATTAGAAAGTTCCTGTGCACGCACAGGTTATAGTGCCCTGTTTGTATACCCTAAAGGTCGGTAGGTAGAGTCACTATAATCAAAACTTGTGTAGATAAGAAAGGGAGATATTCGATTTACTCAATATCAAAAGGAACCACATGATGTCTCTAAAAATACACAAAAACGTTATAATTATTAATATTTCTAACCAATTTTCACGGTACAACCTCTCATTTCTCATTCAATTTCTTTAAACTTTAATCCTATATAAGCTCGAATATACCTCGACGTCTAGACAAACCTTATCTTCTTTTACCGTAAGCCTCAGCCCAGACGGTTGATAAATAAGACGCTTTATTTAGAAAGCTGCATTCATTATGCGATTTTCATGAAAAGAGAAAGGATACTGTTAGCTTTGGGGCCATGCCGCCAATATGAATGTAATCTTTGCTCTGCGAAAACGTGCTGTGAAGGCAATTTTGCAATCTGGGCCGCAGTGCCTTTGAGAAGTAAATTTTAAGAAATCAATATTTTTACATTTAAGACTATTTATTGTACAGGGTCAAGAGCGCGTCAAGCTTGACACTTGAGACTTAAATCCTACTCTATGCCGCTTACGATAAGAACGGTCCAAATTTCAAAGTGTCAAGGTTAATGTGCTACGCGATAGCTCTTTTTAAATTAGTGAACCGATTTTGATGATTCTTTTTTTGTTGAATCCGGTTTCGCGCACTTTCCGGTAACCGATGTAATTCCATGAACATTTGAGGTCAGTTTTTTTAGTACTCTGTATTGTGATTATTTAATAAAATATAGTGATATAAATAACATTAAAATACGAGGAATAAAAACAAACTAACTGCTTCTTGACAGTCGTCTTCATAAAATCAAGCGACAATTCATATAAGGCATATATGGTTAGAGTCAGGTTGATATTTAAAATTTGCCATTTGAGAGTAGATATTAATACGGTTCATTTTGCTTGGATCGAGCGGCGGGTATACTGGCTTTATTTTAGAATTAATTCTTTACAAACGAAATTAGGGCAATTTGCAAACTGGAAATCATATACCTATCATACGTGTACGTATTTAGTTCAGTTGATATTAAAAAAATCATTGGCATATGTAAAGTACCTATTGAATACACCGGTTTTCTTGTAAAACTTCGATGTAAGTTTTTTTTTCTATTGTGAAAATTTGTAAGAGTCGTGTTTTACACCGTATACTAATCAGAGAATATTCTCAATTGATTCGACTTTGAGTGTTATCAACCAAAGCCGTTTGAGGTTGAATCGACTCTTGTGAAAACACACAGAGAGCGGGTGCGGATCGGGCCCGTGTCGGGTGCCTGTCGGGTCGGGAACACGGCGGATCTAATTCCGTGTATTTATTTATATGAACGACAACACACGGAATTAGACCCTCCGTGTTCCCGACCCGACACACGCTCGACCCGCTACGTGCTTGGATGACAAAAGTTCTTAATAGTGGTCATTATGTTTAACTCTTGCTTGTCTCGCTAGAATGTTTGAAAGAAATGTTGTAAATGACAAATGAGTACAAAGGTATATTTACAGAGAGCAACCCTTTGAGTTTCATATTCGTTTTTCTCAGAGGAACCTGCCCTAAGAATGAATAGCAATATATAACGGTCTTATGTGTAATTAGCTTACCCATGAAATAATTAATTGAATTTGTGTTTGAGCTAGATAGCCAGTTATTCGATAAATGCATTAAAGTATTTCAAGTTACCATTTTTATATCATATCATCATATTTAGTAGCAGCAGAGCTCCTTGTGAAAGAGTTCGTCCAGGGAAACACTGCTACCTTTCCTATTTCTGCCGCCAAGCAGTGATGTCAGCATTACTGTGTAAGGGTGCTGGTGAAATTACAGGCACATGGGATTTGTCATCTTATGTCTCAGGGTGACGGGCGCTGCAGTTATAATTATCATTATTTTTTTTAAATAAACTTTTTGTTTAATAAATGTCACGATGTTTCACCGCCCTGATATTCAATTATTTTTGTGAAATTACTCCACTAGTTTCATTGACTTACAATTATATGGACGTCGGGTCCGCGCTAAAAAGTGTCCGCACTTGTAAGGCGCTAAAATCGTATACAGAGCGCGACACTCCGCTTTAGTCTTCATTTGTTCTACGGACAGCGCGATACTGCGATGACATAACAATTTAAATTTCGAATAGGTTGACTTGGGACATTTTTTTCGTGGTTTTTGTATTAGACCCGTCGTCCATTTATTTGTAAGTCAATGACTAGTTTGTAATAATTATGACTATAAAGATCGAATACTAAGAAAAAATTCCCTCGATCCGGCTGGATTCGAACCAACCCTTCCAGCAAAAGCCACGGAATAAACTAGCGGAACTTACGAATTTTTCTATGTGCTTGTTGCAGATCTTTGGCTATTAATAACTTTTTGTTATAACGCCATCTGTGAGAAATCTATGAAAGCTTTTCTTCACTCAGCCTGGTGCCTTTACAGCTACCAGCAGCTGATAGCAGCTTTAATCTTTGCGAAACAGTAACAAAACGCTCGTCAAGGATACATTACGTAGGCAGGTAGGTTCTATATTGAATCAGTCAACAAACACCACATAAATGTTACGCCTGGCACATATTTAACGAATTCTTTTGTATTAATTAACAAAGGTCAAATAGACTGTTCACTTTTGATTTCTTGTTCCAAAAGAAACACAACGGTTTTTTAACAATTTAATGGCACTATTCCTGGAAACTAGCTTCATGTCAAGAAACGGGACCAACAAGTCGTGCGCCTAATGGTAAGCAACACACCTCTCCATAACAGTTGCAGTGCCACTCAGAGCTTTAAATCGCAAAGATCTGAGAGGCACTGCCACAGCGCCCGTCACTCTGGGACATAAGTTGACAAGTCTCGTGCGCTTTTAATTTCACCAGCACCCCTACTCTTCAAAACCGGAACGCAGTAATTCTCACATTTCCCTGTAGGAAATAGAAGGCGACATATTGCTATTATCTATGGGAATATAGCAGGTTATCGCGCTTTACGTCGCCCTGGCGCAAATCGCGCCCTATCATGCTTGCCCTACTAGACTAACTATTTCATAACGTGCTACTAAAGTACTACCTATATCGAGTTTATAACCAGAAATAGAGACAAAATGTCATTTAGTTTATTTGAAAACTATTCTGCCATATCACTACGGTGACAACTGCGCTCCGATTGGCATGCTTTATTCGAAACAACTGACGGGTGTCGTCAATAATTGTTTCGCGTCAAATCGACCAGTTAACTTGAGTTTTGCTATAATGGTCGAAAATTGCATATTACGTATTTAATATTTAATTACCGATGAAATTTGATTCCGTTTGTTTTGTAATTAGATGTTTTGCTATTTTTTCCCACACCACTGAATGGAACAGCCCCCATTGTTAGAGATATTATCTTTATTATAATAAATACGGAATATTTTTGGAATAGGTATACGGAGACGTACACACAGGTCAGTTGTTGGCGCAGTTTATATTTCAGTGCAAACGAGAGTTGATATTTACAAGTGATGTATCACTGATCACCAGGAATGTGTGGCCCTTATTTCGTCTCTATTTCCGGTTATATTAAAATACAGTAAACTGTAAATGGTTTTTTTTACTCTTGTACCTGTCAACTATAATGTCATAGTGCATTAAACCATATCACAAAAAAGCTCTTTTTTATCCTATTATCTATAGTACTCGCTACTGAACTAAAAATGTTCATTATTCTTCCGTACACAGACCTGTAATAAGTTTGAAAAAAAGAACGTCGTATTTTTGCTAATAAAATATCAAAGACGCTGCTGAAATGCTCTACTGACACCTTGTAATGGTCAGCTCCAGTCGGCTTGAGTGAGCATGAGACTGGTTGTGCGTGAGTTCTGGTTGATCCGATGCTGCATGTAAAATTTTTAAGCAAATAGAAAGAAGGGCGCCTTACACACAACTAAAACAAGTTTCAAGTAGAAATAACCAGATCCTTTATTCAAATTTAAAGCTATAACATGTTACATACGTTAAGATTAAATATAAAGGTACAGTATAAAGAACAAGTATTTTACTTCCCTCGAGTTTATAGATATGCTTTTTGCTTTTATCAGTTACACATATATAAGGTTAACTTTAATTGTACTTAAAGCTAATATATTAATAATAATAATAATAATAATAACGCACACACTCGACATAGCCCCGCACTAGGGAAACCCTGTGTCGCGGGTGCCATGGACACACACAGACAGACAAATTACACCCAAACTCACGAGAGAAATAATTGTAGACCATACAACTATTTCTCCCGGCCCGGGAATCGAACCTGGGACCTCTGCGTGGCAGTCCGGCATGGTATCCGTTCGGCTACGGAGGCAGTTAAATATTGCACTAAGAGTTTTCGAAAGTACATGAGTGGCACACGGACATGTTACTTATACGTCACTGACCTGGAGGTTACCGGATGCACTTTTAGGTTACATACCAGACTCGCCGCGAAGTTTCTACTGGAGCAACGCAAGTACATGTGAATGCCGATCACTCGTGGAGCACATGACACGTGGTCGTTCACAGCCTAACAGAAGTTACAGCGATTATGTTTCCGCCGTTAAAAGCGAAACTTGAAATTGCAAGGTACATAAAAAAAACCCGCAACAATACAGATTGTTATAGTGATGTGTCGAACAGAAAAGACCAGCTTCCGCCAAATTCCTTCTAAGAGATGTTACTAACGGACAACGACACAGACAATCTATCGATTCATCCAGATGAAGCTACCAAGTCTTATCACCTAAACCCGGTAGAACACAGGGCGATTCCAGGGTTACGTACATATACTTTATAGAAAGTACTTGACAAACTAATTGGCGGCGTTCGACGTGCAAATAGTAAAGAAAAGCTTATAATTTACACGAAGCTCGCCTACAAAAGTAAAATCGAATTTATTAGTCCGCAGCACTAGTATTCTGCGTTACCATACAAGAAAAATTAGACAGGGTTGGTGTTTTAAAAAATATTTCAAAGTAAAGGGTACCTATTCACTGGTATTGATTTTATAGAAAAATCGTTCACCAACAAGTAATAAATATGTGAAAGGTATAAAATATAGATTACACCAACACTACAGGGTTTCAAATAATTTACAAATTATTTCTAAACTACAATGTCAAAGTCGTACAAGAATGGTGAAAAATATAGGTATTTCAAATCGAATTTCGAAGATTCGAAATTTTACGAAATTTCTCTCCTCTCCCCTAGGGGAGATGAGAAATTTCGTAAAATTTCGTAAATTATCAACAGGATGTTTCTGTTGTGAATTTACGAGATCTACCAAAAAAAAGTGTTACAACCTGATTGGTTAAATTGGCCTAAAGGTTTTGCAATCGGGCTTTAAACCTTTCTAAAAAAAAAGAATGTTACGGTACTTGGCCACTTCTATTCTATCTCTTAGGTCATTTGTTTAGTAACGTTTGTTTGGCTTTCATTTGAGTTAGTTATCGTGGATATTAAAATATTGATTGTGTTTTTTTATTTTATTTACTCATAGATAAAGTATTATATGCAGTTATTGCATAATTAGGTCTTTATATCTCGTAACTATTACTTAGTGCACTCGGCAAAGCCTCATGGCCGACTTTATGAACCCTTATTATGCAACTATTGCAGGAAATAATGTTGATTCAATGAGTTCGTCGAGATTCTTTACATCTCCTACTTGGATAAGACGGCTACAATCATATTGAATAATAATCTCAGTACAGAATACTAAAAAAACCGACCTCAAAAGTACGTGGAAGTACATATAATTACCATGTTTTATTGAAATCGGCTACCGGAATGTGCGCAAACCCGGATTCATCCCCTAGTTCGCCACTATACGGGACTTCACATAGGAGATAATAAAAATCGGTTCTCACTGCTCAATGTATATTGAGAGAGAAAAGCGCATTGAATTAAAGAATAGCAAAATCAACCATTAAAATAATTGCTCATTATACTAAAATTTAGGCGCCATTATAAAAATGAATCTTCATACGTGAACAGCCACCCTTAGAGGTGGATGATTTTCTTCAAAATTAAATGGAACCACTACTATAACTATAACACTATATATATACCTACCTTCGTTCTAACAAAAAAAGAATCATGAAAATTGGTTCACAAATACAGGAGTTATCGCTGTCCGAAAAGATAAAAATTTTGACTTTTTTACCAAACAATGAAACAAGAGTGTAACGCTACCCTTTGCTCACAAAACATAATATATCAAACAGAAACTATTCTCGAAAACTCCATGTGATTCCCGGGTTCCATATATCTGCGTACATAAAGGGTTTGCTCCCAACACACTAGGGACGACCCAACATGTCTAAGTGACATTCTCCCAAATGACATCGTGTTCACTACGATATATTAGTTTTCAGCCTGCGGCACTTTAGTTCCGATCTCTGTCCACATTTCTCAGACTGATAAATGCTCTTTAACGTGTGGTTAAATGTTAATTTGTTAAGATGAAACGAGATACACACGGTCAAAGCGACACATACACGACTGAAATAATAATACTGTAGAACCTATTATAATACTAGTTTAGAGTAGCAGAAGTGCTCCTTGTGAAAGAGTTTGTCCAGGGTGGTACACCACCTTACCTATTTCTGCCGCAACACACTCATAACCACGCACTAGGGAAACCCCTGTATCGCGGGTGCCATTGACACAAATTACACCCAAACTCGCAAAAGAAATAAATGTACCCAAGGAGTACACTTTATGCGCCTTAAAACTGTTATATCTATAAACAGTCTTAATATGGTATAGATTTAGATAATAGTTCTCTATAAATGGTTTTATAAAAAAGAAATTGTTCTTATAGACTTATTTCACTCAAGTCCAAATTTTTACACCTTCTTAATACCAAACAACTTAATTAAGTGTAATCTCTCTTAAGATTTACTCTTATAGTCCTTATTTTAAGTTCATATGTAAAACAACTGATTATTTTTAGTAAAATTGTTCTACACACATCCAGTAAAGTCTATTAATACTCTAAAAACTATTGTTCTTAAGTTTATTCTAGATATATTTAATTTATAGTTATTCTGTAGTCTTTCTACTTATTGACAAACACGTTATAGCGAGTCTTTAGTAGATGTTATTTAAAAAAAATTTACAATTAGGGTTTTTACTCTATTGGCCGTTGTAAGAGTTCGTGCAAAATAGATAAAGTAAACAATATTAAACGATCTGGTGATGGTGGTGAATGTTGGATATTAAATCACATCATTCGATACAATCAGCATTACCAATGCCAATTGTACAAAATCCCCAAAAATCATGGTTAAAATCCCCAAATTTGGGGAGAGCAAAGTTCATATTCCCCACAAATTCCCCACATCTCGAGTTTTCATTATTTGTTAGAAATATATCGCTTAAAAATATAATAAAGAATACGGAAACTCAAAATGTAATAATCTATTACATTTGCTGTGAATATAAAATGTATTAACTATAAAATTATATGAATAAGGTCATCTAATTTTCATCAGATCATCGTTTATTTAGGTTTAATTAGATTCAACATTAATCTGTAATTAGTCATTGAAAAAAAATTTTTTTTCTTTGCTTTACAAAATTATGTAAATTGATTATTTGTTGTGCATTTGGTGACAGTATGTTAATGTTAGAAATAATCAATGAGTTTCGACCTAAATTTAATATTTAAAGTTGGTAAGTTGTGGTGTCGAAGTACCAACTGCTCGGCTTTGTTTATCAATAGCTGGTTTCGTTTTGCTTCATACCGGGGACAGGCCTAAACGGGAGAAAGAATCGCGAACTCAACACGCACCGACTGGTAATTTTACAGTTCAGAACCAAGGGCTCTAATAATAATTCTATTTAAGCTGCTTGTTAATAATACGAGAGATGTGCGATGTTGAAAAACACGTCGTTAAACTCCATCACAGTATTTCTAACAGTAACGATCAAACCAGCGACGCATCAGCAATTGATAGATTAAACAAAATGATAAAATGTTAGAATCCCCACATTTTCCTCACAAAGCGCCAATACCCACCAAATCCCAAATCTAGTTGAAATTCCCCACAATTTGGGGAATTCCCCACAAATTGTCAACCCTGGATACAATAGTCGTAATTCGCGCGCGAGTGAGGCTTTTTTGTTTGTTGACAAATAAATAAATATTGTGAAATAATTCCGTGTTCTGAAGTGATAAAAACAATTGAAATGAGCGCGTAAACTACTGTACTTAAATATTGTGTATGTGTATTGTGCCGTCTATCAATAGAATACAGTGAAATCATTGTGTGAAATGTGGTTGGCGTGAAGAAATAACCTCTTTTTTGTAATGAAAATTTTATTTATTCCAACATAAGTTAGGTATTTCATTAAAATATTCCTTATATTTATATGGTAGGGAATTTATCCACTTTTCTAGTCATATATAACATATTCCATATAATTATACAGAATAAGGTTTTTTGCGACAAATTGGATTTTTTCAATTGTTTTTTTGACCTAGTGTTTTGAAAAGTTTTTTATTGCATAATACGCTTACTATTTCCTATAACTTTTATAAAGGTTTTGTAATACTGTCAAAAGAAAAAATCGCTTAGAAACATCGCGTTTTGTAGATAATCATAAAACTTCATAGGAGTGAATATTCTTCTACAAGATCAACTACACTAAAGCAAGTAAAAATAATCTTTTCGTATTCTAAAGTTTTTCTATAGATAAAGCTATAGACAAAATGCCAACAGTGTTTTCAAAAAAAACTTTGCATTCTTATCGCCATTTTTATTTTTGAAGAATGACTATGAAGTAGCCGAGAAATATTTCTTTTCTTTTTAAAAAGTAAATCTAAGTTGAAATTAGCATGAAGAAGCCTGGAACTTCTTGGAAGTGGTTTGTTTTGTAAGTTATTTTGTATATTTAAGCTTTCTATAAATATTTAAAACCGAAAGTCGATGACCGTATTTTTATTAAGTTTATATTTTATACATAAATGTTTAAAATTTAGCGAGCGCATTACTTTCATGACAGGTTTTACATCACTTTTCACAATGTATTTAAAGTCGCACGTCAATTCGCGCTTTCTAACCGATTAAACATTGCGCGAAAAAGTCAGAAATATTATAATTAAAAATATTTAAAAATTATAATTTCACCATGTTGCGATTTTGATAGTTTTTAATTTGTAAGTCATTAAACTTGAAATCTATTAGTATTAAGACAATTGCGTCTTATGTTTGTAACGCTTTAGTGTTTTGGTTTTAAAATAACATTACCAAGAAAACTATCATAGACTATAAATTGTCTAAAAACTCTCTACAAGACTAAATAAAACTCTTTACATTCTGTAAATGGTCCTGGAATTCTGGTTCTGGAAGAGTTACTTGAGAAAAAGTTAAGAATCACTCTTAACACTACCTACAGATAGTTTCTCAAAGCACTCTTGTGATCTATTAATAAAGTTGTGCCCACTTTTACTTTATATTATCTAGAAACCTTCTTCGAGATATCTTGAGGGCATTTGAACTCTTTAAATATTCAATCGAATTAAATTCTATTAGATATCTTATAGTGTATAGTTATAAAAATAAAAATAAACTTTATAGTAATGGCGGATAAAATTTGTGTGCCATTAATTTTATAAGGAGAAAGGGCAGATATTAATAAAACAAGTAAACATACTCAGTAATAAGGAAGAAATCTGAAACGTTATCAGCAATAATGTTATTATGTACCGCCTCTCAAACAGAGGCCGTGGATTCGAAACCGGGCTTGCACTTCTGAGTTTTCCGGTATTTATGTGCGAAATTTAATTTGAAATTTACCATGAGCTTTTCGGTGAAGGAAGACATCGTGATAAAACCTCTACATTGAAAAAGGTTGTTCACATCACAACCCTTGGAATACGTGTGACAAACCCTCGAGTGAGAGGAGCTCAGAGCCCAGCAGTGGGACGTATAAACGGTTTGATGATGATGAATAAAGACGATCATTCAATCAATGTTTCTGTTAAATAACAATAATTTGTAAGTACAAATAAAATAAAACAAGTTATCGTTAAAAACCAAATACAAAGATCCGACAACAAGCACATAGTAAAATTCGTGAGGTCCGCTGGTTGCTTAGTTGGCATAGCGTCTGGCACGGTTTTATAGAATTTTTTTCTAAGTATTCGATATTTGTATTAAGAGCTCTCATGCCAAAAAAGTTTTGACGTTGGCTCCGCCCAAATTTGTGAAACAAATATATGCCTGAAGTTCGCGTGACATGCGACAGGAGATGTTGAATTTTGCGCATTAAAAGTACCAAATTTGTTTTAGCGGAATAACTCTAAAACTAAAGGCATTAAAAAAATCCGTAGTGACAGTTGTCGATTATGCATAAATATAATTAATTATATAATTTTTATCCTAATAACCTGTATGTAGCATTTCGAGGATAAATCGAAAAAATGTGAAAATTAGAGGTCATTTCGTCATTTTTATTTATCGAGGAAACTTTATTGTTTTATGTTTGTGATTAATGTCTATGCTTGAATATATCGTGTAGTTACTCATACAATATTTTATTTTTAAATTTAAAGTGGATATACCCCTCTAAAATCAAATCGAAAATTAGGAATTGTTCCTCTGCTCCCTCTTAATAATTATAACAAACTAGTGGAGTGATTTCACAAAAAATAGTGGTGAAGCTTCCTGACATTCAATAAAACATTTAAGTTATATATTTTTTAATTTGTTACGAAAACACCAACCCTACTACGTGACGTCATATTTGCTGCCCAATCATAACTAACGTAATCGACATTTTAGCGAAATTGAGTTATTAAAATAAATATGTGAAATCAGCGACAAAATATCTACAACCCCCTCAGATCGGTTTTTTATTATCCTGTTTAATATCAGTTTTATTGTTAAGCGAAATCAGCTCAGTTGACAGGTTTTTTTTATATATAAAATATACGTGTAACCTGTGGGTCAGCTATATTAAGCAACCGTATAATGCCATCCGCGTCAATATAATATTTTTTGGAGCTTTGTTTCAATTGCCAAGAATCAGATACTATAGCGCATCGGAAACGTATTTTTCCATGTATGTTACGCGATAACTCCGCATTTGTGAACTGATTTTGATGTCAAAGTCAAATAATATTACATAATTGATTCCATAGGTATAATTTGTACACTTGAAAACGTTATTTTTTCGCCGTTACTGCTCGTTCACTACGCTGACCTCCCTGAGAAGAACTAGCAGGAAACAATAGGGATTGCTCTTTTCAAATAAACTTAAATGCTGTGGAACATACTTTGAATCATAATTGTGTGGAATCAAGACTCATGTTGTCTTTCCATACATCTTTATCTAACAAATTCTCTTAAATTTTATAACATGACTTTTCAATTGAAATACTCTTAATGTAAGTTTTAAACTTTGTTCGAAAGAGGGTACTTCAGTAATAGTCCCATTTAAATAGAAGAAAATATTCCATCTCTAAGGATGGCAAACTATAGGATGAATCCGGTTTCACGTATTTTCCGGTAACCGAATCAAATAAAACTTTGCAAATAGATGTAAATACACGTACTTTTGAGGTCGATTTTTTAGTACTCTGTATAACAGTCCGCTGACCATGTGCTTAGGCAAGCTAAATTATATTTCATGTTCTACTAAACTCGAACACAACCCTTTTACGACAAGTTATTTTAATGAGATTAAAGTATTGTATGAAATTTAAATTATGATGAATTATTAAAAGTTACGGGTGTAGCTTAGGATTTTAGTAATATTACTTATAGAGTCATCGGAGGTTGTTAGTTTTTTACGAATAACCCTGCATAAATAAAAAAATATATATAAATTACACACAAATATTTTACGTTTCAATTATATAATGAACGGCGTATGCGACCCGCCTTGTGTAACTCGAGTGTCTGTAGTCCATATCGAGTGTTAGGTTATGGAAAAATTTCCAGGAAAATGAATATTTTTTTCTGCAATTTTTCCTTTTTTTTCTCACATTCGACATTGACACAAGTTGTCAAAAAATGAAGTTACAGAACGAAAAGAATGGGGCCATTAAAAAGGATTTTTTTTCACTGTTTTTATCATTTTAAATCTCGTTTATAGCTTTTAGCTATAAAAGTTTAAGTTATAATTCACGCTAAATAAAACTTCAAAACATATTTCTACACGTGGAACGTATGTTCATATTACAACGAACCTTCGAAATTACATTTCTCCAATTTTTCCGATTTTTCGGAAAATTACCCAACGGTATATATACCCGGCTCGCAGTGGACGTGCACACATACAAGCCGCGCTGCTTAGTTTGTATGCAGTTACGCTACTTATTTTATTATATTATGCTTTTGTCAAAAATATTCATATTTCGATATGGTAACCGTAATACGCACAAAATCACGTCTTGAGAATAAAGAATATTATCGAGCTATAAGCCAGCTCATCAGAATGTGTAGCCGTTATTTCGCACAGACAGCGACAAGCGCGGTAATGAGCTTTGTTGGCGCGAAATCACGATCAAAATGGCGGACAGAATTTACGCTGCGTTCGTGGATTAATGTACTTTTACAGTCGCCATCAAAACGTCACGGAACAATTTACTGTTAGTACAGTTAGCATCAAAAATGATCTAAACGATTAACTTGCCTAAAAAATTATTTCACGATTTCTACCTAATTTCGGTGGCAATTTTTATTATTTGAAGTATTATTATCGTGATATATCAAATAATATTTTATATAAAAACCGACCTCAAAAGTTTTTTAAGTTAAAAAGAATTACATATATTACCAAGCTTTAAGAAATCTTTTTTTTTTATAATTATCAAGTGACGGGACGAACAAGTCGTGTGCCTAATGGTAAGCTACACGCCTGTCTATGATGGTATCAATGCTACTCAGAGCTTTAAATCACAAAGATCAGAGAGGCACTGACCAATCATTTGGTCAAGTAGTGCTTATTTGGCAGTAATTGTTTCGGACGGATGTCGGACAGAGATCGAGGGTAGACCCCGTGAGACGCACTGTTGGCTCCCTAGCCGTATACCTTTTTGTTTGTCTTATATCTAATATACGCCTTGCGCACTTTCCGTCTGCGTCTCAATTTCTACGCACCCCCTCCGCTCACCTGCGCTGCAATAATATTTTTTTAAAACAATTATTTAATCAGACGAAAAAGTCCAATGGTATCAATGAGTAAACTTACAAATTATAAGTTGATGTCTAGATGTGGTTAATATAATGATTGTGTACAATTTTGCACCCTTGGTGTAATGAGGCCTTCTCCTTTTGAAAAGAGGTTTCAAGTTTCTACGAACGAAGTTAGTCGACAACTTTCTTATACTTAAATAGGACGGCTATAAAAAGGCACAAAAGGGTAATTTCTGTACCTAATTTCGGTTCCATATTTTATTCTTTAAATATTCAGCAATAATATCATTAAGTTTTTTTTTATGATAACAAGCGGCGGGACGAATGATCGAGCGCCTGATGATGGTAAGCGACACGCCGGTCTATATTAATTGCAGTGGCACTCAGAGCTTTAAATCCCTAAGGTCTGAGGGGCACTGTCACCGCGCCCGTCACCCCGACACATAAGTTGACAAGTCCCATGTGCCTATAATTTCACCAGCACCCTTACCCTTCAAGACTGGAACGCAGTAATGCTCACATTACTGCTAGGCGGCAGAAATAGCTAAGGTGGCAGTACTTCCCTGGAGGTACTCTTTCACACGGAGCTCTACTAAGTGGTAGTAGTAATAGTAAGAAGAAGTATTATTTAATATTCGTGTGTGGTATCCTGAAATATTATTTTATATTATGCTACTTTAATACTTGAATAATAAAAATTGCCACCGAAATTAGGTAGAGAAAACTAACCTGAACAATACATAATTTATTTCATATAGTTAGCATTATTTTTATGATTTTCATGTGACAAAAGCACTTTTGAAGTATAAGCACATGTTGCTTTATTATATACCAAGGCTAGTAATTGTTGTATTCATTGCAAATGCTGAATATTTATTTTAACAACGAGGCTATCACTGGAGTATCCCGTTGATTGAGTTAGTATTTCAATCTCGTTTATCAAACAAAATTTTAATGGAAAAATGTTGTGCTTAATAAAATCACTTTTCACCAGAACCGGTTTACGGCACAAACTGTGAATGAGTCGTCATTTGAGTAAAACGCAATTTATTTTGTCGTTTTTATTCGTCCACGTTAATTTATCTGGGCTAGTGATGTGGCAGCTACTGAATAGCAGGGAGCACCTCGTAACCAAAGATCGGCTTAAGCCGAGTAAGATACAGAGATAAGGTACAAAATAAACAGAGGCAAGACAGAGGCGCGATAGAGGCGAGACAGAGGCGAGACCGAGAAGGTCTCACTTGTATATTATCCAGCGTGTTGCACTAGTAATTGGCATGCACACAATACATTAATTACAATTTTGGAAGTATATATACAAGTATGATGACATTAATTTTTATTTTTTATTATTCAATTGAATAACATTAAAAAAATAAAAAAGTAAAATTAAGATATAATAAAATGTATATCTAAATAATTATAAACTTTAAACTTTACCTAAATTTCAAGTAATTTGTAGATAGTAGATAACACTCATTCCGAAATACTCGAATGGTTAAATATTTAAAGATAAAAATCGAAAAAAAAAAAATTAGTATTTCAACTTACAGTTACAATGCATACTTGCTACAGTAGTAAAGTTATCCAAAATATAGAACAAAATACAATATAATAATTGCGCGTATTTAGAGGCAGGTGTTATCGACTTTGTGTATTATTTATTTAAAGTTTTAATAACGCACTGTATTACTATACCTGCGTAGAACATATTCAAATCGAATCTTCCTGTTCCTAATCATGAGTGCATGAGGCTAAGATCCGAATAGCTACGTAAGTGATTTGCATGATTTCCTTATTATTATAAGAATCAGGTCAGAAACAATGTTAATAGGTAAAAGATAATTCATTGAAAGTTTCTCCAATGTCAAAATTATCTTTTAAAATCAATATAGCAACTTCAAAGTTGCTACTAGTTGGCCGTCGTCTTTGTGCAAAGTTTACGTTTGAACTTTGTGCCAAGTTTTAACTGTCTACGTCGAAACGTTTTGAAATTTGTTCGAGAATTTTCTTGGCAGAACATAGCTTAGATATAGAGGGTGTTAATGCATTTCAGCCGTAGGAAGGATGATTGAGACCGTTAATACTGCTTCCACTACGGAAATTCCTTCGGAATTATGAAAATTGTATCTCGAAAACAATATGGCACCATAATCATCGTTTCAGCAGAAAAACGTCCATGACGTAATCGACTGGTCTAGCGCTGCTTGCACCCAGCGGATTCTCCCAAACTTCACCAAGTCATCGGTCCACCTTGTGGGTCATCTGACCACGATGCGTCTTCACCACTCGAGAGCTCTTTTGTCTCATCAGCTATCTGTTTTTAGAGCAATGTTCCCCGCCTACTGCTAATTAAATTTTGCAATTCTGTTACTCTGGTCTTTTGCTGTAATCTTCATTTCTGATTGGATTTCGCAGTGAAACTTCGAGCATAGCGCTACCCCTTGATCTTTGGATGACCTTGAGCCTTCTCATTACGCTTCTTATTATATCACCATCATTATAATACTATACAATGCTAGTTGAGAGACCCCTGGCTATGATCACCATCTGTGTGGCCGAAGGTTAAGATGCCATTATTCGATATGCTGGCCCAGTGCGGCTTCGGAACTTACAAACATTTAGCAGCAGCAGAGCTCCTTGTGAAAGAATTCGTCCAAGGAAATACTTACCTATTTCTGCTACCAAGCAGTAATTTGAGCATTACTGTGTTCGGTTTTTGAAGTGTTAATGAAACTATAGGTACATGGGACTTGTCAACTCTGAGTATCAGGATGACGGGCGCAGTGGTAGTACCTCTCAGGTCTTTACGATTTAAAGCTCCGAATCTCTGCTCCCTCGTGGCGTCGAAACTGTTATTGGTTGGCGTGTCGCTTAACACCATGGATACGATATGTTCGTCCCAACACTTGACATCACAAAAAAACTCTTTCTGTATCAGAATCATCTTAAGACATAATTGGAAGCATTAGTGTGCAGTTCATTCTTTAACTATATGTCAAAGATTTCCAAAGCTAATCACTGCATTTGCAAATTCTTTTTTTCAAGGATAAATGTACTGGTGAAATTACATGTGCATGCGACTTGTCAACTTAGGTCTCAGGGTGACAGGAGCTGTGGTAGTGCTCGTCAGATCTCTGCAATTTAAAGCTCTGAGTGTTACTGCAACTGTTATGGACAGGCGTGTAGCTTACCACCAGGCAAACACCTTATTAGCTTGATATTATAAAAATAAAAAATATATAAATTCAATTTCAAATTCAAAATAGTCTTTATTTCATAGGTAAGCATTATTACACTTGAAATCGTCACAATGGTTAAAACTCTACCGCTCATTCGTAAGGCAGATTCCCCTGAGAAGAATGAGCAAGAAACTCTAGGGGTTGCTCTTTGTAAATAACATTTGTACACATTCAACATTTACAATATTTTTTTTTTTATTCGAAACACAGAGATGGAGAGTACCTCCATGAGCTAACTCCCACGGATTTTTGTCATCCAAATACGCAGAAGTTGTATAATAATCTTTAGTATAAAGTGTCAGTGTCTTTAGTATATCAACCGGAATCTTCTTATAGAAGCGTATACATTGCCCCTTAAATGATTTTTTGACTTTGTGAAGACGACTATCAAGAAAAGCTAGTTTATTTTTATTCCTCGTATTAATGCTATGTCTGTCACTATTTTTTATAAAGAATTTACTATTCCTTTTAACATAAATTACATTTTCATAAATGCACTGTGAGACTAAGAATGTTAATTTCCTTAAATTTATCTCTCAAAGATGCTTTGGGGCCCAGATTGTAAATTGCCCTAAATGCACGTTTCTGCAGGACAAAGATTCTATTGATATCGGCGGCATTACCCCAAAGCAAAATGCCTATATTTGTCAAGTGGTTACGTTGGCGAGAAGTAATGCTACTGAACATTCATAAATGTATATACATCAAAAGTGACTGAAGATCAGGTTCGTTAATTTTTGTAACAACGAAAGATTTTTTTGGTCAAATTTATAATTTGAATTCGAAAATGAAATTGACCAAAAAAAAATACATAGGTGTTTAAAAAATTCATTAAAATGTCCTGATTTTTAGTAATTTCCTAAAACTTTGCTTTGCTTGTTCCCTGGACACTTATGACGCGTGTGTTTATTTACACAAGTCGCTAAAGGAATTTAAATCTTCGGTCTCCCAGTTGAGAAACGAGCGTTCTCCCCTAGGCTACCAACGCTAAAAATATATTATTTAGAATGAAATAGGTAAGGTGGTTGTATTTCTCTAATAAAGATCTTTTTGTATTAATAGGCGGAACCATCAAAATATACCACAATAATTAAAACCCTGTATGTGACCCTTTTTTATTATAAGTTAAGTGCCCTCGGACAATCAGTACTTATCAATATTATTTGGGAACACGGAAAAATGAGAAAAGATTTTTAAATCATTTTTGAATATCGTCGAATATTTAGCAGTGAATTGTTAAGAATTTTCCCAACTTACATATTATATACTCATAACTCTGACACCCAATCTTACCCCTTCTCTAATTAGCCCATAGTACTCTAACCTAGATTAGGCACCAGTCTTCCGCCTCACAATTTAACTGTACGAGGTTCCTTAGTTTTATTACTATTATATTTTATTCAATTGATATTCAATTATTTTTTGTGAAATTACTCCACTAGTTTGTTATAATTATTAATACACAGACCGACCACTTAGAAAAAGATCCTTTGATACAAAGATCCGACAAAACAAGCACATAGAAAAAATCGTGATGTCCGCTGGTTACCTAGCGTCTCGGCAGTATACCCAGAAGGAATTTTTTCTAAGTGTTCGTATTAATTCTATCTTTGTATTGTTAAGGTGGAAAAGAACAAAAAAATATTTGTTGTTGTTATTTTTAATTTTCAGAAGAGGTGACTCTCATTACTATTTAATTTTTATCAAAACAAAACTAGAGCACCGTATTACATAATTAAGCACAGCGGCTCACGTGGCAATGATGCAGCAGATGAACTAGCCAGGAAAGGATCGGAGACGGACGCTGTAGGACCAGAACCGATAGTGTCCCTCCCCTGCCAATGGTCCAGAACAACTATACACAAAGGTACAAAATCTTCACATAATAATACATGGACCACCCTTACGGTTTGTAGACAGGCGAGGGAAGCACTCCCAACGCTCAATGCCAGTCGATCTCGAATACTAATTAAACTTAAAAGGCAAGAGCTTCGCACTCTAACTGCCGCCCTAACGGGTCATGGTCCATACAAGAAACACCTTTTCAATTTAGGTATCACAGACAGCCCTCTATGCATAGCGTGCATGGAGGGGGAGGAAACGGCTGCGCACATCCTACTCCGGTGCTCCGGCGTGGCCAACTACAGGGCAAAGTACCTTGGAGTGCCAAGGTCGCTCCCCGAAGTCTTCAGCAAACCAAGGAGGCTGCTGAGATTCCTGGAGGAGCTTGGGTGGCACGAGTAGGACCCTGCACCCACCACACGCAAAATAGGCGCTTTGTCGTCGAGTTGCGGATACCAGCCCGTTGCACCAAGTACATAATGAAGCATTAAAAGTAACATCCATTTCTGCAAGTGAACGTAAATCTAATAAATTCTCTACAGAATAACAACTCCTGCCAAAGCACATCCCTAGTTCTTGCACTGTGTTTCACTTCGATTGCATTTGGTTAGAAAATATTGTACTTGATCAGCATTCCTGCGCTAGTATGAGTTAAGACTACATTTATTACCCTAACGTGAAGAATGAGCGTAATTTATACACTACCCTTAACCTGGGTACGGTCATAAAGAACTTTAAGCGTATCGATTCCTCTTTAGGCGCTAGTCGCAAAAATATAAGTATACGCTATTTTTTGGGGTCGATTAGACCAAACAACAAAACTATTTGTGACACAAACAAAGGCTCTTGTCCTGTTAGATCGAAGGAATATTTGTTTGTATTCGATTTTTTTATTAATAATTAAAAACAAACTAGTGGAGTCATTTCACTAAAAATAAAAATGTATTTTAAACAAAACATTTTTACGCACACACAAATAGCCTTGCACTGGGGAAACCTGTATCGCGGACAGTATGGACACACACATAGACAACTACAAATTACACCCAACTCACGAGATAACTAAATGTAGAACATACGACTATAGACGGGGTGTATATAGGGTGTAATATGCTGATCCGTAGATTTGCGAAGTGTACAGTAGACAAGAAGGCCACTTTATTCAAAACTGCCAATCGTTTTACACCTGCAATCTGTGAAAGGCATTTACTCAAAAAAAGAAAACAGCGTCCTTCGTGCCCAATATAACAATGTATTCAGAATGCTGGTGGGACTGCCAGGTGCATCAATAATGTTCGCAGAGGCACATACGGATGACTGCCATTCCATAATTAAGAAACTGACAAGCCTCCTTGTTTCAACGGGTGCGCGCCAGCGCCAACAGTCTCCTGACCACAGTAGCGGACAAAATTTATGGTTCTTTTAACGAATGCTTTTACTCATTACATGTAGTGCCATCCGATTGGGCTACAAATAAATGTAATATAATTAATGTACCTACTAACATAGTTTACAAGTCTACTACTAATTATATAATGTGGATTCAGGTCCGAAATACATGCTTATTATTATTATTAAATATTTCTCCCAGAACAGAAATCGAACCTGGGACCTCGGCGTTTTTTTATGTATAGTGGGTGGCAATCGAGCAGACGAGCCACTTGATGGGAGGTCATGAACATCTGCAACATCAGACGAGCTACCTACGCGTTGCCAGCCTTCGAGAGCCCTGTTGCCACGCTTTTTGAAGGACTCCACGTTATAGCGCTACAAAAAGGACTACTTCAAGGGGAAGATCATTCCACATCTTGCAGGTTCTCCTTTAGCGAGAGGTGCGATGATAGAAACGAGACGTTAGCACCAGTTCCCTATTATAAAGACGGTAGAACACACACTCTCTCCAAACATCTCCTCTCCAAAACACTACGGCAACCTTATTTTTTGGTCATTTCTGTTAGTAATGTTCCCCGTATTTTGTGAGAAAAAAGAAACAAAAATCAAAATTCGAAAAATAAAACAAAAAGAGGAAAAACAAAACAAAATAAAAACAGAACACGTCCTCACGTCAGAAGTATCAATCTGTGCGTTTGGGATCATTGACAATATGGTTTTTGCAGCAGTAGAGCTCCTTGTGAAAGAGTTCGTCCAGGGAAGTACTGCCACCTAACCTATTTCTGCCGCCAAGCAGTAATGTTAGCATTACTGCGTGCCGGATTAGATGGGTAAGGGTGCTGGTGAAATTACAAGCACATGGGACTTGACAACTTATGTCTCAGGGTGACTGGTGCAATGGCAGTGCCCCTCAGATCTTTGCGATTTAAATCTCATTCCATCAGGCGCACGACTTGTTCGTCCCGTCACTTGATATTATAAAAAAAAACTTGATGGAGTCGAATGGATGAAACTGGTATTTGGGAGTTCCTGCTTAGAAATGCTAGCAATAGCTACTCCATACGGGGACGTATTTACTGCGTGGCATAATACACAATAAAAATAAATATTAATTCTATATTTTTAACCAACTTAAAAAAAGGAGAAGGTTCTCAATTCGAGTGCATGTTTTTTTTTGTATGTTACCCGATAACTCCGGTATTTGTGAATCGATTTTCATGATTCTTTTTTGTTGGTAAGAGGGTTCCTCCACAGTGGTCCCATTTAATTTAAGCGCCTAAATTTTATTATAAGGAGCAATTATTTTAATGGTGGACTTTGCTATTCTTCATTTCAAGGCGTTTTTCTCTATCAATGGACTTTAAGTAGTGAGAACGTGAGAACCGATTTCTATTACGAGTATCTCCTGTGTCAAATCTCGTATAGTGGTGTACTAGGAGATGAATCCGTGTTTGCGCACTTTCCGGTAACCGATTTCTATAAAACTTGGTAATTATAATGTAATTCCACGTACTTTTGAGGTCGGTTTTTTTAGTGTTCTGTACTGAGATTATTTATTTATAAAAAGTTAAACATAAATATCTACTGTATGACTTGACTTGAACATCGAACTACGAAATACCTAACGCGTGTTCGATGCTCGTAGGATTAACCCCGTAAAAAGGCCAAGGCAAAAATACCGGGAATAAACGGGCGTGTATGAAAAGGAGATAATATTGATATGAAAGTTCACGACACAGATCGCTCCCTTAGTTACACGGATTTACAATTCACCCTTATAAATAGTAATCAAAGCGTGTAAGAGCAAAATTTCTACAATTTATTTGGTAAAATTTTGAACATTTCCTGGAGTTTTCCTTTGAAACATAAGCTTCCTTTGAATAATACGGCCCTCTTTGTGTATCAAGTGTCACGTTTATAGCGATTTTAACCTGTTTCATAAAAAAAATAATTAAAAGGCTCTGACAGTAAACTCATGGCCGTATTTAAAGGTAACCTAAAAAAAAACTTGAATAGTGACAACAACATTGTAAATGAAATTATTTTTTCAGATCTAAATCGCGTTTATTTGTTTAGTCAGCCATGAATGCGAATAAGAATTCGTTAAGATAACAACGTTCGTATGAACCACTCATAGATACAGTACCTATAGGTACTAAATCTATGGAACCACTGGTCACATATCCAGAACACGAAATCGAAATGAAAGGACGATTGATGCCATTCTTTTTTTCAAATTAAACGTTCTGGTAATGTGGCCTTTGGTTCGTTTATGAACATTTTTATCATAATTCATCTTTCTTTTAGCGTTCCTCTAAATATGTCCACGAGCGTATATAATTGTCCTGGTGTGTATTTATCTATTAAAAAAGAAATAAAAAATTTACAACTCCACAACAACAAAACAAAACCAAAAACAATTTTTCTCCTTTCTCATTTCCTATTTTGGCCTATCAAAAATATATTTTTTATAATCTGAATGTGATATGTGTTACAGAATTTGTCACTTAATGTTTCGACGTCATAATCGCTAAATCGTCCTCCCGTTATGAGTCAATTATTATCACAAATTGATTTGTAAACTATGTCCCCACATGGAGCTCATTTGCTACTACTCCCTGTTTCGAAAAACAAGTCAAAAGATAACACGTATCTGGAGGTTATGGTGCGATATTTTTGTTTCGCTTTATACAAAATCTGGCAGATCATTTTTCGTTTCTCACAGCGGTGGCGAATATAGCTTATATCTGAAAAGGCCTTGATGAAAATACCGTTTTATTTTTTGAAGTTCAAAACAATCTTAAAATTGATTTTTTACATTTAAATTCACGTAAGTATATTTGTTTCATAAACAATTCAACATTTTGAGACTTTTTGATAGGTCCCATGGTCACGCGTATTTCATTTTCAATATCTAGCAAATGCGAAAATCTAAAACCTCGATTAAAATAAACCTCTTTACTTGAATCGTCGATTTTATTGCCACACTGTGTATTAAGTGTAATTGTGCTTTCTACGTGTATTAATTAATCTTTTTGTGATTTTTTGCGCTCGACACTTATTGCTTGTATTTGGACCAAACAAGTGGGTTTCTCGCGAGGCAGCGCCCGTTTGTCACTGTCACAGTATCTCAGTGTTATGATTTGAACAATTCCCGAATACACAGTTATCACAAGGTTCTCCAAATTACGGTTAGGGCCAGATTTTTTGGTACGCACCTTTTTATTCGGTAGATTTCTAGAGTATACATTTTCAAAGGCCGCTTTTATTGGACTTATTGGACCACTGAACGTACAGCTAATTGCTTGTTTTTTTCTTCTTACTGTAATTACTTTTTTGTCATACCTAGTGACGGGGTGAACAAATCGTGTCTGGTTGTAAGCGACACGGCTGTCCATAGCAGTTGCAGTGCCACTCAGAGCTTTGAATCTCAAAGATCTGAAAGGCACTGCCACAGCGCCCGTCACCTTGAGACATAAGTTGACAAGTCCCATGTGCCTGTAATTACACCAGCGCCCTTAACCTTTCATAACCAGAACGCAATAATGCTCACATTACGGCTTAGCTGCAGAAACAGGTAAGGGCGAACTCTTAAGTGAAGTAGCAAGTAGTAGTAATTTTATTTTTTCGAACACGTAAACCGTGTACAAGTGTGAAACTACTGCAGAGGAATAGCCACAAAGTTGCGAGCCCTGTCAACCTCACACGGTCGAAACCGCAACCGCGTTCAGTATGTGTGCTTTAAAAGCATATACACAGGTCTGACGCCATGATTTGAGTTTTAATTGACCTAAGAAATAAATCATAGTAAAAATTATTTATTTGCTTCTAAATGAAGTTACATTCATAAAGAGCAGTGGATGTCTAGTAGAAGAACGGTTGTTTCGCAATTGAGAGGTCAATGGTTCGAAACCCTGACCCCTTCTTAACCGATTTTCGGTCGAATCTTCATACGTATTGAATAGAAAAATGTAAAGAAATTCTAACATTTTTTATTGATATTTGTACTTATATAACGTAATTAAAAATTAAGTTGACTCAAAAAGTTTCTTGAAACGTCATTCAGTAATGACGCAATAAGCAAGTCATACCAAAATGAATTTTTCATCACACTAGCACGTGAATAGTATTATTGCATTACGTGCAAGTGCGATGAAAAACATTGCATGTTTCATGGACGGTACGGATATTACGAACCAGCTCTACACCGAAAGCCCTCAGTCTTCAGCTTCGGGTTTATAATAGAGCAATTCGTAATTACTTATTTACCGCCCTTAATGCATAATCTACTATTGCTGCTCACGGGTTAAGTTTTGTGAACCACCTTTCTACACACTGATTTACTCCGGACCAAATAGACGGTTAGAGGGTCAGGTATCTTCAGGCATCAACTGAACCTAACTTATAATTTGACGGAAATTTATTATTTGTGTTATTAAAGTTCTATATCGAACTATATGTACAAACAATTTGCTTCCGACAAACAAGTGACAGGAAACAAGCGACTGACGGGACCAACAAATGTACAACAAAGTGCACTTGGTGGTAAGCGACTCGACCACTTCCCAAGCAGCACACCCATATCTAAATATATACTATAAGTTAAGTAATAGGATTTAATTCAATTGAATATTTTAAGAGTTCAAATTCCCTAAAGATATCTCGAAGAAGGTTTCTAGATAATTTTTTTTTTTTTTTTTTTTTTTTTATACCTGACAGGCAAATGACTCCACTCCACCCGATGTCAAGTGGAAAGTGGTATCCAAACGCGAAGGAACCCAGTGCAGCGATGGAATCCTCACTGCACTAGCCGCCACCACCCTGCCTGCCTACAATATGCCTCTTCACGCCTCGTAATTTAAAATAAAAGTGGGCACAACTGTATTAGTAGATCACAAGAGTGCTTTGAGAAACTATCTGTAGGTAGTGTTAAGAGTGATTCTTATCTTTTTTCTCAAGTAACCCTTCTAGAATGCTACAAGACCATTTACAGAATGTAAAGAGTTTTATTTAGTCTTGTAGATAGTTTTTAGATAATTTATAGTGTATGATAGTTTTCTTAGTAATGCTATTTTAAAACCAAAGTAACTAAAGCGTTACAAACGTAATACGTAATTCTCTTAATACTAATAGATTTCAAGTTTAATGGCTTACAAAATATAAACTATCAAAATTGCAACATGGCGAAATTAGATATAATATTTCAGACTTTTTCGCGCAATGTTTAATCGGTTAGAAAGCTCGAATTGATGTGCGACTTTAAATACATTGTGAAAAGTGATGTAAAACCTGTCATGAAAGTAATGCGCTCACTAAATTTTAAATATTTATGTATAAAATATAAACTTAATAATAATACGGTTACCGATTTTCGGTTTTAAATATTTATAGAAAGCTTAAATATATAAAATAACTCACAAAACAAACAATTTCCAAGAAGTTCTAGACTTCTTCAAGGTAATTTCAACTTAGATTAACTTTTTAAAAAGAAAATTTTCCTCGGCTACTTCATAGTCATTCATTAAAAATAAAAATGGCGATAAGAATTGAAAGCTTTTTTAAAAACACTGTTGGGCATTTTGTCTATAGCTTTATCTATAGAAAAACTTTAGCATACGAAAAGATTATTTTTACTTGCTTTATGTAGTTGATTTTGAAGAGGAATATTCACTTTTATGAAGTTTTTATGATTATCTACTAAATGCGATGTTTCTAAGCGATTTTTTCTTTTGACAGTATTACAAAACCTTTATAAAAGTTATAGGAATAGTGAGCGTATTATGCAATAAAAAACTTTTCAAAATACTAGGTCAAAAAATCAATTGAAAAAATCTAATTTGTCGCAAAAAAAAAGGTTATTCTGTATAATTATATGGAATGTGTTATATATGACTAGAAAAGTGGATAAATTCCCTATCATATAAAAATAAAGAATATTTTATTGACATACCTAACTTATGTTGGAAAAAATAAAATTTTCATTACAAAATTGAGGTTATTTCTTCACGCCAACCACATTTCACACAATGATTTCACTGTATTCACGGCAAAACACACATATACAACATTGAAGTACAGTAGTTTACGCGCTCATTTCAATTATTTTTATCATTTCAGAACACTGAATTACTTCACAATGTTTATTTATTTGTCAACAATCAACAACCGGCTTGCGCGCGGATTACGACTATTGTATCCAGAGTCGCCAATTTGTGGGGAATCCCCCAAAATGTGGAGAATATCAACTAGATTGGAGAATTTGTGGGGATTGGCGTTATGTGAGGAAAATATGGGTATTCTAACATTCTATCATTTTGTTTAATCTATCAATTGCTGATGCATCGCTAGTTTGATCGTTACTGTTAGAAACACTGTGATGGACTATATCGACGTGTTTTTCAACATCGCACATCCCTCGTATTATTAACAAACAGCTTAAATAGAATTATTATTAGAGCACTTGGTTCCGAATTGTAAAATTACCAGTCGGTGCGTGTTGAGTTCACGATTCTTTCTTCCGTTTAGGCCGGTCCACGGTATGAAGCAAAACGTAATCAGCTATTGATAAGCAAAGCCGAGCAGTTGGTACTTCCACACCACAACTTACCACTCGTCAACTTTAAATATTAAATATAGGTCGAAACTCATTGATTATTTCTAACATTAACATAGTGTCACCAAATGCACAACAAATAATCAATTTACTTAATTTTGTAAGGCAAAGAAAATGAGTTTTTTTTCAAAGACTGTTTACAGATTAATGTTAAATCTAATTAAAATAAATAAACGATTTAAGGTCATCTCATTTTATAATTAGTTTTACATTTAACATTCTGTTTACATTCACATCAAACGTAATAGATTATTACATTTTGAGTTTCTTAATTTTTTATTATATTTTTAAGCGATGTATTTCTAATAAATAATGAAAACTCGAGATGCGGGCAATTTGTGGGGAATATGGACTTTGCTCTCCCCAAGTTTGGGGATTTTAACCGTGATTTTTGGGGATTTTGAACAATTGGCATTGTCAACGGTGATCGTATCGAATGATGTGACTTAATATCCAAGGTTCACCACCTCCTCCAGATCTTTTTATATTCTTTACTTTACCTATTTTGCATGAACTCTTACAACGTCCAATAGAGTAAAAACTCTAATTGTAGTAATTTTTCAAATAAAATCTACTGAAGACGCGCTATAACGTCTTTGTCATAAGTACAAACATTACATAATGTCTATAAATTAAGTATATCTAGAATAAACTTAAGAACACTAGTTTATAGAGTATTAATAGACTTTACTGGATGTGTATAGAACAATTTTACTAAAATTAATCAGTTGTTCTACAGGTGAACATAAAATAAGCACTATAAGAGTAAATCTTAAGAGAGATTACACTTAATTAAGTTGTTTGGTATTAAGAAGAATTTAAAATTTTGACTTGAGTGAAATAAGTCTATAAGAACAATTTCTTTTTTCTAAAACCATTTATAGCTATTATCTAAATCTATTCCATATTAAAACTGTTTATAGATATAACAGTTTTAAGGCGTATAAAGTGTGCTCCTTGGATTATAACAATTGCAGGCAGTGCAACTCAGAGTTTTGAATTCGCACTAATCTCACTACCACTGCTACTGTACCTGTTACTTTTAGACACAAAATTGATTGATTACGACTTCGCGCATTAGCTGCAAACATGCGGTCAATCTGTTAGCAGCCTAAAATCCCCCCACACTAGCGTCTTTCGAGTGTCAGCGTCTTGCCAACGCACGCACAGCGTCGACACGACGTCCACGCGGCGACGACGCAACGCCAACGTGGCGTTTGATTGTTGACGTTGGATGACGCAGTGCGTGCGTTGGCAAGACGCTGACGCTCAAAAGACGCAAGTGTGGAGGTCGCCGACCGCAGCACTGCAGCGGCCATATTTGAAAAACGGTTTTTACTTTGCAAACACTCCTGATAAAGTAGGATGATTCTATATGACATAATTATGTATTATATTTGACTTTTTGTAAAACGTCATCCTTTCCATTCTTATCAGGCGTGTAGAGTCATTGTTTTCAAATTTCTAAAGAGTTCTTGACAACTACATATTTATTTTTCTAGTCACGTGTAACCCTAATACATTAAAATTTTTATCAATTTTAAGTATAATAAGAAAATGTTTATTGGTTTTGTATATTCGACGTTTTATATTAACATTTTGTATCATCGACTAAGAAAATTAAAAAAATAGTATCTTAACGTCACATAAGCTCTAGCCATCTTAGAACCTTTTTAAACCACGTGCTATTACGTAGGTAACCATAGCCTTTAAACATTATAACAAAATTAATTATAAGTTTTAATTGTAAACATTATTCCGAGTTTTTTAATTAACAAATGGAAATTAACTCCGAAAATATATGGTGGTAAAGTAAATTTATATAACAATGAAAAGTTTAAATACAGAACAATATTCAATTTTTGTTTACAAATGTTCAAGTATGTATAGCAACTCAGGGAGGATATATCGAATTTGTACCTAATTTATATGAGTAATTTAACAGTTTTTACACATATTGCGGTCGGTCTTGTAGTACGATCTTGTGGGTAGTCTTAATTTCGTGAAAAAATGAACGCATAATTGTAATATTTGGTTTGGTACTAAAATGCTTCTCGAATTTTCCAAATATGCAGTCGATGTCATCCTCACTTTCTTTGCCCTCAAATGTAAAAGTGGTATAAACCTCGTATCCTGCAGTTCCTATGAGGTTAACCAAGAAGCTTGCCGGAACTCCTTTCGGCTCTTTGCTCACTCCAAACGCCTTCATAAATACATCACGTAGCTTTCGCCATTTACGCCATGACCCCGCCCGAGTGGTCGGGCCACCTTCATCTGATAATTCAGCTGGAAAACGAGCGTGTTCCAAAGTTACATAGGGCGCACTATAAGTTTCCGGAACTGGCCACTTACATAAACAATATTTTTATAAAGTAATTACAACTTTTGAAAATGGAACTCTTTGGCTGCAGAACAATTTGTTTCATCTGACTGTCACTTGTTTTTACATTGTGGCGTCATTTTAGAAATTGGTTGTCTACATCACCATGGATTTAACTCTCGAAAATTTTCGTAGTATGATTTTCTACGACTTTAAGTGTAATTTAACAGCTCAGCTAAGCTTCGCTCGGCTTCAAACTGCTTTTGGCAATGAAGCATCATGCAAGACGACTATCGCCCGTCCACTGCTGTGAATAACAAAAATATCGATGTTGTGCACCGTATGATCAAAACAGACAGGCATGTGACATACCATGAGATTCGGGCGTCTTTAGGCATAGGCATGAGTCAAATACAATCAATACTACACAAACATTTGGGTGTGAAAAAGCTGTGCTCTCGGTGGATCCCACACAATTTGACTGAGGCTCAAAAAACGGATCGCGTCACTTGGTGCAATGCTATGCCTACCAGATTCAACGAAGGGGCGCCAAATTTGGTATGGAACATAGAAACAGGTGACGAAACATGGATTTATAAAAACAAAGCAGCTCCTTACGCAAAAACCCTTACGCTCAATTGTATGGGTTTTTTGAGATGAACCGAAACCAACCAAAGTGGCGCGCGTGCAAAGTGCCTTTAAGCGGATGATTGCTTCTTTTTTTAATAAAATTGGACACGTGGCTACTGTTGCTTTGGAAAATCGTTGTACCGTGAATAGTAATTGGTACACGACCATTTATTTGCCGGAAGTTATTGACAAACTCCGTAAAAACGCCGTATCATCTTGCACCACGATAATGCCAGTGCTCACACGGTCGGACAGACAAATGAATTTTGAAGGTGTAGCGTTTGTACAATACAAAGTTCGCGTACAGTCCCGTCCTGGCACCTTATGACTTTTATTTATTTCCAAAAATTAAGAACCAGTTACGCGGTCAACGATTTTCATCACATGAACGGGCTATCGAAGAGTATGAAAAATATTTTTCAGAGATTGTCACGGAGGAGTGGCATAAATGTTTTCAAAATTAGTTCATTCGCATGAAAAAGTGCATTAACGCTATCGGAGAATATTTCGAGAAACAATAAATTCATTTCTGACCATTTATAGTATTTTTTTCTTATTTATTCCGAAAACTTATCGTATACGCAATGTATCTAAATACCGCACTGTAATTATTACGTTAATAATAATTTACTCAAAAAATCTGTATGTAATTGAATCACCGCTCTCTGTCACCATGTAGTGGAACACACGCAAGTTGGTTTAACACTGATTTATTTCATAAACAACCTACACACATGAGGCTACCCGCCATATTATATTACAACTCTTACACCTCTAATTGCTTTTCTAAACTAATAAATGTTATTAATATTACTCTGATAGTATTTAAACTTTCCGCTATCAATCTCCATCTTCTCACTTAATCTACTCGTTTAAACGTACTAAGGTCTTTTGCAGATATATGAGCCGCCGTTTTATTACAAAAGGGTAGATTTACCAATTGAGTGACTACTTAGTGACCAGTTGAGTGTTACTATTCGTTTTCATTGTATACTCGATCACGAACGGAGTTCAGTGACATTTTAAACTACCTTCTTGATGGCAAAGTCCTTTTTTACGATATCAAGTGACATTAAAGGGTGCTGGCAAAATCACATGCACATTGGATTTGTCTTCTTTGTGACTAGGGTGAATTTTATAGTATTGAAAGAAGATAGTTGTTCACTAAAACAGTATTTTTCAAAGTGACTTGTTTCGTCGGACAAAACAATCACGCGTAAAAATATCGACATATTACATTTTATCTCTGGGTGTACAAATGACACTCGTATTGTCTCGGATTTGAATCGGCCTTAGTGCACAAGCAACATCCGAAGAGGGTCCGAGTTTCCTAGAATTATATAGTCTCGGATTTGGAGCGAATATGAATCGGATGCAGTGCGCGAATGCACTGGGTATACCTTTAATATGCCTATATTTTTAATCGACTCTAAAAAAGGAGGAAGCTCTCAATTCCATCTTATTTTTTTGTATGTGTGTTACGCGATTATTCCGGCATTTGACAGCCAATTTCTATTATTCTTTTTTGTTTTGGGAAGGGGTACCTTATGTAGTATCGGTCCCATTAAAATTTGAAAAAATATTCCACCTCTAAGGGTGGCAAACTAGGGGATGAATCCGCTTTCGCGCACTTTCCGGTAACCGATTTCAATAAAATTTGGCAAATAGACATAATTCCACAAAATTTTGAGGTCGGTTTTTTTTAAATAAAAAGTTAGTATCAAGTGACGGGACGAATAAGTTAAGTGTTGGTAAGCGACACGCATCGAGTATATAACCGGAAATAGAGACAAAATAAGGGCCATATATTCCTGGTAATACATTAGCGATACAGTTCTTATAACTATCAACTCTCGTTTGCACTGAAATATAGACAGGCCGACTACTGACCCGTGTGTACGTCTCCGTATATTTCAAAAAATATTCTGTATTTATTGTAATAAAGTTAATATCACTAGCAATGCCGTGCTGTTCTGTTCGGGGGTGTGGGAAAAACAGCAAAACATCTAATTACAAAACGAACGGAATCACATTTCATCGGTAATTTAATGTTAAATATGTAATTTTGCAATTTTCGTCCATTATAGCAAAGCTCAAGTTGACTGGTCGATTTGAAGTGAAACAGTTGAAGACACACGTTGACAACACCCGTCAATTGTTTCGAACTCGGGCTATCCAATCGGAGCGCAGTTGTCACAGTAATGACGTGGCAGAAGAGTTTTCAAACAAATTAAATGACATTTCGCCTCTATTTCTGGTTATATACTCGAAGGCGACACGCCAACCCATAACAGTTGAAGTAATCACTCAGAACTTTAAATTCGAAAGATTCAAATTCAAAATAATCTTTATTTCTTTGGTAGGCATTATTACACTTGAAATCGTCACAATGGTTAAACTCTACCGCTCATTCGTAAGGCAGATTCCCCTGAGAAGAATGAGAAAGAAACTCTAGGGGTTGCTCTTTGTAAATGACATTTGTACACATTCAACATTTACAATATATACTTTTTTTGTTTTGAAACATCAGAGGCTGAGACTACCTCCTTGAGCTAAACGGCTTACTACCACGGATTTTTGTCATCCAAGTACGCGAAAGTTGTATAATAACCTTTAGTATAAAGTTTTTGTTTCACTATAGTTTTAAACCTCGTGAAAGGCAAATTTTGTATATCAGCCGGAATCTTGTTATAGAAGCGTATACATTGCCCCTTAAATGATTTTTTGACTTTGTGAAGACGACTATCAAGAACAGCTAGTTTATTTTTATCTAAGTGGTACTGCCACTGCGCCCGACCACCTGTGAGATAAAGTTGACAAGAATCATGAGGCTGTAATTTCACATTACTCCTTGGCTACAGAAATAGAAATGGTGGTAGTACGTGTATGGAAGAATTTTTCCACAAGGCCGGAGATTGTTTGTTGTCGTGTCTTAAACAGTTGAGCATGAGTCTCATCAAAGGACGACTTGTAGTAGAGAAAAATTCCGCGAGGGTTTGACCACACTCGGTTTTATCACCAGAATAGATTTTCCGTGCGATTTCAGCAAATAAACGCACACATTCATCGACTAATGTAGGAAGTGATTTATACTTCATTTTCTTTTCCAAAACGTGGTAATCAAATGAAAATGAGAATCGGTAAGGCGATCGAGTGTTAATGACACATGGTCTATTGATAAAGATATTTCGGTGAAATGTTTCGCTTAGCCTATGCATAGTTACACTAAAAACAGTTCAAATCGTCGATGTTTTGTAGAAAAACCGAAAGCGCCATTTTTAAATTTTTTCAGGCCAGCAAATTTTTTAAAAAAACTTAAACTCTATTAAAATCAAAACTGGACTTTAAAACACGACGTAAATATTTTAAAACAGTCGCTAAAACCAAAACATGCTCCAGTTATTTTTTTTTTCAAGATGGCGCTTTCGCCCTTTCTACAAAATACCAACGAAACATGAACGAAGAAAATTCTAAATGGTTCTAATTACAGATTTCTTACCATGGTATGAGTTTATTTTCCCGATATTTCGGTACTGTTACACGCTGTATGATTTCGGGTTGACAGTCAGTCAGTCAATTCAGTTACAAAGTCTCCAAGTTCAAGTAGCTATAGTTCAGAATAAAATGGTTTTGCATTAATATTACATATAAGTGGTTGATGACATTATCACTTCAGTTAGTTCTGACCGAGAGACCTATAAAAGAATTCGAAAATAATAGTTTAATTTCCATATCTAGCAATATCGAAAACCTGATAAGTTGATAATATAAAATAATTAATTTTATTATATCACATATTTATGTAATGTCATAATCATCATACATCATTTGTTCAATAATAATATACATAATTGTGTTTAAATGTCATGGATTTAAATTTAATCATATGAATTAATTAAAATACACAGTCAAATTAATTATTACAAATAAAAAAAATGAATTAACAATAATAAATGCCAGGACACAAGTATATAAAATTATTACGAGTCAATAAAACAATGAATTAAAAAATAAAAATATAAAATAAAAAACAACCATTAAAAAATGAGCAACAAATTTAAAATTCTTCTACGGAGTAATACCATTTTTTTATCATTAGTATGAGTAGAGCTCCTTGTAAAAGAGTTCTTCCAGTAAAGTACTGCCACCTTACCTATTTCTGCCGCCAAGCAGTAATGTCAGCAATACTGTGTTCCGGTTTTAAAGGTTAAGGGTGCTGGTGAAATTACACTCACATGGAACTTGTCAACATATGTCTCAGGGTGACAGACGCAATGGCAAAGCCCCTCATATATTTGCAATTTAAAGCTCTGAGTGACACTGTAACTGTTATGTACAGGCGTTACCACCAGGCGCACGGCTTGTGCATCCCGTCACTAGATGTTATAAAAAAAATGAAATCTCGACCGCGTACCAAAATGCAAGCAGCGTAAGACTGGTCATTGTAGCGATCTTTAGAGGAGTCCTATGTTCAGCATTTTAGTATCAGTAGAACTCCATGCAAAAGAGTACGTCCATGGAAGTACTGCCATCTTACCTATATCGGCCACCAGGAAGTAATGCGAAGATACTTCGCGGTACAGCTTTCAATGGCACTGCAATTGTCGCTTACCACCAGTCACTTGGTATCTATAGGCATCTTTCGGCTCAAATGTTGACGACAATGATTAGTAGGCTTTGAGAAAATAGTTTTAATGTTTGTGTTGTAAAAAGGTTACCTATTAAAAATGCACCCAATATTATGAATCTTTCTTTACCTGTTGTACAAGAAAGAGAAACGGTCAATAACGTTTGGCATTTTATTAACACGACTTTGCTAATTTGCAAGTAAACGATTCAGAAGGAATTTATAAAAGGGCGCAAGTTTATGATATTGACTTGTAACTTGCAGGTTTTAGTGTTTGCTAAAGTATAATTTATTTCTTTATGTAAATACCTAGTGCGTGGAAATATGCCCTGAGTGGAAATATATATTTTTTTTGTAATATTTTACGTAGACGACTTTGGTTGCTCTATGGGCATCGGATGCAGTTGTCCCGGGTTCAATTTCCGGTAGGACCAATTTGGGAAATAGACTTTTGTTTGTGTTCCGAGTAGTGCAGTTTTCACTTTCAGCATTCACTCGTCGCTCTGGCATTCATAAGTACAGGGAATTCTCAACTTAGAGATTAGGTAATTGGTGGTTATTTATCGTGTTATTTATTACTCGTATTATATTACTTGAGTGTAGTAGTAGTAACAAGTCAAAATTTTAAGTAAAAAAGTATTTTTTTATATATTGGCTTGAGACATTTGGTTTTTGTAACATTTTTTTCATTGTTTGTACATCGGAACATTTTAAAAGCGATAATTAAGAATTATTCTAATAGTTTGACGGCTTCGGTGGCTCAGCGGTTCACTGTGGGTTAATTGCACTGAGGTCACTGGGTGAGGAGGTTCCGGGTTCGATTCGCGGTAGTATCAATTTGGGAAATGAACTTTTCTAAATTAGTTCTGGTTTCGGTGTTCAAGGAAGTGCCCCAGAGCGAATTCTGTTGCTCTGGTACTCATAGTTCAGGGAATACAGTATTTTGAGACCAGGCAATTGCAATTTTAGTAGCAATAGAGCTACTTGTGAAAAGGTTCGTCCAGGGAAGTACTGCCACCTCCTATTTCTGCCGCCAAGTAAAGGTGCTGGTGAAATTACAAGCACATGGGACTTGTCAACTTACATCTCAAGGTGATGGGCGCAGTGGCAGTGACTCTACGATCTTTGAGATTTAAAGCTCTGAGTGGCACTGCAACTATTAAGGATAGACGCGTCCCTTACCAGGCGCACAACTTGTTCGTCCCGTTACAGAACTTTAAATCGCGAAGATCTGAGGGGCACTGCCACACCACACGCGTCCTTGAAAAATAAGTTGACAAGTCTCATGTGCCTGAAATTTCATCAGCACCCCTTCAAAACAGGAACGCAGTAAAGCTCACATTTCTGCTTGGCGGCAGAAATAGGTAAGGTGGCATTATTTCTATGGACGAACTTTTTTCCAAGCTAACTCCGTAGTTAGAACACGTGCATCCTCTCAAAATGGATCTGCGTGGGTTCAAGCATATCCATTTTGAGAGGAAGTATGTGTTCAGCAGTTAGACTGTATATATAGACTAACTATTTATCATATTATATTTATTTTATTTAATAGTATATTGTACAGGAAAAATACAACAAGTCACAAATAATACAAGCGAAATTAGAAACAAAAGGTTCTGCTTATTTCTAATAGAAATTTCTTCCTGCAGACCTAAATGCAGGACACTATAACTAAAAGAACGGGCATATGTGCACAACAAAACAAGGAAAAAAAAAAATATAATAATATTAAATTGATATAAATTATATAAATACTTAGATAAATACATATTTTATAATATAATACCTAAGATATGGATGGAATAGTAGATAAATAATGCTCTTTAACTCTCACTTTAAAAATAGCTAACGATTTACTTTCGTGAACAGTAATAGGAAGTGCATTCCAAAGTCTGACCGCATGAACAGTGAAGGAGTGAGAATAGACACCGGAATTGAAGCATGGAAAAGATAACTGGGACCTAACAAGATTATAATGATGACTCGTATGAAAAAAAGCCAAAAATTGCCGATCATGTTCTTTTAACATTTATACCATTTTCATCGTGCCTTCTTCCATTTTACTTCACAAATTTTTCGCGCGGATAATTTTGATCTTTTGTAACCACCAAAGTGGGCGAACGTTTCTCCTTACCTTGTTTTCTGTTCCCGTGGGTTCGTCTACATAATAGAGTTTTCGACGCTCAAATTGCGCATTGCAGTGGCTATTGCACTAATTGCTCATATAGCTACAGACACGCTACCATTTCGAATATTTCTATAGGTAATTTTTTGTGTTACTATAAAGTATGGTATCCTAGTAGTTTGGCCTAATGCCTACCAGTCTCGCACCTCTAATTTTTAATTTGAAACTTACCATGAGACTTTCGGCGAAGGAAAATATTGTGACAAACTTGCACTGCCGCTGTTAATTAAAAGGGCGCTTGCGACATTTTTAACCGACTTCAAAAAAGAAGTAGGTTCCCAATTCGCCTGTTTTTTTCCACCTCTGAGAGTGGCAAACAAATGAATCCGGTTTCGCGCACTTTCCGGTAACCGATTTCTATAAAACTTGGCAAATAAATGTTATTCTACGAACTTTTGAGGCCGGTGTTTTATAAAAAAAAACAAGAAAAGAAAAATTAAGATATAGTTTTAATAAATTCAACAAGTCTGTCTGTCTGTGAAATGAAAGTAATTATAACTTAAAAGTTTATTGAACTAATATTCAATTATTTTTTATGTGAAATTACTCCGCTAGTTTGTTATAATTATGAATGAATACAAAGATCGAACACTCAGAAAGAAAACCTTTTTTATACAAATATAAAAATTTTAATGCAATGCGTAGCGACATCTCTAGCCAGGGCCGGTAGCTGTAAAAGTATCTAACTGGGTAACGAAATACTTAAGATTTCTCATAGATGGCGCTACGGCTGAAAAGTCGTTGAAAACCAAATACAAATACACGACAACGTGGTTCGTTCCGTGGCTTAGTTGGTATAGCGTCTGGCACGCTATGCCAGGAGACGTCGGTTGAAATCCGGCCGGATTGAAGGAAATTTTTCTGAGTGTTCGATCTTTGTTTTAATAATTATAATTATTAAAAAAAAACCGACCTTTAAATTTGAGCAATCACATCTATTTGCCAAGTTTTATTAAAATCGGTTTACGGAAAGTGGGTGAACTCCAATGAACGTGTGTGAGTGGGTGAAATTCAAATTTAAGTGGGACTACTACCAACAAAAAACTGCCTTTCCAATAAAAAATAATCAACGAAATCGGGTCACAAATGTCTAGAAGTAATCACGTATCACACATCCAAAAAAATACAGTGGAAATGAGAACCTCCTCCTTTTTTAAAGTCGGAATTTTATAACACATCCAATAAGAACAAGACTCAACCCTATAACTGTGGGCGCTGGATCAGGAAGTCCTGGGAAGAAGAGAAAAGATTGCTGTGCTTTGGAAGGGACTCAAGATTCCGCCTAGTGTTGTAATTTTAGGAATACATATTATATCATATCATATTCGGTTGCAGTAATGAGTATACTTTTATTAAGCCACTGTAAACAAATTTGCGAAATTCGATCTCCAATAATCTCAGTACAGAGTACTAAAAATACCGACCTCAAAAGTACTTGGAATTACATCTATTTACCAAGTTTTATTGAAATATCCGGGATCACTATACGGGACTTGACACAGGAGATAATCAAAATCGGTTCTCACTACTTAAAGTATATTGAGAAAAATACGACTTGAATTGGAGAATAGAAACCATTAAAATTTAGGGGCTATTTATAAAAATGAATCTTCATACGTGAACAGTCACCCTTAGAGGTGGCTGATTTTCTTCAAAATTAAATGGAACCACTATGGACGTATCCTCTTTGCAACAAAAATCATGAAAATCGGTTCACAAATACCGGAGTTATCGCTTAACATACATACAAAAAAAACATACAGTCAAATTGAGAACCTCTTCCTTCTTTTATGTCGGTTAAAAAAATCGAAATTTGAAAAGTTCCAAATGAAAAAGTTTAATATATATTCTGCAATCAAACTTTTCACATGCCAATATAGATATTGGTTCGACTATAGAATGGAATTCCATGCCGTCCTTTGCATTTCTCTAGCAATAAAGCCAGCACAGGTTTTATAAGTGACACACTGTTCACAGTGAACAGGCTTCTTCTAGATATGTATGTCTTATATCTTTGGATACAAGTGCAAAATAAAACCACGGTTACGTGAGATGACATGAGAATTTTGGATGCGATTAAAAATAAACGCCTGCATGAAATGATGAGCAATGCGTTGATGTAGTCAGATTGCCACTAAATTTTACATAGGCGCTCAGTCTGAACGTAAAGCAATATTTACAGTAGTTACTACCTTTGTTCACGTTTTCAATTTACAACAGGCAACTTTATGAAAGTAAACCTTTTAAAATTTTAAAAAGATTTACGACTTACCATAATAATATTACGGTGTATCACTGGTTTTATATATATGTACTTAGTACTTACTTACTTACTTATTACTTACATTTATATATACTAATATTATACAACATATATACAATACATATTTACATTTCTACATATTTACTGAACATACGTAAACTGTGCACTTCACATTTACACAACTATAAATTTTGTTGTTATACAAATAAAATAATCTTACAATAAAAATATTATTTATTGTCGTGTCGTACAATGGAAGCGCGTAAAGCGACGAGCGAGCCGGACCAGTTTCTATTGTTTAGAATACGCAGAGTGCGCGTACACTTCCGACGCGTTAGGAATGCGCGTCGCTTTTGAAGACAACTCTCGCGACGCTCGTATCGCCTGTTTATCGTGTACATCGCGTATATGTTTCGTGTTCATGTGTATACCGCGTATATGTTCTGTATCGTAGTTTACTTATTCTACCGTACTCCTTTTTTTCTGTGTATCTATGCTGTAAACCTGTGTGAACTTCCTATCTTTGTGGTGTGAAAAATAAACTAAGTGGATAACGTTTGGACTCCATTATTTCGTGCTTTTACTCCACTTTAAGATAGTTATCACCCGATTGCGGCAGAGACCCTTACATATACATAGATAATGTATTGAATTTCAGTCCTGTCGAAGGGCTACCTTGCTGGTCTGCCACGCAGAGCTCCCGGGTTCAATTCTGGGACCGGGAGAAATATTTGTATAGCCTACATTTATTTCCCTCGTCAGTTTGAGTGTAATTTGTGGTTGTTTATATGTGTCCTTGCTACCGGACACAAACAGACCTACTGCGGGACAATGAGTATGTATGTTATTATTATAAAAGTAGAGCTATAGAAGTAGAGCTCCTTGTTAAAGTGGACACTTTCAGGGAAGTATTGCCACTTACTTACTGTGCTCCGGTTTGGACAAGTAAGGGTGCTGGTGAAATTACAAATGGGACTTGTCAATTTATGTCTCAGGGTGACGGGCGCAATGGCATTGCCCCTCAGATCTTTGCGACTTAAAGCTCTGAGGGGCACTGCAACAAATATATACAAGCGTGTCGTTTATCAACAGGCACCCGACTTGTTGGTTACTTTGGTTACGGTACTTAAAATTTGAAACAGAAATGTAAAACTAAAATATTCTTTATCATTTTTGTCATAAATACACACAATCACACACAGTCGGTTACAAACATAATCCATCGTTGAGTAAGAATACAAAAATAAACCAGAAAACAATTACCATCGAAGTGTAGGTCGTAAATACCAACGCATACGTCGTATTATTGAATACAGATATATCAGATATCATAAATAAAATCCTAACCGAACACCGGAGAAGTGTCGATAGTTAATCTTTTTAATTAATTTTACTTTAAAAAATAAATTATTATAAGTGACGGAAAACCTATTCTGGCTTAAGTGAACGATCCCAAGAACTACAATTGTAGGGCTAGTGGGGAGGAGCGATATAGTCGAACACTTAGGTACATGATCATATACACACGAATTTACACACTCAAACAAACATATATGCACATAAACACACTCACCCACACACACGCGCGCGCACACACACACACACACACACACACACAC